>NC_041388.1:584083982-584234724 GCF_002162155.2 Triticum dicoccoides
GAGTACCGGACTGCAGCTAAGCCCCCGAGTGGGAGGGTTGCTCTCCACTCGGTAGGATTTTTTTGAAACTTAGGCGAGTACCGGACTGCAGCTAAGCCCCCGAGTGGGAGGGTTGCTCTCCACTCAGTAGGATTTTTTTGAAACTTAGGCGAGTACTGGACTGCAACTAAGCCCCCGAGTGGGAGGGTTGCTCTCCACTCGGTAGGATTTTTTTGAAACTTAGGCGAGACGGATTCGCAACTAAGTCACCCACTGGGGGATTGAGAGCATATAAAAAGAATAACAATCATTTATGAGATTGTAAAAACTGTGTCGCGGGGTTACCGGGTGGTGATGAGGTGACCAACCGATTGACGAGGCTCGGAGCGGTCGAGTGGTGATGAGGTGACCAACCGATGCGGGGCGTCCGAGTGACGTAGACGCGTCCCGCAGAGTGGCGACGCGCGGAGCGTCCGAGTGAAGTAGACGCGTCCCGCGGAGTGACGATGCGCGGGGCGTCCTGGTGAAGTAGAGGCGCGTGCTGCGCAGTGGCGACGAGCGAGGCGTCCGAGTGACGTAGACGCGTCCCGTAGAGTGGTGACGCGCGGAGCGTCCCAGTGAAGTAGACGCGTCCCGCGGAGTGACGATGCGCGGGGCGTCCTGGTGAAGTAGAGGCGCGTGCCGCGCAGTGGCGACGAGCGAGGCGTCCGGATGATGTAGACGCGTCCCGCGGAGTGACGATGCGCGGGGCGTCCTGGTGAAGTAGAGGCGCGTGCCGCGCAGTGGCGACGAGCGAGGCGTCCGAGTGACGTAGACGCGTCCCGTAGAGTGGCGACGCGCGGAGCGTCCGGATGATGTAGACACGTCCCGCGGAGTGACGATGCGCGGGGCATCCTGGTGAAGTAGAGGCGCGTGCCGCGCAGTGGCGACGAGCGAGGCGTCCGAGTGACGTAGACGCGTCCCGTAGAGTGGCGACACACGGGGCGTCCGAGTGAATTTGGGTTCGTTGCCGA
Organism: Triticum dicoccoides; assembly: GCF_002162155.2. Classification (NCBI taxonomy): domain Eukaryota; kingdom Viridiplantae; phylum Streptophyta; class Magnoliopsida; order Poales; family Poaceae; genus Triticum; species Triticum dicoccoides. The sequence continues at coordinate 584,084,975 of NC_041388.1, forward strand.
GTGAACTTGAGTCTGCGTCCGAGTGGATTCATCGGTCTGAACTCTGATCGAATCTGGTTCGCAGCTATCCGATTGAAGATCCGTCGGGTGACCCTGCAAGTTAGCACTAGCAAATACGGCCATGAAGTTGAAGGCTGGCTAGTCATGCATGCATGCATGCATGAATTAACTGGCGCGGAATCTGTGGAAGCTCTGGAAACGGCCTGGTTCTGGCCGCAGCAATTAAGTAGCGTTAGTAACTCCCGTCAATTGGCCGGTTAATAAGGCGATTACTTTAATGAAGCGATCGATCCATGCTTGACGGAATTATGAGACCGACGTTATTTAGGCATGCTCTTAATGATTGCCGGTGGAGCCGCGTTACCTGCGTACGTGTGGGAGTTGTCCTTCCGTTCCTTTTTTCCTGCATGCAGTTATCACTCATTAAATGGCATACGTTATGCCTGCACTTACCAGACGTTTATTCCCTCAATTCCGCACGATCGTCGCTTGAGGGTCGAGGCTGCTTTGAAGGTCCCCGCCGCAGCGCGCCTCCATCACAGAGAGTCAGAGACCGTCGCAGGCGACTGGCACCAGAGGTAACAGCGATGCGCGCCTGCGCCGCCACCGCGGAGGTCGCCGGCGAGCAGCCGAGAACGCGAGGCCGGAGCCGACGGCGAGGTGAACGGTGACGATGGTCATGCATGTGGCTCAACGACGAGGTTGGAAACGATGATGACGGCCGGTCTGGTCGGAACCAGACGGCGGCCGAGAGGTGGCGATGAGGAGGATGAGCAGCTGGCCGTAGTCCAGTCGCGGGCCGGCGCAGCCAAGGGCGAGGCCAGCGCGAGCGTTGGTTGCTGTATTTCACTGAGGAGCCGGGTCGACCGGACCACTGGTAGACGCGTTCAATCAGTCGGGGAACCAGGCCGAGCATTAGCGCCGGTGCGTGTGTGCACGCTCGACGATGGCGTCACCCATGAGTACGCCAGAAGATGGCGAGCGGATGACGACGCTTCATCGTCCGGGAGCCGAGCCGCCAAGCGGAAGAAAGGGAGGCGTCCGTAGTTAGATCATTGCAATCTTTGATTGTAAAGAGGACAAGTTGAGATGAGCAACTCCCTGATCCTTTTGTTTGTACGAATGGCGTGATGACCAGAACTCCAGCAGCCAGTTTATCTGGTGATGGTAGTTGATCCGCTGCCGAAGATTGAAGAAAAAACCATTTGCACCATGGCTCGATAGACGCCATGCCCCACGGTGGGCGCCAACTGTCGTGGTTCTAAGTCTGACAGTAGAATAGGGGTAGTATAACGGAGCATGATCTATCGAGATGCATATGGGTGACACGGTGGTTTTAGCGAGTTCGGGCCTCTCACGGTGGAGATAACAACCCTACGTCTCGTGCTCCGGAGAGGCTTTGTTTTATCTGAGTATATATCCGGAGATTACAATGTGTGTGAGAGAGAGGAACGGATCCCCATGCCTGAGCTAAGTCCTGAGACTAATGGTGAAAAGAGAGAGAGGTGGAAGAAGAGACCCCCCTTAGTCTAGTGGTGGGGGTAGCTTATATAGAGTGCGCCATCCCCTCACCTCCTACGTTACAAAGTGGGGTATGAATGCCATAATGCCAGCCCACCATTAAGCCCTCACTATTAGAAAGATGCCGACTGCTTTGCTGCCTGCTGGCCTTCATATATCCGAGTGAGTCGTACGGTCGAGTGGTGAACTGTCATCCGAGTGGATGGTATGTTGCTTGGTCGAGTGGATAGTATGCTGCTTGTCCGAGTGAATAGTGTGTCTGTATGAAATTGACCTGGACCCACATGTTGTGTGGACCCCATGCTTCATGATATTTCGACCCTTCGTGGGCCTACCTGTTATGTATATCCCCAACACTCACCGAGATGGGTCAAATGTGTGTAACGGTTGGATTTTGTGTGGAGGCTATATATACCCCTCCACCCCTTCTCCATTTGAGAGAGATCCATCAGAACATGCCTACACTTCCACCATGCATTTTCTGAGAGAGAACTACCTACTCATGTGTTGAGATCAAGACATTCCAATCCTACCACAAGAATCTTGATTTCTAGCATTCTCCAAGTTGCTTTCCACTCAAATCATCTTTCCACCATATCCAAATATGTGCGACAGAGTTGAGTGTTTAGGAGACTATCATTTGAAGCACAAGAACAAGGAGTTCATCATCAACACACCGTCTATTACCTTTTGGAGAGTGGTGTCTCCTAGATTGGTTAGGTGTCGCTTGGGAGTCTCCGTCAAGATGTGGAGTTGAACCAAGAAGTTTGTAAGGGCAAGGAGATCACCTACTTTGTGAAGATCTACCCGATTGAGGCAAGTCCTTCGTGGGCGATGGCCATGGTGGGATAGACAAGGTTGCTTCTTCATGGACCCTTCGTGGGTGGAGCCCTACTTCGTTGAAGTCTCCATCAACGACGTGGACGTACGATAGCACCACCTATCGGAACCATGCCAAAAATCTCCGTGTCTCCATTGCGTTTGCAAAATCCAATCCAATCCCTTTACTTTCTTGCAATTTGCATGCTTTTTACTCATTCCGCTACATATACTCTTTTCATGCTTTCCTGAAATGTATTGTGAATGCTTTAACTTGTGCTGAAACTCAACCTTAACTTGAAGAATTTAAAAGCTGCTACTTTTGCTTGTTAAGGGTCTAATCACCCCCCCCCCTCGAGACCCCTCTTCTTGATCCTCGCACAAATACGTGTCATGTCTGAGCATCGCAAAATCGAAACCATCACAAAGCACCTCTCCCATCGCAAGAAAAATCAATCTAGTTGGCCAAACCAAATCAATAGATCGAAGAGAAATACAAAGCTATAATAATCATGCATAAAAGAGCTCAGAGAAGACTCAAATAATATTCATGGATAATCTAATCATAAACTCACAATTCATCGGATCCCAACAAACACATCGCAAAAAGTGATTACATCGAATAGATCTTCAAGAACATCGAGGAGAACATTGTATTGAAGATCAAAGAGAGAGAAGAAGTCATCTAGCTACTAACTATGGACCCGTAGGTTTGTGGTAAACTAGTCACACATCATCGGAAGGGCAACAAGGTTGATGTAGAGCCCCTCCGTGATTAATTCCCCCTCCGGCAGAGTGTCGGAAAAGGCCTCCAGATGGGATCCCTCGAGAACAGAAGCTTGCGTCAGCAGAAAAAGTATTTTGGGTGGCTCTCTGTTGGTTTCCCGATTTTCGAGAATTTATAGAGGCAGAATTAGGTCAAACAGGTGAACATGAGCCCCACAAGCCACCATGGCGCGCCTACCCCCCTGGGCGAGCCCTGGTGCCTCGTGGGCTCCTCCTTCATCTTTTGGCACTCTCCCGTAGCTTCCAGGGTCTCTTTTATCCAGAAAAAATCTGCAAAAAGTTTCATGGCATTTGAACTTCGTTTGGTATTGATAGTCTGGAAAACCAAAATCAGGCAAAAAACATCAACTGACATTGGGTACTAAGTTAATAGGCCAATCACAAAAATGATATATAATTGGTTGTAATTGCATATAAAACATCAAAGATTGATACTATAATAGCATGGAACAGTCAAAAATTATAGATACGCTGGAGACGTATCACACTCCGTGTTATTACAACTAGCACATATGCCCGTGCGTTGCAACGGGAGAGATAATTTGAAACCGGAACATTTTTTGAAAACATTAACCTTTTATAAAATCAGGAATATTTTTGACTTTGTGATAAACAGGAACATGTTTTCAACATTCGGAACAACTTTAGAAAAATGTGCTTTCGGAATGCAAACATTATTTTCAATTTGTGAACATTTCAGTACGAAAAGAATATTTTTTAATCTTGAACATTTTTAAAATGTGACTGTTTTTTTGAATATCTCAAACAAATTTGGAAAATATTATCATCTTATGAATTTTGAACAACTTTTGGAACGATAAAAAAATAAAATACCAAAAATGTAATTTAAAACAGTATTTGTTTCAAATTTCTGAAAAGTTTTCAAAAATTTGACCGAAATTGAAATTATGAAAATTCGAATTTACAAAAAAACAAAAAAGTAAAATAAATTTTCAAAGGAAAAAGAAAAATTAAACAACAAAAGAAATGAAAATAAAAATTACGGAAAAAAGAAAATGGGCCGGCCTAGTCTTGGCTGTCATGTGCGAAGCTCTGACTATATGCCGCACTGTGCAGCAAATAGGATTTTCCTCACTATGTGGGCAGTAAATTAAGTTGGTCGGCTTTGCTGGGCCAGAGCGCGTGTGGCCCATATACGCAATTCTAGATAAACCATTATTCTTTTCTAACAGAGGCACCCACAAATTTAGTATCACCTCGAAAAAAGAAAAAAAATTCGGCGATGAACAGATGAAAAAATCGGAGAAACGCACCTTAATTCATTAGTATAGCACATAGCACATATGCCCGTACGTTGCAACGGGAGGAAAAATGGTGTGCACTTAATGTAGTGAGAATTATATGTGCAAGAAAAATCCTGTGTGCATGTCAAGAAGGAACATTTTGGTTTTGGGTTTCACCGCGTGTGAAGTAATCAATCCACAATTTTTTGATTCATTGATCGAGTGGATTTAAGAGTTAGGTCATCGCACGCCAGAGAAGGTCTGTGAATTATTCAATCTATTTTTGCATTCATTCGAGGGGATTTTAAGGCATGAAGTTCAATAATATGGAAATGAGACGGGTCTTCTCTTTTCCATGTATAAGCCACCGATGTGTATAACTGGAGTTAATTCTACTCCACTATTTTGCATTCCTTGGTCGAGGGGATTTAAGGCTGAAGTTCCATAATGTGGGAGGTCGCCGTGTCTTTTCTTTTTCATGCATCTAGCTCACGTAGTCGGGTCTTCTCTTCTCTTTGCCTCGAGTAGGAATCCTTGAGAAATTTAGGGCCCTTTTGTAGATGGTTCATCTAGCAATTCATCCATCTAGCTTACGTACTGAATTTAATTCCCTTTTTTAGAAAGCTCACGTACGAGTCCATCCATGCTTCATTCAGTTTAATTCATCTATTCTTCATTCAGTTTACTACATATAGTTTCGCACACGTAAAAAGGACTATTGAACATATTTTATTTTCCTTATTTCCTAGGTAGCTGGGCTAGCTAAATTGCGTGGGGTGTGAAATTCTCAGACATTGAATTGACTTGTGTTTGTAAGGCGTGAGTAAAAGTCCAGAAAGAAAGATGAGTTTAAGGATCGTACTCACGATCTCAAACACCTGACACAGTGCTGCCATTGACTCGAATAAACATGTCCTGCTAACCAATGGCCAACGTAAATATTTAAGAACATATCACAATGTCAGATTTGAAACATTCTATGATTACTTTTTTTACTTCTTAAAAAATAATTATTACTATGAATTGCCGAATATTCTTGGAAACGTGAACAAACTTTGAAATCCCAAACAATTTTCAAAACTGCAATTTGTTTTTTGGAAGTTTCATACATTTTTAGAAATACAGAAACAAAATTTGAAATGGGAACATTTTCTAAAATTCACAGACATTTTTCAAAAACATGAACCTTTTATAAGAACACGAGCATTTTTTGAATTTTTGAACAATTTTCAAAAATGGGAACATGTTTACCTTTCAGAACAATTTTAGAAAATGTGTAATTTTTAACATGAACATTATTTGAATTTGTGAGAATTCCTCTAAAGCAAGAATAATTTTCAAATTTGGAGCATTTTTTAAAATGTAAATTTTTAAAGAATCTTGGACAATTTTGGAAAATACAATTTTTTTAAAAAAATGGGAACATTAATTTTCATTTAAAAATTTCAGTGTCCTTTTCCAGCTAGTTCACATTCCAATACATCCATCCTTTATCCGGAATAATAGATCCATAATTCATACATCTTATTACTACATGTAGTTTCACACATATTTATAAATTGGTACGACCATATGTTAAGAGCAATACAGGGCTATTTAAAATATTTTTATATTGAATTTGTGAACATTTCAGTACAATAAGATTTTTTGGAATTTGGAACATTTTTTAAGATACAATGCTTTTTTGAAAATCTGAAACAATTTTGTAGAACAGAAACATTTTTCCGTTTTCAACAAACTGCAGAATGACAATTTTTTTAATATCTGAACATTTTTAAAATGGGAATAGAATTTTGGAATTCTGAACATTCTTCAAAATTTTGAACGAAATTCAAATTCTAAACATTTCATTAAAAAAATTATTTGATCAAAAATGTAAAAGTAAACAAAAATAAGATTAAAAAGGAAAAAGGAAAAAAGAAAGAGTCAAGAGGAAATAAAAAGAGAAAGGAACATAAAATGTTAAATATAAAATGAACACAAAAAAATGAAAACGGGTTGGCCCAGTCTGGGGCTATTTGTGCGAACGACTGACTATTTGCCGCCACGTGCGGCAAATAGGAGTTTCTCAGTTGCGTGGGCAGGGGAATAAGTGGGCTGGCTTTACTGGGCTGTAGAGCATGGCCCATGTACGGAATTCTGGATAAACCATATTTCTTTTTCTAGCACATGGATGCATAAAAATTAGTACCACCTCGGATAGTAAAAAAATCTATTCACTGATGAACGGATAAAAAATTTGACGAAACACACCTTACTTTATTAGTAGGTATAGATATAGATATAGATAGATATATAGATATAGATTGATTACATACGATATTATCCCAATTCATAACAAACAAGTTTGGGTCGATTCAATATGACCATTCTTCCAACGTCACAATCTTAATGTTGTTTTCAGACTATCGTTAACTTACGGATATTGGAAGATCCGGAAAACATGATCACTAATAATACTTGAGCTAGTTTTATTTTATTCATTTATCATTTCAAACATGCATATAAGTTTTTTACTGAATTGCATATTTCAGGATTATAACAGTTGTAGCATAAAATATAAACACTTAACTATGAATAAAAAATATAATAATATAATATTATTGCCTCTAAGCATATTTTCAACGGCCATAAGTACTAATTGTACTATTTGTGATCACTAAGTTAGGCTTACTATTTTTCTCAAATGGCAGAAAGGTTACTAACTGTACTAGTTAGTTTGTACTAATTGTACTGTTTTGGCGGAAATTCATGCTCACGTTGACAGAAGGTTACCAATTGTACTCCTTGTAGTATTAATAATCACGTGCTTAGCTCACTATTTGGCAGCGATTTCTCTGTTAAGGAATGGAATTGCTATTTTCTAAGCTAGTAGAATCGTACATTTGAAGTACAACGTTGAATGACCAGCTTCGTTCTTGTGTCCACAGACCGCGTTCCGTGGATCAATAGTGGTCTACTTTAGAAGATAGCACTAGAGATGCCCTTACAACCGGCGCTAACCGCATGAAAATATGTTTTTTTAACATCATTATAGACACAAGCGCTTATATAAACGCGCATACACTCATCTTTATAAATGCATACACGCACACCTTATCTTTATGAGCACATCCGAAAGATTAAGTTGTTATATCATCTTAAAATTTACAAAGTCATCGTAGACACCTCGTCGACGGGAACGTCTCCTCCCACTGAATGCGCATCGTCATAAAACCTGAAACAAATTCAGAAATAAATGCGAGGACCAGGATTTGAATCCTAGTGGACTGGGGATACCACAATCCCTCTAACCATCCAACCAAATATTGGTTCGCCGCATGAAAAGATGTTGAGAAATGTTTGCGTACACACGTAACCTGGGTTTGCGACGTCCTCCCAAACAAGGTTGTCAGAATAGCGATTTTGAATCGGATCGGAGCTTCGATGGTAGGATCGCAAATCATAGAATGTTCACTATCAGGATCGTAGGAACGTAGATTCTAAGAATTAAAATTGTAGAATCAGAGGGATAATCTTGGATCGTAAAGTCATAAAATCATATAGCAGAATCATGATTCTGACAACCTTGCTCCCAAAAGTGTGATCAAATAAGGCAGAGCCAATTGAAGAAATTAGCAAAAGAAACCATGCAATGCATCGGAATAAACTATACCACACTTCTCTAACTAAATGATCATGACTCATGATCTTAATAGGTCCACGTCCTTTATTTCAATACATGGTATCCATATGCGTTGCCACTTATATATCATCCTTATCACCCTCGCTGATGATGACCTTGGTGCTCACACAACCAGAATGAGTTTGAATGTTCTCAATCATAAGACATAACTCTGCGTAAGATGAGAAGTCTGCTTTTTTGTGAGGTTTTGACAAGGTGTGCATGCGTGGTTATAGCTCGTTTCTTTTGTCTCCAATCTTGATTTTGCTGAGGTGTTCATTTCTAATTTGGATCGACGCTTATGTGAAAGGGAGACGGACCATGTGCTATTGGTTAATGTTGCACCCTAAATAGCAATTTTTAAATAGTTAACATGTAACATAGCAGCATATTCAGTTTCTACACAATTTTTAATCAAATTTCACATATAACATGTTAAATTTAAAGTTAGGGTTCAAAATATATGAATTTTTTAAAGCATTTGATATATATTGTGGATTGATTAACCCAAATATCAGGGGTTCTCATGCAAAAGCAAAAAATTAACATGGGTTAATTACCAAAAACATCAGAGTGTTTTTTGCTAAAGCAAAAAAAATCTAGCTTTAAACTCAATTGCAGGTTGATTAGCGAAACATCACAAAATATCCTGTAAAATGGCATGACGGATCAAAAATATCGCCTTCTTTTATAAGTGGATATAGATTAATCCATAGGTGCCGGTGTGCACAACGTGAGTTCACCTCTCCCACGAGAAAGGGGATGACTGTGTAGAGTACTGTGTAGTCACTTTACTATAGACTTTATTGGAGAATTTTAGGTAGTATACTGACCTAATTTGTGCAATTCCAATCGCACTACAGCTGCCATTAGGGCATTCCAATGTCGACCTTCGAATTGTCCGGACCACGCGGTTCGGATGTATTTTGCCATCCAATGCGGTTATGTATTTGTCTTCTTGGCTCCGGACATTATTCTTCCGGTGGGAGGGGGGGCTTTGTGGCCATCGAGACCGTGGCCACGCAAGCGTTCGACATCCCAAACCATCGATGAGCACCGACGCGTGGATGAGCAACTTGCCGCCACACGGCTATCACGTCAAACGTGGATGTGGACGAGCAGGTAGCACTGCTCGACTCCTACCGCTCCTTCCACGACATCCTCTGTGACCTCCATTAAGCGGAGTTAGAAGTCGCCTTCAAGGAAATTGACGAGGCAGCGGACAAGGACGACGTCGCGAGCTCCCCCTCGACCGCACCCCGCCGCCACAACGATGAAGCTAATACATCCGCGGGCGCCACCGGTGGCGAGGAAGAGTAGAGCATGGGAGGATGCTGGCGGTCGGGTCCCAAGATGGCCACCACTCCTCCCGTTCCGTTGAAGCTAAGCTTGGCGGGCTCTTCATCGCCGACCGATTAACAGAAAGCAAGTTGCGGAGGCGAATAGCTTCAGTCCCTGACATTCATGGCCGATTGTACATGGGGAATGGGCACCAACGATCATTTAGACTAACTTTAGAGTACGGTTAATTTCAAAACTTCAAATATGTCGAAATATAATAAATTTGCTCCGATTTAGATGAAAAGCTTCTGGCTTTATGTAAGATTTACCCAAGTATGAATGAATTTCGTCTGGTTCTTTTAAATATGTAACAAATTTGTTCACTTTTGCTAAATTTCCTCTGAAATGTAACCAGACATTTGCGGTTATGGTTGGATAGCCGTCGGCTCCCGCATCCGTGTCGACGGACTGGCCCCTCTCGATTCATGGACGGATGTAGTGTCCATTTTGAAAGTCAACATTGGATATGTCCTCATCAAAAGTTGGATCAACCCCCTATGGGGCGACAGGCGGGTGCATTGATTTCCATGAATCCCACGCAAAAGTTAGCACCACGTTGCTCTTTCCATCGGAAGATTAAGCCATGTTTAGTTGTCCAACAATATATATCAAATGTTCTACTCAGGTCATCTCCGACGAGGACCTCAAAATGTCCTTATACATCCGGACTAAGCTGTTCGGCCATAGTTTATCATTTAAGTGGACGCCTATTTGTTCATGGACACACCCGCTTGACCGAATTTTCGTAAACCAGGCCAAATTGGGGAACTTCACGAGACTTCGGACCACCGTCACGTAGGACTTCAGCACCCCCGACCAACTCAAATCCCGCTTCCGGACTATTTATCTTTCACCCCGCCCATGCCCCCCCTTTGCCCTGCTTTCGCATCCTTCTCGTCCGACGTCGTCATTATACCTCTCCGTCGGCCTCCCAGACTTTGCCGGACGTTCACAGCCACAGCCGACGCGCCCACCCGCCCGCCCTGGACAACACCGCTGTCCACCTAGGCTTCGTCCGTAGCCAGGTACCCTTCACTCCCATACTGACGCCGTCCATAGCAGACAGTACACCCGACAGGTATTCAGACAAATGCCATCGAGTTTTTTTGTTGAACTTTTTCTTGTTCCTAAAATAAGCACTATGACGGGGTACTCAATGATGAAGGATGAGTTGTTGCGCGATGCTTGAAAGGTCGTATATGCAGACTTTGTAGTTATGAGACAAGGGGGTTCGACCTTTTTGACAAAACATGCATGATTCATTCCCGAGCAAAAGCATTTCGCGCCCTACGACTTGCATGTGATCCATGATCGCAATGTGAAGTCACTAGCCCATTGATGGTACACCATCTCCAACTCCCTCACGAAGTTCTGTGGTGCGATTACACAAATGGAGAGAAGGTGGCCACCGGTCTCGCAACCATTAAGACCGGAACTTTTTTTCTTCTTGTTGCTTCACATGTTGGTCAATTTGATTAATTCAATGTTGCAACTTGATAATCACTGCCTGTTGTCTTATATAAGACCTGTGATGGATCCTTCAATAAACAATAAGCAAGTCTAGAAAGCCAACGAGACAGCTAACTAGCCGTAGTACTCCGCGTTTAGCGATCGACGTACGTACGTCCATGGCAACCGTCCAGCAGATCCGTCACGCGCAGCGCTCGGACGGCCCGGCGGCCGTGCTTGCAATCGGCACAGCGAACCCGGCGAGCTGCATGCTCCAGAACGACTACGCCGACTACTACTTCCGCGTCACCAACAGCGAGCACCACGCCGACCTCAAGGACAAGCTCAAGAGAATCTGTAAGACCATGCATGCCCTGCACCTGCAGCGTAAACCTAACCTAGTAACCTATAAACGTATCGGCGTACGTTTCCAATTTCCAAATGCATGCATATTTGCGGTGAGCTACTATGTAAAATGTTCTCCTGTCCAGGTAAGAATTCGGGCATCGAGAGGCGCTACGTGCACCTCGACGAGGAGCTCCTCGGCGCGCACCCGGACTTCAGCGACCGCGCGCTGCCGACCCTCGACGCGCGGATAGACATGGCCTCGGCCGCGGTGCCCGAGCTCGCCGCGTCCGCCGTGGCCAGGGCCATCGCCGAGTGGGGGCGCCCGGCCGCCGACGTCACGCACCTCGTCTTCAGCACCTACTCCGGCGGGAAGGCCCCCAGCGCCGACCTCCGCCTGGCGTCGCTGCTCGGCCTCCGCCCCACCGTGTCCCGCACCATCCTCAGCCTCAACGGCTGCTCCGGTGGCGGCAGGGCGCTGCAGCTCGCCAAGGAGCTCGCCGAGAACAACCGCGGCGCGCGCGTCCTCGTGGCCTGCTCCGAGCTCACCCTCATCGGGTTCTACGGGCCCCAGGAGGGTCGCCTCGACACCATCCTGGGCAACGGCATATTCGGCGACGGCGCGGGCGCCGTCATCGTCGGCGTCGACCCCGTCGACTGCATTGAGCGCCCGCTGTTCGAGATGGCCTTCGCCACGCAGACGACGATACCGGAGACCGAGAACGAGATCACCACGCGGCTCATGAAAGGCGGCCTCGACTTCCACGTCTCCATCCGGGTGCCGAAGCTGCTGAAGAGCAACATCGAGCGCTGTCTGATCGACACGTTCAAATCTATTGGGATCAGTGCTGAGTGGAACGATCTCTTCTGGGCGATCCACCCTGGTGGCCGTGCGATTTTGGACCACGTTGAGCAACTGCTCGGGCTGGGCGTCGAGAAGCTGGCCGCGAGCCGACGGGTGCTGAGAGAGTACGGGAACATGAGTGCCGCCACGGTGATCTTCGTGCTCGATGAGCTGCGCCGGCGTAGGGCAAGGGGAGAAGAGGTGGCCGAGTGGGGTGTGATGATGGCGTTCGGTCCGGGGATCATGATCGAGACCATGGTGCTGCACGCCGCAGGCAGCCTCAAGGAAAACTAGCTATTCTTAAAGAGCAACTGAATCATATGTTTCTGGAGGTTGTGTAGTAACTTGGTGATCTTGGACTGGGCTAGGTTGCTGCAGCAGACACCAAACATGAAGGGTAGACTTATAAGAAACAGCCAACTCTACCTCAAAATAAAATAAAATAAAATAAGAAAGAGCCAACTTAACATGGCTATGTGCATCGACATTGGAGTTTCTCCCTTCATTTATCTTTATTCTATAGCGGTGGCTTTGCCTTGTCTATTAATCAAGGAGAGAATAGAGTTTTACAAGTGTCCTTTAAAACATAACATGGCGATTACTCGCTCAATATAATTTGTCTTAGTTTTTTAGGACCCGTGGTGACCCATAGTTTCACCTCGTCAAAGATGATGTTCAACAAGAGACCCGTGGCGGGGCACACTTATGCCGAAAGACGCGTAAGTTCTCTTGTCCATATTTTCCAAGAGACAAGTATGGTGAGGAAGATCATGGCTCGACTGTTTGGGTTTTGCATGCATGTTCTCTTGTCCCACCAATCCTTCAAAAAGCCCTCCAAATGCCAAGTGAATGTATCCATGTGTACAAGGCCTAGCTTCTCTCTTGTCCCACCAATCCTTGAAGGAGCCCTCCAAATGCCAAGTGGATGTATTCATGTGTACAAGGCCTAACTTCTCGATGACCAATCTCCAAAATTCAAGGGTGTAGCACACTTGAAGGATAGATGAGCTCCGGTTTCTTACTCCCTTTTACAAAGAGGATAAAGTCCACAATTTGCTCATCCACGTCTTTCAAACTAATAGGCGTTCCAAGTCTGATCTTGCAATGCCAACCAACCAAAAAAATTGTCTTTTGGAGGGGCCCAAACTATGAGATCCATGGAGGAGTGGGTCATTCCAAGGAATTGAGTCTTATAGGCGGTAGACGCTGAATAGACCCCATCATTCAAGTGCTTCCAAACCGTGTCGTCCTCGGTTTGCCCTTAATGGTGAACCAGCGCTTGTGAACATAGTATTTTTCCAGTGATTTAGCTATGAACAAAGCACTGCTTCGTGCACATGCATCCAGACATCCAATGTAATGTAAAAATTCAACTTTGGACACCTCATAGCATCAAGACTGAAATAGGAACACAATCTAGACAAAACACCTCGCTCTATGTCACTTGGCCCATCAGTATTTATCATGGTATGTTACAAAATTGCTAGTAGAAGCAAATCTGTATATTTTAAGCCAATATAGGCCAGATTGGTAGAACCGTATGTCAAATTTTTTTCAAAATACGACGCGTTCTGCATCAAATTGGCGGAATTTCGCTCAGGGCGCACCCTAACAAGGCCGGTCCATGTAGCGAGTACGGTTTCTGTAACGAGCTGGTACAATGGCGGCTCGGGCCCTATAATGTTCTTTTTCATCCGACATTTTTTAAACGTGGGATGATAACCCACAAGTATAGGGGATCGCAACCGTTTTCGAGGGTAAAGTATTCAACCCAAATTTATTGATTCGACACAAGGGGAGCCAAAGAATATTCTCAAGTATTAGCAGCTGAGTTGTCAATTCAATCACATCTGGAAACTTAATATCTGCAACAAAGTGTTTAATAGCAAAGTAATATGATAGTAGTGGTAACGGTGGTAAAAGGTAACGGTAGCCAAAGTAATATTTTTGGTGTTTTGTAGTGATGATAACAATAGCAATGGAAAAGTAAATAAGCATAGAACAATATATGGAAAGCTCATAGGCAATGGATCGGTGATGGAGAATTATGATGGATGCGGTTCATCATGTAACAGTCATAACCTAGGGGGACACAGAACTAGCTCCAGTTCATCAATGTAATATAGGCATGTATTTCGAATATAGTCATACGTGCTTATGAAAAAGAACTTGCATGACATCTTTTGTCCTGCCCTCCCGTGGCAGCGGGGTCCTATTAGAAACTAAGGGATATTAAGGCCTCCTTTTAATAGAGTATCGGAACAAAGCATTAACACATAGTGAATACATGAACTCCTCAACCTACGGTCATCACCGGTAATTATCCCGATTATTGTCACTTCGGGGTTAACGGATCATAACACATAATAGGTGACTATAGACTTGCAAGATAGGATCAAGAACTCTCATATATTGATGAAAACATAATAGGTTCAGCTCTGAAATCATGGCACTCAGGCCCTAGTGACAAGCATTAAGCATAGCAAGGTCATAGCAACATCAATCTCAGAACATAGTGGATACTAGGGATCAAACCCTAACAAAACTAACTCGATTACATGATAAATCTCATCCAACCCATCACCGTCCAGCAAGCCTGCGATGGAATTACTCACGCACGGTGGTGAGCATTATGAAATTGGTGATGGAGGATAGTTGATGATGACGATGGCGATGGATTCCCCTCTCTGGAGCCCCGAACGGACTCCAGATCAGCCCTCCCGAGAGAGTTTAGGGCTTGGCGGCGGCTCCATATCGTAAAAAACGATGAATCCTTCTCCCTGGTTTTTTCTCCCCGAAAGTGAATATACGGAGTCCAGGTTGAGGTCGGTGGAGCGTCAGGGGGCCCACGAGGCAGGGGCGCGCCCAGGGGGTAGGGCGCGCCCCCACCCTCATGGACAGGTGGAGGCCCCCCTGACATGGATCTTCCTTCCAGTATTTATTATATATTCCAAAATAATTATCCGTTGATTTTCAGGTCATTCCGAGAACTTTTATTTCTGCACAAAAATAACACCATGGCAATTCTGCTGAAAACTGCGTCAGTCCGGGTTAGTTCTATTCAAATCATGCAAGCTAGAGTCCAAAACAAGGGCAAAAGTGTTTGGAAAAGTAGATACGACGGAGACGTATCAACCCCCGCAAGCTTAAACCTTTGCTTGTCCTCAAGCAATTCAGTTGATAAACTGAAAGTGATAAAGAAAAACTTTTAAAAACTCTGTTTGCTCTTGTTGTTGTAAATATGTAAAGCCAACATTCAAGTTTTCAGTAAAGATTATGAACTAATGATACGTCTCCAACGTATCTACTTTTCCAAACACTTTTGCCCTTGTTTTGGACTCTAGCTTGCATGATTTGAATGGAACTAACCTGGACTGACGCTGTTTTCAGCAAAATTACCATGGTGTTATTTATGTGCAGGAGCAAACGTTCTCGGAATGACCTGAAACTTCATGGAGACACTTTTCAGAAAATAAGAAAAATACCTGCCAAAGATGAAGGCCAGGGGGCCACCACCTTGCCACGAGGGTGGGGGGCGCGCCCCCTACCTCATGGGCCCCCTATTGCGTCTCCGACTCCAACTCCACCTCCATATATTGAGTTTCGGGGAGAAAAAAATCAAGGAGAAGAAATCATCACGTTTTACGATACGGAGCCACCGCCAAGCCCTAAAACCTCTCGGGAGGGCTGATCTGGAGTCCGTTCGGGGCTCCGGAGAGGGGAATCCGTCGCCATCGTCATCATCAACCATCCTCCATCACCAATTTCATGATGCTCACTGTCGTGCGTGAGTAATTCCATCGTAGGCTTGCTGGACGGTGATGGGTTGGATGGGATCTATCATGTAATCGAGTTAGTTTTGTTAGGGTTTGATCCCTAGTGTCCACTATGTTCTGAGATTGATGTTGCTATGACTTTGCTATGCTTAATGCTTGTCACTAGGGCCCGAGTGCCATGATTTCAGATCTGAACCTATTATGTTTTCATCAATATATGAGTGTTCTTGATCCTATCTTGCAAGTCTATAGTCACCTATTATGTGTTATGAGCCGTTAACCCCGAAGTGACAATAATCGGGATATTTACTGGTGATGACCGTAGTTTGAGGAGTTCATGTATTCACTATGTGTTAATGCTTTGTTCCGGTTCTCTATTAAAAGGAGGCCTTAATATCCCTTAGTTTTCGTAAGGACCCCGCTGCCACGGGAGGGTAGGACAAAAGATGTCATGAAAGTTCTTTTCCATAAGCACGTATGACTATGTTCGGAATACATGCCTACATTTGGAGCTAGTTCTGTGTCACCCTAGGTTATGACTGTTACATGATGAACCGCATCCGGCATAATTCTCCATCACCGATCCATTGCCTACGAGCTTTCCATATATTGTTCTTCGCTTATTTACTTTTCTGTTGCTATTGCTATCATCACTACAAAATACCAAAAACATTACTTTTACTACCATTACCTTTTGTTACCGTTATCACCACTATCATATTACTTTGCTACTAAACACTTTGCTGCAGATATTAAGTTTCCAGGTGTGGTTGAATTGACAACTCAGCTGCTAATACTTGGGAATATTCTTTGGCTCCCCTTGTGTCGAGTCAATAAATTTGGGTTGAATACTCTACCCTTGAAAACTGTTGCGATCCCCTATACTTGTGGGTTATCAAGACTATTTTCTGGCGCCGTTGCCGGGGAGCATAGCTCTGTTCTTTGAGTCACTTGGGATATATATCTGCTTATCATTATGAAGAACTTGAGAGATCCAAAAACCAAGATCTATCCCTCAACTACGAGGGGAGGTAAGGAACTGCCATCTAGCTCTGCTCTTGATTCACCTTCTGTTATGAGTAAGTTTGCGACACCTACACCTGCTTCTGCTATTCGTTCTGTTATGTCGCATGTTATTGATGATGCCGCTTCTACTATGCATGATACTTATGATGAAACTACCTCTATGCCTGATACTACTATGCCACTTAGTGATTTTCTTGATGAACAACTTGCTAGGGCTAGAGAAATTGAAAATATTGAATCTGATGATACTAATGAAAGTGATGAAAGTGATGATGAAGAACCACTTGCCATTCCTAAGGGTTATGTTTTTGTTCAAGATGCTTCTTTAGCTATTTTAGCTTGCACAAATAGAACTGAACTTAAAAAATTACTAGCTAAATGGAGTAAGCAATCTCTAAATGATAGAATGAAACCTGACCTTGCTTTTGCTACTTCACCTATCTTTGTTACTGATAAGGATTATGAATTCTCTGTTGATCCTGATATAATTACTTTGGTTGAATCTGATCCTTTTCATGGTTATGAATCTGAAACTGTTGTGGCACATCTTACTAAACTGAATGATATAGCTACCCTGTTCACTAAAGATGAGAGAACTCGTTACTTTTATATTCTTAAAATATTTCCGTTCTCATTAAAGGGTGATGCTAAGATATGGTTTAATTCTCTCGATCCTTGTTGTGTGCGTAGTCCCCAGGATATGATTTATTACTTCTCTGCAAAATATTTCCCTGCTCATAAGAAACAAGCTGCTTTAAGGGATATATATAATTTTGTGCAAATTGAAGAAGAGAGTCTCCGCAAGCTTGGGGAGGCTTCTCCAATTACTTAATGCTTTGCCTGATCATCCTCTTAAGAAATATGAAATACTTGATATCTTTTATAATGGACTAAGTGATGCCTTCAGAGATTACCTGGATAGTTGTGCTGGTTTGGTTTTCAGGGAAAGAACACTGGATGAAGCTAAAATTCTATTGAATAATATGTTTACAAATGAAAATAATTGGACACCTCCGGAGCCTATTCCTGAGCCTATTCCTAAACCAACTGCGATGAAGAGGGGTATTCTATTTCTCAGTCCTGAAGATATGCAAGAGGCAAAGAAATCTATGAAAGAAAAGGGTATTAAATCTGAAGGTGTTAAGAATTTACCTCCTATTGAAGAAATATATGGTCTTAATTTACCGCCTGTTGAAGAAACATATAATCTTAACCCTTTACCTATTGAAGAAGCTCATGGTCTTGATAACCCGACACATGTAGTAAAGGTAAATTCTCTCTATAGATATGATAAAGTTGTAATCCCATTTACTAAAATTCCTAGCCCATGCTTAGATGAGTTTGATAAATTTATGGCTAAGCAAGAAGATTTTAATGCTTATTTTGGTAGACAACTGAAATATAATTCAAATATGCTTGGACACTTGGGTGATTATATGGATAATGTCAAAGGTGAACTTAAACTTATTAGTAAACATGCTTCTATGGTTACCACTCAAGTAGAACAAGTACTTAAAGCTCAAAATGATTTGCTCAATGAATTGAGTAGTAAAGATAATGATTATGTTGTTAGAGTGGCTAGTAGAACTGGTAGAATGACTCAGGAACCTTTGTATCCTGAAGGCCACCCTAAGAGAATTGAGCAAGATTCTCAGAGAAATAATATAGATGCACCTAGTTCTTCTAAAAAGAAGAAAAAGAAAAATGATAGGACTTTACATGCTTCTAGTGAACCTATTGTTGAAACACCTGAGAATCCAAATGATATTTCTATTTCTGATGCTGAAACACAACCTGGTAATGAAACTAAAACTAGTGGTAATGTTAATGATAATGTTCATGATGATGCTCAACCTAGTAATGATAATGACATAGAAATTGAACCTGCTGTTGATCTTGATAACCCACAACCAAAGAATCAACATTATGATAAGAAAGATTTTGTTGCTAGGAAACATGGTAAAGAAAGAGAACCATGGGTTCAAAAACCCATGCCCTTTCCTCCCAAACCATCCAAGAAAAAGGATGATGAGGATTTTGAGCGCTTCGCTGAAATGATTAGACCTGTCTTTTTGCGTATGCGATTAACTGATATGCTTAAAACAAATCCTTATGCTAAGTATATGAAAGATATTATTACAAATAAAAGAAAGATATCGGAAGCTGAAATTTCCACCATGCTTGCTAATTATACTTTTAAGGGTGGAATACTAAAGAAACTTGGAGATCCCGGTGTACCCACTATACCATGCTCTATCAAAAGAAATTATTTTAAAATTGCTTTATGTGATCTTGGAGCCGGTGTTAGTGTTATGCCTCTCCCTTTATATCGTAGACTTGATTTCAATAAGTTGACACCTAATGAAATATATTTGCAAATGGCTGATAAATCAACTGCTATACCTATCGGTATTTGTGAGGATGTGCCTGTTGTAGTTGCAGACGTTACTATTTTAACGGACTTTGTTATTCTTGATATTCCCGAGGACGATAGTATGTCTATTATTCTTGGAAGACCCTTTTTGAATACTACAGGGGATGTTATTGATTGCACTAAAGGCAATGTCACTTTTCATGTTAATGGTAATGAGCATACGGTACACTTTCTGAGGAAACAACCTCAAGTTCATAGTATCAACTCTATTGGAAAAATTCCATCGATTATATTTGGAGGTTTTGAATTTCCTCTTCCTACTGTCAAGAAGAAATACGATATTCTTATTATTGGGGATGTGCATATCCCCGTTGAGGTAACATAGTGTTATTCGAAATTCTCCGGTTCCATGTTATTCGGAATGAGTTCGTTAACAAGACTTGATCAACCTTGTTAGTGGATTCCTTTTGATGATCATGAGATGGATGAGACTAGAAGGCACAACCTTCTGTACCCCAATTTTACTTTCTGTTATTTATATTAAATAAAATAAAACAATTATTTTTCTGTTTGTTATCTGATTATCCATGCAATATAAAAATACCTGAAAAATAAAAGTTCTCCAAATGCCCTGAAAATTAAATATGATTTTTTCTAGAATATTTGAGGATTTATGGAACCGAGAACACACCAGGGGGGCCAACCACCTGCCCACGATGGTGGAGGGCGCGCCCCTGCCTCGTGGGCCCACGGTGGCCCTCCTCCACTTATTCCTGCACCCACGCACTTCATCTTCCTCCCCCAAACATGAATATCCAGCTCAAGCACGAGTTCTAGCTCATTTTGCTGCCATTTTCGATCTCCTTGCTCAAAGCACCTCTCACAAAACTGCTTGGAGAGATTGTTCCTTGGTATGTGACTCCTCCATTGGTCCAATTAGTTCTTGTTCTAGTGCTTTATTCATTGCAAATTTTTGCTTCTTAGGTGACCCTGTTCTTGTGCTTGCATGTCAAATTTATATGGTCAAAAGTAGTTTTGATGCATGATATAGGCCCTAGGCACTTGTAGGAGTAGTTGCTATCAATATTATTGAGTTTGGTTTACTTTTATTTTGAAGTTGCTAAAAATTTCAGAATTTTTCAGAAAATGATGAGGAGACTCTTGAGGGGCTCATCGAGCCAAAGCTTGAAGGAAAAGGCACCAAAGCCTAAGTATAATCTGCCTCGCACCGCGGAGGTTCGGGCGTGTGAATGGCCTTCCGAGGATTTCTTGAGAGCAGCCGGGATTTATGAAGATTTTCATGAATTGGCTCAGACTGCAGGCCTTACCGCTTTCCTCCACGACCAATGCAATCAGTATCTCTTGCTCACAAATACCTCTGTGCAAAACTTTCATTTCCATTCTAGGAACTCACCAACTACGGTGGAGTTTCATTTATATGATGAGCATATATAAGGAGATGTCACTTTATGATTTTTGTCGGATCTGTTTAGTCCCTTTTGGGGGCAAGAAAGAAGAACCACATCATGATGATGTGGAGGGATTTATTGACACTATCACTGTAGCGGAAACAAGGAAGGTTTCCGATGCATGAATCACTAGCATACATTTTCCTGTTTTACGCTACTTTACATTATTTGCTAGTCATTGCTTAATTGGTCGAGGAAACTGTGGAAACCTGAGTATCCCTGATATTATTATTTTGCACCACGGTTTATACGGTGATAACTCTTTTAGTATGGGCAGCATTATTGCCAAACGGTTAAGTCTGAACCGTACCAAGGGCCCCATCTTTGGAGGCATCTATGCTACACGCCTAGCTGCACATTTTAACATACCTATTAGGCATTATGAGAAGGAAGAAAAGGTGCTGCCCCATGTTTATTTAGACTATAAAAGTATGGTGGCACATGATTTCTTTGTTAAGAATAGGGAAGGAGAGATTAAATATCAATTGTTCTTTAATAAACATCATCCTGAGACTATTACCTTGCTTGCTCCTTCTTTGTTTGATTTGACTGTAGGCATGTACCTTGTTCCGTTGACGGCTATCCACGCCTACCGGAACCCTGCACCAGCCGAGGAGCCAGAGCCGAAACCACAATTTGATCCTTCACGACAGTCTAATTATCAGTGGGATCCGGAGATGATTGTCAGCCAATGGCAATTGGAGCCTTCCTTGTCTGCATCACAGTACGACCCCAACTATTATTATGGATATCAACCAGGCCAGGCGTGGCCTTAGACCAACTTAGGCCAAAAGCCTAAGCTTAGGGGAGTACGTATTTCTCACTGACATTACATTTATGTTCACACACTCATTGCTAGATGTCGGTGCTCATACTTTTTCATTGTATCATCCATGCTAGTTTACTTTCCTTTTTATGATTTCTTCTTGTGTGTTTAATAAACCTTAAGAAAACCAAAAAAAATTAGTTATAACTTTTAATTAGTTTACTTTCCATGCTTGTAGTAGTAATTAAAAAGAAAACCCAAAAATATTTCCTGTTCTTCTTTTGCCTGTTGGGAGCTTTCCTGTGTAAATAGTTTTATTTCTTTTCTTTTCTTTGGGGGTGGATAGGAGAAGACCATTATTAACTTGTTGAAGTGGCTCTTATATGCATTATTGTTGATCTGACAAAAGATCCCATATTACCTTGTCTTCTCTCTTGAATTGAATGCTCGCAGATTCCAGCTTAGTCCATTGCACGTACTATTATTATTATCCACACTATTCGGTCCTGCAAGTGAAAGGCAATAATGATGATTATATGATGAACTTATTGAGATGAGAAAAGCTGGTATGAACTCGACCTCTCTTGTTTTTGTAAATATGATTAGTTCATCGTTCCTGATTCAGCCTATTATGAATAAACATGTTTGCAAGGACAATTAGAGATTATAGTTGCTTATGCCATGCTTAATTATCTAGGAGCTTATAATGGTTTACCTTGCGTGCCAACATGCTATTAAAATGGTTGTGATGTGGTATGATAGGGTGGTATTCTCTTTTGAATGATTCGAGTGGCTTGACTTGGCACATGTTCACGCATGTAGTTGAAACAAAATCAACATAGCCTCTACGATATTTATGTTCATGGTGCATTATATCCTACTCATGCTTGCATTCGATGTTGATTAATTTTAATGCATGTTCATGACTGTTGTCACTCTCTAGCTGGTCGCTTTCCAGTCTTTTGCTAGCCTTCACCTGTACTAAGCGGGAATACTGCTTGTGCATCCAAACTCCTTAAACCCCAAAGTTATTCCACATGAGTCCACTATACCTACCTATATACGGTATCTACCTGCTGTTCCAAGTAAATTTGTATGTGCCAAACTCTAAACCTTCAAATAAATATCCTGTTTTGTATGCTCAAATAGCTCATGTATCAACTAGGGCTGTCTGTATCTTCCATGTTAGGCGGGTTATTCTCAAGAGGAGTGGACTCCGCTCCTCACTCACGAGATAAATGGCTGGTCACCGGGATGCCCAGTCCCATGCTTTATGCAAACTAAATCAAAATAATTTCAAACAAAACTCCCCCTGGGACTCTTGTTAGTTGGGGGCACTCGTTGTTTCGAGCAAGCCATGGATTGATGCTTGTTGGTGGAAGGGGGAGTATAAACTTTACCATTCTGTTTGGGAACCGCCTATAATGTGTGTAGCATAGAAGATATCGCCATCTCTTGGTTGTTATGTTGACAATGACAGTATACCGCTCAAAATATTATTCACCTCTGTTTCAAAACCGAGCTCTGGCACCTCTACAAATCCCTGCTTCCCTCTATGAAGGGCCTATCTAGTTAATTTTATGCTGAGTCATCATCCTCTTATTAGAAAGCACCAGTTGGAGAGCACCACTGTCATTTGCATTCATTATTGTTAGTTTACATTGAGTATGACTTGACTGGATCTCTTTTACCATGAATTACAATGTCTAGTCAGTCCTTGGTCTTTAAAAGTGCTCTGCATTTATGTTTTGCGGTCTCAGAAAGGGCTAGCGAGATACCATCCTGTTATATCATATTATGATTGTTTTGAGAAAGTGTTGTCATCCGAGTTTTATTATTATGGCTCGCTAGTTGATTATGCTATTGATATGAGTAAACTTGAGACCTATGCGTTATTGCAAATGTGGTTAGTTATAATCTTTGCTGAAAACATGAATGATGGCTTTACATATTTACAACAACAAGAGCAAACAGAGTTTGTAAAAGTTTTTCTTTATCACTTTCAGTTTGTCAACTGAATTGCTTGAGGACAATCAAAGGTTTAAGCTTGGGGGAGTTGATACGTCTCCAACGTATCTACTTTTCCAAACACTTTTGCAGTTGTTTTGGACTCTAACTTGCATGATTTGAATGGAACTAACCTGGACTGACGTTGTTTTCAACAGAATTACAATGGTGTTATTTATGTGCAGGAGCAAACGTTCTCGGAATGACCTGAAACTTCACGGAGACACTTTTCAGAAAATAAGAAAAATACCTGCCAAAGATGAAGGCCAGGGGGGCCACCACCTTGCCACGAGGGTGGGGGCGCGCCCCCTACCTCGTGGGCCCCCTGTTGCGTCTCCAACTCCAACTCCACCTCCATATATTGAGTTTCAGGGAGAAAAAAATCAAGGAGAAAAAATCATCGCGTTTTACGATATGGAGCCGCCGCCAAGCCCTAAAACCTCTCGGGAGGGTTGATCTGGAGTCCGTTCGGGGCTCCGGAGAGGGGAATCCGTCGCCCTCGTCATCATCAACCATCCTCCATCACCAATTTCATGATGCTCACCACCGCGCGTGAGTAATTCCATCGTAGGCTTGCTGGACGGTGATGGGTTGGATGGGATCTATCATGTAATCGAGTTAGTTTTGTTAGGGTTTGATCCCTAGTGTCCACTATGTTCTGAGATTGATGTTGCTATGACTTTTCTATGCTTAATGCTTGTCACTAGGGCCCGAGTGCCATGATTTCAGATCTGAACCTATTATGTTTTCATCAATATATGAATGTTCTTGATCCTATCTGGCAAGTCTATAGTCACCTATTATGTGTTATGAGCCGTTAACCCCAAAGTGACAATAATTGGGATACTTACCGGTGATGACCGTAGTTTGAGGGGTTCATGTATTCACTATGTGTTAATGCTTTGTTCCGGTTCTCTATTAAAAGGAGGCCTTAATATCCCTTAGTTTCCATAAGGACCCCGCTGCCACGGGAGGGTAGGACAAAAGATGTCATGCAAGTTTTTTTCCATAAGCACGTATGACTATGTTCGGAATACATGCCTACATTTGGAGCTAGTTCTATGTCACCCTAGGTTATGACTGTTACATGATGAACCGCATCCGGCATAATTCTCCATCACCGATCCATTGCCTACGAGCTTTCCATATATCGTTCTTCACTTATTTATTTTTCCGTTGCTATTGCTATCATCACTACAAAATACCAAAAACATTACTTTTACTACCATTACCTTTTGTTACCGTTATCACCACTATCATATTACTTTGCTACTAAACACTTTGCTGTAGATATTAAGTTTCCAGGTGTGGTTGAATTGACAACTCAGCTGCTAATACTTGAGAATATTCTATGGCTCCCCTTGTGTCGAATCAATAAATTTGGGTTGAATACTCTACCCTCGAAAACTGTTGCGATCCCCTATACTTGTGGGTTATCAACTAACCATATTCACAATAACATTTAGGTCTCATGTTTACTCATATCAATGGCATAATCAACTAGCGAGCAATAATAATAAATCTTGGATGACAACACTTTCTCAAAACAATCATGATATGATATAACAAGATGGTATCTCGCTAGCCCTTTCTGAGACCGCAAAACATAAATGCAGAGCACCTTTAAAGATCAAGGACCGACTAGACATTGTAATTCATGGTAAAAGAGATCCAGTCAAGTCATACTCAATGTAAACTAACAGTAATGGATGCAAATGACAGCGGTGCTCTCCAACTGGTGCTTTTTAATAAGAGGATGATGACTCAACATAAAAGTAAATGGATAGGCCCTTCACAGAGGGAAGCAGGGATTTGTAGAGGTGCCAGAGCTCGGTTTTGAAATAGATATGAATAATATTTTGAGTGGTATACTTTCATTGTCAACATAACAACCAAGAGATGGCGATGTCTTCCATGGTACACACATTATAGGCAATTCCCAAACAGAATGGTAAAGTTTATACTCCCCCTCCACCAACAAGCATCAATCCATGGCTTGCTCGAAACAAAGAGTGCCTCCAACTAACAAGAGTCCTAGGGGAGTTTTGTTTGCAATTATTTTGATTTGCTTTGCATAAAGCATGGGACTGGGCATCCCGGTGAGCAACCATTTTCTCGTGAGTGAGGAGCGGAGTCCACTCCTCTTGAGAATAACCCGCCTAACATGGAAGATACAGATAGCCCTAGTTGATACATGAGCTATTCAAGCATACAAAACAGAATGTTTATTTGAAGGTTTAGAGTTTGGCACATACAAATTTACTTGGAATGGCAGGTAGATACCGTATATAGGTAGGTATGGTGGACTCATATGGAACAACTTTGGGGTTTATGGAATTCGACACACAAGCAGTATTCCCGTTTAGTACAAGTGAAGGCTAGCAAAAGACTGGGAAGCGACCAGCTAGAGAGCGACAACAGTCATGAACATGCATTAAAATTAATCAACACCGAATGCAAGCATGAGTAGGATATAATGCACCATGAACATAAATATCGTAGAGGCTATGTTGATTTTTTTCAACTACATGCGTGAACATGTGCCAAGTCAAGCCACTCGAATCATTCAAAAGAGAATGCCACCCTATCATACCACATCACAACCATTTTAATAGCATGTTAGCACGCAAGGTAAAGCATTATAAGCTCCTAGCTAATTAAGCATGGCATAAGCAACTATAATCTCTAATTGTCATTGCAAACATGTTTATTCATAATAGGTTGAATCAGGAACGATGAACTAATCATATTTACAAAAACAAGAGAGGTCGAGTTCATACCAGCTTTTCTCATCTCAATAAGTTCATCATATAATCATCATTATTGCCTTTCACTTGCAGGACCGAATAGTGTGGATAATAATAATAGTGCACGTGCAATGGACTAAGCTGGAATCTGCAAGCATTCAATTCAAGAGAGAAGACAAGGTAATATGGGCTCTTTGTCAGATCAACAATAATGCATATAATAGCCACTTTAACATTTTCATTATGGTCTTCTTCTCTCGACCCCAAAGGAAAGAAAAGAAATAAAACTATTTACACGGGAAATCTCCCAACAAGCAAAAGAAGAACGAGAAATCTTTTTGGGTTTTCTTTTTAATTACTACTACAAGCATGGAAAGTAAACTAATTAAAAGCTACAACTATTTTTTTTATTTTTCTTAAGGTTTATCAATCACACAAGAAGAAAGCATAAAAAGGAAAATAAACTAGCATGGATGATACAATGAAAAAGTATGAGCACCGACAACTAGCAATGTGTGTGTGAACATGAATGTAATGTCGGTGAGAAATACGTACTCCCCCAAGCTTAGGCTTTTGGCCTAAGTTGGTCTATGGCCACGGCTGGCATGGCGGATATCCAAAGTTGTAGCTGGGGTCATACTGAGATGCAACAGCTATTGCCTCATGAGCTGCCGCTTGGAGACGAGCCGTCTCCGTCCTCCTCTTATACTCGTCCGCCTCCTCCCTAGTTATAACATATCTCCCTTTTGCCTGAAAGTCAAAAGAAAGCAGGAGCAGGGAGAGCGACATGATAGGTGCGTCGTCTATCAAAGATTAGTCGGTATTGGAGGGACTGATAGTTCCTCTCAACAAACTGATGACGAACCATGGCCTCATAATCTAAATAAACAGGAGGCAACTCAATATCATACCCACATATGGGTATATCAAGAAAATTAGCTAGACGGGTTGCATAAATTCCACCGAAGAAATCTCCACTAAATCTATTATTATGCAACCTACGTGCAACAATGGCTCCCAAATTATAATGTCTATCTCCTAATACAGCACTCCTGAGAACACTGAGGTCAGGGACACACATGTGACGTGCTTTATCCTTACCATTTATGCACCTACCTATGAAGAGAGCAAAATAATGTATAGCAGGAAAATGGATGCTCCCTATGGTAGCTTGTGTTATGTCTCTAGATACACCCACAGTTATACTAGCAAGAAAATCTCTAAATTCAGATTTGCGAGGTTCCTTAGGACTACCCCATTGTGGAAGTTTGCAAGCAGTGTTAAAATCCTCTAAGTCCATAGTATAAAAATTTTCATAGAGATAAAACATGACAGTTTGAGAATTGCGTGATGATGAAAATTCAAACCTCCTCACAAAGGAATTAGTGAGATAGTGGTACTGGCGGCATTTATCTGCCTTGAAGCTCTCAATATCAGCATTACACACATATGTGTTAAATTCTTCCTTGATTCCCGCTCGATTCATAAAGTCCTCTGAAGGCCATTCACAAGCCCGCACTTGAGCTTCCCTCGGTGGTTCTTCGTCGGCATCGCACATTGCGAGCCTGGGTCCTTGCTTCCTTGAAGGACCACCTTGGTACATTTTCCTAAACATATTTCATCCTCTGAAATTTTAGTAACTTCAAAATAAAAGTGAACCAAACTCAACAATATTGATATCAACTACTCCTACAAGTGCCTAGAGTCAATATCATGCATCAAAACTACTTTTGACCACATAAATTTGACATGCAAGCTCAAGAACAGGGTCACCTAAGCAGCAAAAATATGCAATGAATAAAGCACTAGAACAAAAACTAATTGGACCATTGGAGGAGTCACATACCAAGGAACAATCCCCCAAAGCAGTTTTTTGAGAGGTGCTTTGAGCAAGGAGATCGAAAATGGCAGCAAAATGAGCTTGGACTCGGGTTTGAGCTGGTTAGTGATGTTTGTGGGAGGAAGAAGGAGTGTGTGGTAGCTATAATAAGTGGAGGGGAGCCACCCTGGGCCCACGAGGCAGGGGGCGTGTCCTCCACCCTCGTGGCCAGGTGCTTGCTCCCCCTGCTATGTTCTCAGTGCCAGATATTCTCAAATATTCTAGAAAAAATCATATTTAATTTTTAGGGCATTTGGAGAACTTTTATTCTCGGGGTATTTTTTATTACATGGATAATTCTAAAAACAGACAGAAATTACTATTTTTGCTTTATTTAATATAAATAACAGAAAGTAAAAAGAGGGTACAGAGAGTTGTGTTTTCTAAATTCATCCATCTCATGCTCATCAAAAGGAATCCACTAACAAGGTTGATCATGTCTTGTTAACAAACTTATTCTGAATAACATGGAACCGGACAATTTTCGAATAACACTAGGTTACCTCAACGGGGATATGCACATCCCCAACAATAAGAATATCATATGGAAATTCAAAACCTCCAAAAATAATCGATGGAATTTTTCCAATAGAGTTTATACTATGAACTTGAGGTTGTTTCCTCGGAAAGTGTACCGTATGCTCATTGCCATTAACATGAAAAGTGACATTGCCTTTGGTGCAATCAATAACAGCCCATGCAGTATTCAAAAAGGGTCTTCCAAGAATAATAGACATACTATCGTCCTCGGGAATATCAAGAATAACAAAGTCCGTTAAAATAGTGACGTTTGCAACCACAACAGGCACATCCTCACAAATACCGATAGGTATAGCGGTTGATTTATCAGCCATTTGCAAAGATATTTCAGTAGGTGTCAACTTATTCAAATCAAGTCAACGATATAAAGAGAGAGGCTTAACACTAACACCGGCTCCAAGATCACATAAAGCAGTTTTAACATAGTTTCTTTTAATGGAGCATGGTATAGTTGGTACTCTGGGATCTCCTAGTTTCTTAGGTATTCCACCTTTAAAAGTATAATTAGCAAGCATGTTGGAAATTTCAGCTTTCGGTGTCTTTCTTTTATTAGTAACAATTTCTTTCATATACTTAGCATAAGGATTCATTTTGAGCATATCAGTCAAACGCATACACAAGAAGATATGTCTAATCATTTCAGCAAAGCGCTCAAAATCCTCATCATCCTTTTTCTTGGATGGTTTAGGAGGAAAAGGCATGGGTTTCTAAACCCATGGTTCTCTTTCCTTACCGTGCTTCCTAGCAACAAAGTCTCTCTTATCATAACGTTGATTCTTTGATTGTGGGTTATCAAGATCAACAACAGGTTCAATCTCTACATCATTATCATTGCTAGGTTGAGCCTCAACATGAACATCATCATTAACATTATTACTAGGTTCATGTTCATTACCAGATTGTGTTTCAGCATCAAAAATAGAAATATAATTAGGATTCTCAGGCGTGTCAATAACAGGTTCACTAGAAGCATGCAAAGTCCTATCATTTTTCTTTTTCTTCCTCTTAGAAGGACTAGGTGCATCAATATTATTTCTCTGAGAATCTTACTCAATTATCTTAGGATGGCCCTCAGGATACAAAGGTTCCTGGGTCATTTTACCACCTCTAGTCACAACTCTAACAACATTATCGTTTTTCTAACTATTTAATTCATTGAGCAAATCATTCTGAGCTTTAAGTACTTGTTCTACTTGAGTGGTAACCATAGAAGCATGTTTACTAATAAGTTTAAGCTCACCTTTAATATTAGCCATATAATCACCCAAGTGTTCAAGCATATCAGCATTGCATTTTAATTCTCTACCAAAATAAGCATTGAAGTTTTCTTGTTTAACCATAAAGTCATCAAACTCATCCAAGCATGGGCTAGCAAACTTAGTAAATGGGATTTCAGCTTTATCATATCTATAGAGAGAATTTACCTTTACTATCCGTGTCGAGTTATCAAGACCATGTGTTTCTTCAACAGGCGGTAAATTAAGACCATGTATTTCTTCAATAGGAGGTAAATTCTTAACATCTTCAGCTTTAATACCTTTTTCCTTAATAGATTTCTTTGTCTCTTGCATATCTTCAGGACTGAGAAATAGAATACCCCTCTTCTTTGGAGTTGGATTAGGAGTTGGTTCAAGAATTGGATTAGGAAGTGTCCAATTATTTTCATTAGTCAACATATTATTCAATAAAATTTTAGCTTCATCTAGTGTTCTTTCCCTGAAAACACAACCAGCACAACTATCTGAAAGTGCGTTATATCGACTAGAGGGGGGGTGAATAGGCGATTTTTATGAAAGTCTTCAAAACGTGGAAGTTATGAAGACAAACGATAGAAATAAACCTATTACCCTGCAGCGGAAGGTAGACTACACTAGGCAAGCCATAGTCAAGTATTCAATGGAGGGAAAGCACAATGACTAATAGCAGCAATGTACTAAGGATCAGGTCGGAAGATATTATGAAGCCAAACAGAAAACGCAGTCACTCAGTGAAGATAAAGGATAGTGCAGTCATACAATGACTTCACAAGGACCAACAGTAAGTAAAGGGAAGGAAAGGATGAAACCAGTGACACGTTGAAGACAATGATTTGTTAGACCAATTCCAGTTGCTGTGACAACTGTACGTCTGGTTAGGGCGGCTAGGTATTTAAACCTGAGGACACACAGTCCCGGACAACCAGTCCTGAACACACAGCTCAGGACACCCAGTCCTCACCGTATTCCCCTTGAGCTAAGGTCACATAGACCTCGCCCAACCACTCTGGTAAGTCTTCAAGGTAGACTCCCAAACCTTCACAGACTTCGTTCACCGGCAATCCACAATGTCTCTTGGATGCTCAGAACGCGACGCCTAACCGGCTGGAGGATTCACAGCCCTCAAGTGTAATAAGTCTTCAGATCACACAGACAAGAAGACTTAAGTGATGCCTAATTCTCTTTGGCTCTGGGTGGTTAGGGCTTTATCCTCGCAAGGAATTCTCTCTCAAAGGCTTTGAGGTGGGTTGCTCTCAAACGACAAAAGTCGTACTCTGAATCTGAGCAGCCAACCATTTATGGTTGTAGGGGGTGGGCTATTTATAGCCACTTGGCAACCCGACCTGATTTGTCCGAAATGACTCTGGGTCACTAAGGAACTGACACGTGTTCCAACGGTCAGATTTCAAACTCACACGGCAACTTTACTTGGGCTACAAGCAAAGCTGACTTGTCCGACTCTGGACAATATTCGCTCTCAAAGTCTTCACTCGAAGACATAGGTTTTGTTTAAGCATCACTTCAGTCATTCTGACTGGTTCTCTTGGACCCCACTTAACAGTATGGTGGTTCCTATGACTCATCAAAGAGGAAGAAAAAGAACTACGAAAGATCTAAGTCTTCGAGCTCCATAGGCTTCATGCGATGTCTTCTCTTGTCATAGTCTTCAATGTGAATATCTTCATATACCACCTTTGACTTCAATGTCTTCATACATTTTTAGGGGTCATCTCTGGTAGGAAAACTGAATCAATGAGGGACTTCTACCTGTTTTATCCTGCAATTCTCACAAACACATTAGTCCCTCAACTAGGTTTGTCGTCAATACTCCAAAACCAACTAGGGGTGGCACTAGATGCACTTACAATCTCCCCCTTTTTGGTGACTGATGACAAACTAGTTGAAGTTTTCAACGGGGAATATAGTCTGTGAAATTGTAAAGGATAAGGAATTGTCTTCATAAGTTGCAAGGGCTCCCCCTGAAGATGTGCATATAAGTAATTTGCTTTTGGAATGCAAATGCACATGGCAGGTTGTACTTGTGGAGATCCACTTCAACTTATGATGACAATCCACTATGCATGAGAAAGTATGTGAAGATAATGACATGCATAATGGAAAATGGACGTCTGCAGAATGATCTAAGTGCGGAATTTATCATCGCACATGCAGAATTTATCATCGCAACACAAGGTGGCAAATAAGTAGCAAACGACCATCGAGTTTAAGTGTTACAACTCAAAGAACCAAATGTAGCAAAACGAGAGTTGTAAGCACGAAGCAAAATATAAAGCGCCTGCCCATATGGACCCGCTTGAAGACTATAAAACTCATATGCTTCTCCCCCTTTTGTCAGTAAGGACCAAAAAGGTTTGAAGACATAGAGCATGTACTCGTTCCCATGAAGAGTAGGTGAAGCAGCAGGGTCGTTGGTGGTGTTTGGCGGTGCAGAAGAGCTTGGAGCAGAGTCGAAGCATGCTGAAGGAGGTGGCGGTGAAGTAGCATCATCTTCATCCTCGATCACTCTGGCATTCACAGTTGCAGCAGAGGAAGAGAACTTAGAGTCTTCAAGGGATGGAGTTCATCGCAGCACTGCCCTTCGAGGAGGTGTGGAGTCAAACTTGAATCGCTCAGAGAAGCCATCCTCTTGAAGATCATCTTCAGAACACATTAGCGTCAGCCCTTTCCATGTGCGGCGAGAGGTTTCATGGGCAACAAAAGCATTCTTGGTGGCAAGATTGCGAATGCGATTAACATCCACCAAGAGGCTTTGCATTTGACGCTTCAGCCAGTCATGATGCCTATCTTGTTTCTGATGAAGAGCCACAAGAAGCTCTTGGTCGTTGAGAACACGAGCGCGCTTCTTGGGTCGTGGAGCAGTTGTACTGTCAGTGGCTTCAGTGAGAGCAGGTTGCGGTGCACGTGTAGTGCCAGCCAAAGGATACACACGAGTTACGGCTTCAACGCCTTCAACATTCTGAGAAAAACTGTGATGCTCTGCATTCTGAAGACTTAGAGGTTCCTTGGCAGGCTCAGGATAGATGGCTTCAATAGACATATCCACATCAGGCAAAAAGATCCGATGATTGCGGGCAGAGGGCTGATATGAGATAGCGGAGTGAAGTTTGATCAGCCGCATCACCCAAGGGGCGTAGAACTTCAAACCAAACAGATCAGAGCCAGATGCAGCAAGTTGGCGAATGAAGAAATCCTGTGTATTGAAGCATTTTCCATGAAGAATGTATAAGACCAAAGTCTTCATTGCACCTTCCAGCTTGGCATGGGGAGAATGTCCTTTGATTGGCCAGAGAGTTCGCCTTATGATGTGATAAATGGTTCTTGGCAGATACTCAAGGTCTTCAACGAAGAACTCCGTGGGATAAGCAGCATCTTGGGTCAATGGCTTCATCATACTAAGCATCTGACTCATATTAGGTTCAGTCTTCTGAAAGATGCTCTCAATAGCTTCGCTATGAAGCTGACAACCATGCTCGTAGAGATCGCCAGGAATGGGCAAACCCGTGAGCTCAATGATGTCAAAGGCTTTGGCTTCGTGATGAACGTTTCCTGTCATCCACTCCAGGACCCAAGTCTTTGGATCTCTGCTATACCCGCGGATGTGAAGTGTGGCATAGAGTTGGAGCAGCAACTCTTCATTCCAATGCTCTTGGTCAGTGACGAACGGCAGCAGTCCAACCTCTTTGAAGCAATCCAGAGCTTCTTCCAGACAGGGCAGACCAGCTATTGCTTCAATGTCAAGGCGCTTGTGTGGGAAGATGCGACCTTTGTTGTAAAGAACGCATGAGTAATAGCTTCGCTGCGGATAACTCCAGAACCGATCAGATGATATTCTTTCCCTTCAGTAGGGGTTCCTGGAGCTATTGAAGAATGTGTTGTCTTCTCTGAAGCCATTGATATTGAAGGAGCCAGGTGCTGATGCAGGACCTGGGAACCTTGGCAATCTTGGGATTGGCTTCTGCACCTGAGGCCTGTGCTCAACATGATAGTCGAACTGGGGACTAGCAGCAGACGCAGGAACAGAAGCGGCGGGATCAGTGCCTTCGCTGACTTCTGGTGCTTTTGTTGGTGAGGGCTCCACATTAGCTTCAACCATGACAGCGTCAGTGGCTTCAGTGGTGTTGGTGGTGGCAGCCTCAAGATGTTCAACCTCCACTTGATGAGCAGGAGGGTCGGTCACGATCACGTTCTCCTCGAGAACCGCTTCTTGGTGGGACCGGGGAGTGGCAACTTGTGGGACTTCTTCTTCAGCGGCTGATGCAGCTGGATTGTCTTCAGCAAAGACTTGAGGCCTTGGACCTTTGCGAAGCCTGCGCAACACGGGTGACGCCTGTGGAGTTGCTGTTGGCTGGGCCTCAAAGTCTTCTTCCTCTTGTGGGCGATCCGCCCATGAAGCATCCTGTGCAATTGGCGTCAGTGGACGACCAATGCTGATGAGTTCTCTATGCGTGAGCACAGGCGATGATACCTGTTGGTGCTCTAGCTGAGGAAGGGCTGCATCATCTTCAACATGGTCATGGTGACCAATGTCTTCAGCAGCGATGGGATCAGCTGCTGGAAAGTCTTCAACTTCATGAGCCTCTGTGAAAGCAGGCTCATGGACAGTCAGTTGACGTTCTTGTGGATCGGCGTCGGGGTGAACCATGGAAATGGGTTCAACAATCAAGGGCTCTATGGGAGCAGCCCGTTCCTTCTTGGTCTTTCTTTTCTTTCTTTCCTTCTTGGTCCTTCTTGGTCTTCCTTCTTGGTCTTTCTTTTCTTCCCTAACAAAACTAACTCGATTACATGATAAATCTCATCCAACCCATCACCGTCCAGCAAGCCTGCGATGGAATTACTCACGCACGGCGGTGAGCTTCATGAAATTGGTGATGGAGGATGGTTGATGATGACGATGGCGACGGATTCCCCTCTCTAGAGCCCCGAACGGACTCTAGATCAGCCCTCCCGAGAGGTTTTAGGGCTTGGCGGCGGCTCCGTATCGTAAAACGCGATGAGTCCTTCTCCTTGGTTTTTCTCCCCGAAAGTGAATATATGGAGTCCATGTTGAGGTCGGTGGAGCGTCAGGGGGCCCACGAGGCAGGGGGCACGTCCAGGGCGGTAGGGCGTGCCCCCACCCTCGTGGACTGGTGTAGCCCCCCTGACGTGGATCTTGCTTCCATTATTTATTATATATTCCATAATAATTCTCCGTTGATTTTCAGGTCATCCCGAGAACTTTTATTTCTGCACAAAAATAACACCATGGCAATTCTATTCAAATCATGCAAGTTAGAGTTCAAAACAAGGGCAAAAGTGTTTGGAAAAGTAGATACGACGGAGACGTATCATTGGAACAAATATTTTGAAAAGGTGATTATTAATTGAGGATACTTATTAAAAAGCATATTTTTTTGAAAATGTGAATATTTTCAAAAAAACTGAAAATTTACTGAAAACACAAACATTTTTTGGAAAATTAAGAAAACGATAACTTTTTTGGAACATGCAATTTTTTTTGAAAAAAGAACATTTTTTTAAAACAAACCTTTTTCAGATTTTTTTTGAAATTTTTGAACTTTTCTAATATGTAAATATATTTTGTATGTGAAGATTTGTTAAAAAATGAACATTTTTTTAAACAAGAATAATTCTTAAAAGTTTGAATTTTTTTCCAAACATAATTTTTCAAAATTACCAAAAAAGAACTATAATTTGGAAAAAGAAAAAACATAATAAAATTCTGCAAAATAAAATAAAATGAAAAATAAAATAACCAAAAACCTATCAAGAACCTTCCTGACCCTTCCCAAAACCAGGTCCAATACATGGGGAGGCCCAGTTATCAGGTCCACTCGCTCTCCTATGTGCGTTTCTGCGGCAATTTAAAGCAACAACCGTTAATTACAGAATACCGTAAGAAGCAAAACCACTAGTTAAGGAGTATCCCTTTACTTGGTAGCTCCCCCATCTTCATTGGTTTGACAAATGGCGTAATTCACATAAGACACTTGTCATAATGTAGGAGTTTCTCTTTTACTGTAGTTTCATTTTTATAAAATATTTTACCTCTTGAACCATGCATCCGACCGAACATGGTAATATTTCGAGTCTCTGCGCTCACTGTGCTAGTCACTGAATTAATAGCTAGCACACAGTACATGATGTAATATCAAAATAAAACACAGGTCATAAATATTACATCATAGATTAAGAGTTTAAATATTACACTTGTGTAACACAAAGCTAGCATACAGACAAAATATAATGGAAAAGAAAATAAATTTTTTATGGAGTCCATCAACGTCACAAGCAAAAATTGAGTATAGATATCGTAACACTACATCGCATCACTTACTCATCGTACAAAATTCTGCAACATGATAAGTTGCGTCTGTGTAGGTTAGTTCATCGAATGTAGTAGCAAGTCATACAGAAATGATATAACAGACCTACTTGTATATGCTTGTATACCAAAAGGATAGGCTAGTGTTGTTTTGCAGAAATGCTATTTTCCCCTCATCATGTCAAGATTTTCAAAACTAGGTCCCATTTTAATAGGTTTCGACGAACTTTATCACAAAAAGGACAGAAATAAAAGCCAAAACCAGAAAAAACCAGAACAAATAAAATAGAATAAACTGGTTCACGAAAAAAGAATACTAAAAAAACTGAGTCATAAGCGCGGTTGCGGTTTTCACTTTTTCGGAAGCACCATTTGTTATTTCCCTTATTTTTGGTGGTGTGCTTCACACAAAAGAAAATGTGTGTTTCCACGAGAAGCAAACCTATTTTTTCCAAGAAGGAATCATAAATTATTGTTCTTTTTTTCTTAAAAGCACAACTGTTTCTCTCGCCAAAAAAAATCTATGTTTTCACAAGAAAGCAATTATGTACGTGTTGTGGAAACATTTTTTTTGAGAAGCACGGCTCACGGAAGCACTTATATATGTGCTTACATGAGAAACAAATATGTGCTTCTCATGGAAGGATGATTTTTTAGATGAACAGTTCTGCTTCTCATCAAAGTAAATAAGTGCTTCTAGACGAAGCAAGTTTATAAAAGGAATATAAAAGGAACCGGGATATAGAAGGAATTAAGGAGATGCAAAAGCTCAAGCTTGGAGATGCCCAAGGCATCCCAAGATAATATTTAAAGAAGTCTTAAGAATCTAAGCATGGCGATGCCCCCGTTAGGCGTCCCTCCTTTCTTCATCAACAATTATCGGTTAGCCTCGGTTGAGCCTAAGTTTTTGCTTCTTCACATGATGTGTGATATTTTTAGAATGTCATTTTATTTTGTTTTGATTTTTATTCTAATAAACAATTAAGATATGGATTTTTTTAAATGAGAGTGAGTCCTCAAATAGCTATCCATTTACTTAACTACTCGCTTGATCTTCACTTATATCTTTTTGGAGTAGCTTGTCATTTACTCTCATGCTCACCTATATTATTTTGAGAGTTGATACTAGTGATGAAAATTTACGCAATCTATGAAATTGGTCCTAATATGATGAATATGCAAGAAGGATATAATAAAAACTTTCATATAGATCACTGGATATGATAAGTTTGATTCCTTGCTATAGTTTTGAGATATTGAGATAATAATATGCGAGTCATGTTGGTGAGTAATTGTGCTTTAGTAAGAATGTTGGTGTTAAGGTTTTTGATTCCCTATGCAAGTACGAAAGTCAATAGTCATGCAATGAAATTATATCCTACTTATGGTGCATTATTCGGTTTTAGTTATGCTTAATGCTTGCTTATGAGATTATTCGTTTCTTGGTTGGTCGCTTCTCAATCTTTTGCTAGCCTTCATTTTGCACCAAGTATGATCTCTAATTGTGCATCCAAAATCCTTTAAACCAGTTTTGCCACATGAGTCCACTATATCTACCTATATGCGGTATTCTTTTGCCATTCTAAGAAAATTTTCATGTGCCATCTCTAATTTTCAAAATAAACTTATATTTTGTGTGTTTGTTTCGCTCGCGGAGCGGTGAGGGGTGGCTAATATTTTCCATGCTAGATGTGTTATTCTCAAGATGAGTGTTTATTCACTTGACATTGAACGAGAGTACGACGGTAATATGAATGTCCAGTCCCGAAATGAAAAAGAAATTTACTTTATGTTGTCAATAATAAATTCCTTGGAAAGTGTTGGTATGGACGGCACCCGTGGATACGGCTAGTCGTGGAGTGTGAAAGTATGGTGGAAAAAGGAATAAACTTCATTTTATGTTTGGGAACCGCCTATAATATATTTAGCATGAAAAGTGTTGGGAATTACTCGGTCGTTTTCGTTGACGGGAATAGTATGTCACCCAAAAAAAATTTTATCTCTCAATTTAAGCTTTGAGCTCTAGCACCTCTATAAATCTCTGCTTCCCTCTGTGAAGGGCCTATCTATTTACTTTATGAAATTTTTATTTGAGTCTCCATCTTCTCTTATAAAGCACCAACTAGGGAGCACTATGATCATACTTGTGCATTGGATGTAGCTAATATTCGAGTGTGTTTCATGAATGGATCAATGATTGAGCATAATGGGCTAGGGATAGTTTTCTTTAGCATTGATATTTCGATAGACATGGTTGCTTGTTAGTATGCTTGAGTATTGATGTCTTCATGTCAAATTATAGACTATTGCTTTGAATCACTCAAGTCCAAATGTCCATGCTACAAAAGAAAGTGTATATGTTGAATATGATAGGTAGCATTCCACAACAAAAATTCCTCTTTTAGTTGCTACTTTATCATGATGAGTTTTATGAGAAATAGTTGTTGTTATGATGCTAGGAAAAGTGACTGAAATTATCAGTGATCAAACTTATGCACTTTGCTAGCATTCACACTTCATAATTTATTTATTTTATCATTTACCTACTCGAGGACGAGCAGGAATTAAGCTTGGGGATGCTGATACGTCTCCACTGTATCTATAATTTATAAAGTATTCATGCCATGTTACAACAATTTTATATGGTTTTGGTATGATTTGCATGGAACCAAGCCGAACTGTCACTATTTTCAGCAGAACTACCGTGGTGTTGTTTTTGTGTAGAAATAAAAGTTCTCCAAATGCAACGAACTTTTTGACGATTTTTTTTGGAACAACAGAGGCACTAGAAGCTTCGTGGGAGGGCCAGAAGAGCCATGAGGTGGGCATAACCACCAGGGCACGCCGGCCCCCAGGCCCGCCCTGGTGTCTTGTGGGCCCCTCATGGGCCATCTTCGTGTGAAACGACGCTGAAAATCCTATATATACAGAAACCCCCAGAAATAACCCTGGATCAGAAGTTTCACTGCCGCAAGCCTTTGTAGCCACGAAAAACCAATCTAGACCCTGTTCCGGCACTCTGTCGGTGGGGGAAATCATCAACGGTGGCCATCTTCATCATCCCGGCGGCCACCATGATGAGGAGAGAGTAGTCCACCCTCGGGGCATAGGGTTTGTACCAGTAGCTATATGTTTAATCTCTCCCTCGTGTTCTTGAGTTGGCACAATCTTGATGTATCGCGAGCTTTGTTAATATAGTGTGACCATATGGTGTTTTCCCCTCTCTATCTTGTTGTGATGAATTGAGGTTTCCCTTTGAGATTTCGTTTTATCGGATTGAATACTTTTATGGATTTGGGAGAACTTGATGTATGTCTTGTTATGAATACCCGTGGTGATGCTACTTCTTGAGCTTGCATTGGTTTTTCCCTTGAAAAGGAAAGGGACATGCAGAAAAGTAGAGATAAGTATTTCCCTCAGTTAGAGAACCAAGGTATCAATCCAGTAGGAGGTACAAGCAAGTCCCCAATCTATGCACCTGCACAAACAATCAAACACTTGCACCCAATGCGATAAAGAGGTTGTCAATCCCTTCACAGTCAATTACAAAGGTGAGTTCTGATTGAGATAGATAAAACTAAACAAAAGATAAATATTTCTGAGTCTTTTGGTTCATAGATCTGAATATAAAAGATTGCAAATAGTAGATCGGAAACAAATATGATGAAAATAGACCCCGGGGCCATAAGTTTCACTAGAGGCTTCTCTCATAAAGGAAAATAATACGGCGGGTGAACAAATTACCGTTGAGCAATTGATAGAAAAGTGCAAAGTTATGATGATATCCAAGGCAATGATTATGCATATAGGCATCACGTCTGTGTCAAGTAGACCAAAATGATTCTACATCTAGTACTATTACTCCACACATCGACCTACTCCTGCCTGCATCATATTAAGTTCAAGGCAACAGACTAACGCATTAAGAAAGATGGCATGACGTAGAGGGATAAACTCAAGCAATATGATGAAAACCCCATCTTGTAATCCTTGATGGCAACAATAGAGTACATGCCTCGCTACCCCTACTTTGTCACTTGGTGAGGACATCGCAAGATTGAACCCAAAACTAAGCACCTCTGTGATTGCAAGAAATATCAATCTAGTTGGCCAAACCAAACCGATAATTCGAAGAAGAATACAAAGATATGAAATCATGCATATAAGAATTTAGAGAAGACTCAAATAATATGCATAAATAATCTGATCATAAATCCATAATTCATCGGATCTCGACAAACACACCGCAAAAGAAGATTACATCGGATAGATTTCTAAGAACAATGAGGAGAACATGGTATTGAGAATCAAAGAGAGAGAAGAAGCCATCTAGCTACTAGCTGTGGACCCGTAGGTCTGAGGTAAACTACTCACACTTCATCGAAGGGCATTAGGGTTGATGTAGGTGCCCTCCATGATCGAATCCCCCTCTGGCAGATTGCCGGAAAAGGCCCCAAGATGGGATCTCACGGGTACAGAAGGTTACAGCGGCGGAAAAATGTTTTTGTGGATCCCCTTGAGGTTTTTGGAATATATGTGAATATATAGGATGAAGAGCTAGGTCAGAAGAATGCCGAGGGTCCCATAAGGTGTCACAGCCCTAGAATACCTGAGTGAAATAGTTGCATCTGCACTCATGCATCATGTCTAAAATTTCTGAAAGTTGAATTGAGGTTTGTTGAAACCCTCAAAAATCAGTTCAAAAATAACCAATTTTAAAATCTTCTCAAATGAGTCCAAGAAAATGTCCCTGGTATTCTATAAAAATATTGGCAAGAGGTAAAATTCAAACCAATATTCTTAGGAGCTCAGAAACATTTATTTTGGTCATTTGAAATTAATTCAATAACTATTTGAATTGGATATATATTTATTATATAAGAGATATATGTTCAATAATTCTGAAATTTGTTGTGTGGCTTTGCATGAGACCATTTAGCTCACACAATTATTTCATGAAGTTTCAAAATTGATTTGGTATTTAGAGCAAATCAAAACAAACAGCAAAAATAGAAAACAAAAATAAAAAAGAGAGAGCAGTACCTGAGCTTACCTCCTGTGCAGCCCACTTGGACGGCCAGCTGGCTGGCCCAGCCCACAGGGGCACGCCCGTCTTCTTCCTTCAGCCAGTAGGCAGAGGAGAGGCGTGGCGCGCGCGCGTGCGGCTTCGGCCACCTCCTGCTTCCACCTGGGAGCCCCGATCCTTCCCTCGTCGCCGCCCTGGATCCCTCTCTGCCTCTCCCCGTTACTCTCCCACTCTCCCGTGCCTCTTCCCTCTCCTCTGCTCTCTCCTTCGGGCCGCCCGAATGAGCCAGAGTGCGCCGACAAACACCACCGCGGCCACCAGCAACCCCGCGCCCATCCCGCTAGCCCACGAGCTCCGCCTCGCTGTCGCGCACCTCTCCGCCGACCCACGCAAGGCCGGAGGACCCCAAGACAACGCCGCGACCTTTCTTCCCCGTCCACGGCCACCGGATGCCGCCGCCCGATTCACCGTCTCCGCCGTCTCCTCGAGGCCACTGAGCTGCTCAACGACCTCCCAGTGAGCTCTGTCGCATTTCCCCTCTCTTTCCCGCATCTTTCTTGTCCTCTAGCCGTCGCGTTCATCGAGACCGAAATGCGCCGCCGCCTGAGCTCAATGTCGGCGTGGCTCCGGTGACCTTTTGGTCCGGGCGTGCGTCTGATGTGTTCGCCGCACGCTGTAGAGCAACTCATGCGCTTTGGACTAGCCGTTTGCATGCCACAACACCAACCCCACAATCACCCAAGCTCCGGCCGCCGCTGCTGATGTCGCCGTCGACGCTATCGCCCACCTCAGGCCTCCCTGAGGCCACCTTTGGATGCACCATGATGCCAGCTTCTCGTAGAGCCCAGCCACGCATCCATCCATCGCCGGAGTTGGCTGGAAGGGCGACTCCGCCGCGTCTGTGTACTCGCCGGCGATTAACCGCCGGTGACAACCACGGTTAGGGGCTAATCACCCCACTAACTAACCACATGGGCCACTGACAGATGGACCCCATGCCCTTAATTAGTCATAGGTTTATCTCCCTGCTTAGTTTAAGCTAATGGCCATGGCCCCACAGGTCAGTTTGA
Source organism: Triticum dicoccoides (assembly GCF_002162155.2). NCBI lineage: Eukaryota > Viridiplantae > Streptophyta > Magnoliopsida > Poales > Poaceae > Triticum > Triticum dicoccoides. Next base: position 584,127,267 of record NC_041388.1, read on the forward strand.
CCTGGCCACGTCAGCATTGACCTGGTCCCACGTGTCAGCCTCTGTAGGTTGCTCTGTGTCACTAACCAGTGGGCCCTACTGGTCAGATTTGACCTGGACTAGCCACGTTGACCCGCTGACATCACAGTGATGTTAGGCTGACGTAGTAATCCTTTCTGGAATTTAAATAAATCTTAAATGATTTATTTATTTTAGAAAATATCCAAAACTTTGAAAAATCATAGAAAATAATCTATAACTCCAATGGAAATAAGTTATATATGAAAAATGATCAGAAAAATCCAAAGAATCTGATTACGGCATTATCATGCATGTTTGAACAACTTATGCATGCTGATCAGGTCAAATCAAACAAGTGGCATTTAAATAATCACATATGGCGTTGAATTTGCATATTTGGTTCAAACCAACTTCATTTAATCTAGTTTTAGTTGCATTAGCTCAAATCACAACATCTTGCCACATCATGATCATGCATCATATTGTGCATTGCATTGATTGTGCTTTCTCTCTGTTACCGGTACCTGTCCTCCTCGGGAGTAGACGTTGTTATCGACGACTTGATCAATGACACTGATGAAGACTATATTATCTTTGGAAGTGCCAGGCAAGCAAAACCCCCTTGCTCATTCCGATACAATCCCACTCTCTCGCTCCTGCTCTCTTTTACTGCATTAGGACAACAACGACTCATCTGTTACTTGTTGCGGTAGTTGAACCCCTTATCCTCAGCATGACTTGTCATTGCCATAGTAAATAGATGAAACCCACTAGCATGAGTAGGACTTGTTTGAGCCCTGATGTGCCTACTCGTTCATGCTTGTTTGTCATACCTGCTATTGCGTAGAGTCGTGTCAGGTCTGGTTCATCGGGGATGAATCGGAGGTGTGTGAACATGTCCTACTGTGTGTGAGCTAAGTGTGTGAACATGATTTGGTAAAGGTAGCGGTGAGAGGCCATGTAGGAGTACATGGTGGGTTGTCTCACTGAAACCGTCCTCAAGAACTGAGTTATGTGTTTGTGATCCATGAAACAGCTACTACCACACATTGGGCCCTGAAATATGACCCCGCTCGACTTATTGACCCCTCTCGTCGTTTGTCCAGGATTTGCAACTAGTTTCTGGTGTTTGTAGGTTATGTGTTGGCGGTCGTGCGTAGCGCTGACCCTAGGGGTGGGCTATGATGCGGTAGATACACTGTGGCCGGATATGTCGGGCGCCCGTTTGGCATCTCGGGACCCTGTACACATCGTTTGGGGCCGTTGAGGACATCCCGGCCGGATTTCCTTGCGGATGGAACCCCAATAGGTGATAAACCTGGACTAGAGACTTGTGCGGTTAGTCAGGTCGTGGTCTACACCCACGTCGGCTTTTGCTTGAAGTCTGCCGAGCACATGTCGGGTGCAGACGCTAAGTGGTGGAAACATGTGTGACGAAGTACACCCCTGCAGGGTTATAAATGATCTATTCGAATAGCCGTGTCCGCGGTAAAGGACTTCTAGGTTGCCTACAACAGTTCATAGATAAGTGAAAGTGGATACTCTAAAATGCGCAAGATAAGCGTGAGTGCTATGGATGGCGTTCTCGTAGGGAGACGGGAGCGGATCCATAGTGGTGTATTGATATGGTGAATATGTGGACTCGTGTGCGCCACCTCAAAAGAGTTACTTGCAGTCGTAGTTTAAGATAGCCACCGAGTCAAAGCGGGCTTGCTGCAGTTAAACTCCACCACCCCCTGTTGATACCGATGCATATGTAGCTAGTTCTGATGTAAGTCTTGCTGAGTACTTTTGTACTCACGTTTGCCTAATTTATGTTTTGCAGAGAGACTTCAGTCTCACTAGTAGTTTCGCGTGGACTTCGACGTTTAGCTTGATACCTCAGCTACGATCTTGTGCCCTTGGCAGGATCTGGTAGATAGTCAGGCTTCTCAGCCTTTTTCATTTGTAGATGTCTGTACTCAGACATGTTAAGCTTCCGCATGTGCTTTGATTTGTATGCTATGATTGTTGGGTCATGAGACCCATGTTTGTAATACCTTGGCTCTCTAGAGCTTTTAAATAAGTACTTGAGTTCTAGAGTTTTGTTGTGATGCCATGTTGTATTTGCACATATCGAGCATATTGTGTGTATGATTGAAATGCTTGGTATGTGTGGGATCCGACAATCTAGTTGTTTATCCTTGGCAGCCTCTCTTATGGGGAAATGTAGTCTAGTGCCCCTTGAGCCATAGTAGTCCGCTACAGCCCGGTTCACCAGAGTCCTGCTAGCCCAGCACTACTGCTCAGGACACTTGACTGGCTGGCATGTGTTTCACTTCATTCCTATGTCTGTGCCCTCGGGGAAATGTCACGCGGTGACTTCCGGAGTCCTGCCTAGCCTACTATAGCCCGGGTTCCCCGGAGTCCTGTTAGCCCAGTGCTACAGCCCGGATTCACTCACTGATGACCGACATGCTCGATGTGATTCATGTATGCCTGTCTCCATAGGTCTGTGCCGCTTGGGTTCACGACTATCCATGTTGGCATGGGTTCTCTGTCATATGGATGCTAGCGAAACTATCATATACGTGAGCCAAAAGGCACAAACGGTCCCGGGCCATGGTAAGGCGACACCCGTGGGGATACCGTGCGTGAGGCCGCAATGTGATATGAGGTGTTACCGGCTAGATCAATGTGACTTGGAATCGGGGTCGTGACATAAGGTAGGGGCGCGCCCTCCACCCTTGCCGCCGCCTCGTGGCTCTCCTAGCTTGGACTCCGAATCCCCTGGGTGTCTTCTGGTTCAAGAAAAATCATCGCAAAGTTTTATTCCGTTTGGACTCCGTTTGATATTCCTTTTCCACAAAACTCAAAAACAAGGAAAAAAACAGAAACTGGCACTATGCTCTAGGTTAATAAGTTAGTCCCAAAAATAATATAAGATAGCATAATAATGCATATAAAACATCCAAAACAGATAATATAATAGCATGGGACAATAAAAAAATTATAGATACATTGGAGACGTATCAAGCATCCCCAAGATTAATTCCTACTCGTTCTTGAGTAGGTAAATGATAAAAATAGAATTTTTGATGTGGAATGCTACCTAACATATTTATCCATGTAATTTTCTTCATTTTGTCATGAATATTCATATCCGTAAGGTTCAAAACAAAATTTTAATATTGACATAAAACCAATAATACTTCAAGCATACTAATAAAGCAATCATGTCTTCTCAAAATAACATGGCCAAAGAAAGTTATCCCTACAAAATCATATAGTCTGGCTATGCTCCATGTTCATCACACAAAGTATTAAATAATGCACAACCCCAGTATTAGTCAAGCAATTGTTTCTTACTTTTGATGTTCTTGAACTTTTTCAACTTTCACGCAATACATGAGCGTGAGCCATGGATATAGCACTATAGGTGGAATAGAATATGGTGGTTGTGGAGAAGACAAAAAGGAGATGGTCTCACATCAACCATGCGTATGAATGGGCTATGGAGATGCCCATCAATAGATATCAATGTGAGTGAGTAGGGATTGCCATGCAACAGATGCCCTAGAGCTATAAGTTTATGAAAGCTCAAAAAGAAACTAAGTGGGTGTGCATCCAACTCTCTTGCTCACGAAGACCTAGGGTAATTTGGGAAAGCCCATCAGTGGAATATACATGCCAAGTTCTATAATGAAAAATTTCCACTTGTATATGAAAGTGACAACATAGGAGACTCTCTATCATGAAGATCATGGTGCTACTTTGAAGCACAAATGTGGAAAAAGGATAGTAACATTGCCCCTTGTCTCTTTCCTCTCATTTTTTGGTAGGCTTCTTTGGCCTCTTTTATTTTTTGGTAGGCTTCTTTGGCCTCTTTTATTTTTTTATAAAGTCCACAGAGTCATCCCAACTTGTGAGGGAATCATAGCTTCCTTCATCCTTCCTCACATGGGACGATGCTCTAATAATGAAGATCATGACACTTTTATTTAATTACAACTCAATAATTACAACTCGATTCTAGAAAAAAATATGACTCTATATGAATGCCTTGGACGGTGTACCGGGATGGGCAATGAATCAAGAGTGACATGTATAAAAAATATGAAAGGTGGCTTTGCCATAAATACAATGCCAACTACATGATCATGCAAAGCAATATGACAATGATGAAGTGTGTCATAATAAATGGAACGGTGGAAGTTGCATGGCAATATATCTCGGAATGGCTATGGAAATATCATAATAGGTAGGTATGGTGGCTGTTTTGAGGAAGGTGTTGGTGTGTTTAATGCACCGGCGAAAGTTGCGCGGTACTCGAGAGGCTAGCAATGGTGGAAGGGTGAGAGTGCGTATAATCCATGGACTCAACATTAGTCATAAAGAATTCAAGTACTTATTTTTTGAATATTAATTCAGATACTTATTGCAAAAATTTATTAGTTATCGAAACAAAGTAATAGACGCATGCTCCTAGGGGAAGGGTTGGTAGGAGTTAACCATCGCGCGATCCCGACCTCCACACAAAGGATGACAATCAATAAACAAATCATGCTCCGACTTCATCACATAAAAATTCACCATACATGCATGCTATGGGAATCACAAACTTTAATACAAGTATTTCTATGAATCCACAATTACTCACTAGCATGACTCTAATATTACCATCTTTATATCTCAAAACAATCATCAGGAATCAAACTTCACATAGTATTCAATGCACTTTATATGAAAGTTTTTATTATATCCCTCTTGGATGCCCATCATATTATGAATAAATTCATAAGCAAAGAAAATTACCATGTTGTTTAGAGAGACTCTCAAAATAATATAAGTGAAGCATGAGAGTTCAACAATTTCTATAAAATAAAGCCACTGTCGTGCTCTAAAAAGATATAAGTGAAGCACTAGAGCAAAATTGCCTAGCTCAAAAGAGATAAGTGAAGCGCATAGAGTATTCTAATAAATCACGATTCATGTGTGTCCCTCTCAAAAGGTGTGTACATCAAGGATGATTGTGGCAAACTAAAAGTCAAAGACTCATATCATACAAGACGCTCCAAGCAAAACACATATCATGTGGTGAATACAAATATAGCCTCAAGTAAAATTTACCGATAGACGAAGACGAAAGAGGGGATGCCTTCCGGGGCATCCCCAAGCTTAGGCTCTTGATTGTACTTGAATATTACCTTGTGGTGCCTTGGGCATCCCCAAGCTTAGGCTCTTGCCACTCCTTATTTCATAGTCCATCAAATCTTTACCGAAAACTTGAAAACTTCACAACACAAAACTCAATAGAAAACTCATGAGATCCGTTAGTATAATAAAATAAATCACCACTTATGGTACTGTTGTGGACTCATTCTTTATTGATATTGGTTTAATATCTACTGTATTCCAACTTTTCATGGTTCATACCCCCCGATACTACCCATAGATTCATCAAAATAAGCAAACAACACATAGAAAACAGAATTTGTCAAAACCAGAATAGTCTGTAGTAATATGTAACTCTCGAATACTTCTATAACTCCACAAATTTTGAAAAATTAGGACAACAGAGCCAATTTGTATCTTAATATTCTGCCAAAAAATCAATATTTTATCGCGCTTCTATTAAAAATGAAAATTATCTTTTTTGGGTGCAAAAGTTTCTGTTTTTCAGCAAGATCAAATCAACTATCATCGTAAGCCATCCCAAAGGTCTTACTTGGCATAAGCACGAATTAAAACAGAAAAATAAATCTAACCATAGGAAAGATGAAAAATTTATTGAAAAACAAAACCAAAAAAGCAAGAACAAAAATAAAATTGGGTTGCCTCCCAACAAGCACTATTGTTTAATGCCCCTAGCTAGGCATATTGCAATATATCTAGGTATTATCATCTTTGGTATGCAATTCCCTTTTCATCAAATCTTCCAAAACTCTTCTCAAAAAATCTATTTTTTTCCTTTATTTCCCTTCTAATGGACGAACTTAATTCATGAAAAGGACTTTGATTAGTAATTTTGATATTCATAAACCCGTAGTATGGATCATCCCCATATATATCGTCATATAAAATACAAATCTCTTTTCTAATGGGTTCGTTAATCATCTTTTCCAACCAATCCTTATTAAATCCTACATAAATTCCCCTTGTAATCCAATCAAATTCCTAGTAGGCCTCAAGGTACAAGGTTTTAGAGATTTCCCAATAGGGAACTCTTCTCCTAGGATTGTCTTTGTAAGATTGATAATCCCGAGATTCCAAACTGTGCATAGTTTCTTTATCAGGAGGATCTCTTCAATCGGAGGATGTTCAATATTTTTATTATAGAAAGCAAAAATCTCCCTAGCCTCTTGTATTATAAAATCAAATTCTTGCATAAGGTTGATAGTGGTAATCTTTTTAGCTTTGGGATGATTGATATTGCGAAGTTCATTAGACACCTTTTGCAAACCAGGATGGATGTGCACAAATTTTCTTTCTAGTTTTTCAACAAGCATGACAACGACATCCGCATAGCAACTTGTATAGAGAAGAATAGATCTTTTACTAATGGGCATAGTTCTTGTACAATCAAAGAATTCTTGAATAACACTTTTCCCAACAATATTATCATCTCCCACATGAAAAGTTTTTGCTTTGTAATTAGGGGGAGCTTCAGCTTCATGATCTAAAGAACAAGATCCAAATTTTTCTTCAAGATTTATACTAGCAAGACCCTCAAAAATTTTAGTTATAACCTAGCCAGATTCAGACATGGTGGCAAGAACCGATCTAGCAAACGAGCAACAAAAAGGCAAATGAAAAGACGAACGGAAGAAGGGCGAATAAAAAGGTAAATCTTTTTGTGTTTTTCTGAAAATCGTTTTAGAAGTGGGGGAGAGGAAAACGAGAGGCAAATGGTAAATAATGTAATGCAAGAAATGAGATTTTATGATGGGTACTTGGTAGGCTTGATGTAGACCTCCCCGGCAACGGCGCAATTCTTCCTGCTACTTCTTGAGCTTGCGTTGGTTTTTCCCTTGAAGAGGAAAGGGTGATGCAGCAAAGTAGAGATAAATATTTCCCTCGGTTAGAGAACCAAGGTATCAATCTAGTTGGAGGTACAAGCAAGTCCCCAATCTATGCACCTGCACAAACAATCAAACACTTGCAGCCAACGCAATAAAAGGGGTTGCCAATCCCTTCACGGTCAATTACAAAGGTGAGATCTGATAGATATAGATAAAACTAAACAAAAGATAAAATATTTTTGGGTTTTTTGGTTTATAGATATGAAAATAAAAGATTGCAAAATAGTAGATCAGAAACAAATATGATGGAAAATAGACCCGGGGGCCATAGGTTTCGCTAGAGGCTTCTCTCATAAAGGAAAATAATGTGGTGGGTGAACAAATTATTGTCGAGCAATTAATAGAAAAGCGCAAAGTTATGACGATATCCAAGGCAATGATTATGCATATAGGCATCACGTCCATGTCAAGTAGACCGAAACGATTCTGCATCTACTACTATTACTCCACACATCGACCGACTCCTGCCTGCATCTAGAGTATTAAGTTCAAGAGAATAGAGTAACACATTAAGAAAGAAGACATGATGTAGAGGGATAAACTCAAGCAATATGATGAAAACCCTATCTTTTTATCCTTGATGGAAAAAACACAATACGTGCCTCGCTACCCCTACTTTGTCACTTGGTGAGGACACCGCAAGATTGAACCCAAAACTAAGCACCTCTCCCATTGCAAGAAATGCCAATCTAGTTGGCCAAACCAAACCGATAATTCAGAGATAAATACAAAGATATCAAATCATGCATATAAGAATTCAGAGAAGATTCAAATAATATTCATAGATAATCTGATCATAAATCCACAATTCATCAGATCTCGACAAATGCACCGCAAAAGAAGATTACATCGGATAGATCTCCAAGAACATAGAGGAGAACATGGTATTGAGAATCAAAGAGAGAGAAGAAGCCATCTAGCTACTAGCTATGGAGTGGTAGGTCTGTGGTAAACTACTCATGCTTCATCGGAAGGGCAATAGGGTTGATGTAGATGCCCTTCGTGATCGAATGCCCCTCCGAAATATTGCCGGAAAAGTCCCCAAGATGGGATCTCACGGGTACAAAATGTTGGGGCAGCGGAAAAGTGTTTTTGTGGCTCCCCGTGAGGGCTTTGGAATATATGTGAATATATAGGATGAAGAGCTAGGTTAGAAGATACTCGAGGGGCCCACAAGGTAGGGGACGCCCCCCTAGGGCGCGCCCTGCACCCTTGCTGCCGCATCGTGGCTCTTCTGGCTTGGACTCCAAGTCCCCTAGGTGTCTTCTGGTCCAAGAAAAATTATTGCAAAGTTTTATTCCGTTTGGACTCCGTTTGATATTCCTTTTGTGCGAAACTCAAAAACAAGGAAAAAAATAGAAACTGGCATTGGGCTCTAGGTTAATAATTTAGTCCTGAAAATAATATAAAATAGCATAATAATGCATATAAAACATCCAAAACAGATAATATAATAACATGGAATAATACAAAAATATAGATACGTTGGAGACGTATTAGGTGACAATGGGGTATCATATTGATTCACTTGATATATGTTTTGGCACTCAACTCGCGAATTCCCGAGGCGACATTGGGATAATCTATGCATAGGGTTTGATGCACGCTTTCGTCCTTATTTCTCCTGTAGAAGTCTTGGGGCACTCTTTGAGGTTCTTTGTGTTGGAATGAGTATTATGAATCTGAAATTGTTTGATGCATATCGTATAATCAACTCACAGATATATACTTGCGCTGACATTGGAGTATCTAGGTGACATTAGCATTGATTGATGCGTATCATTGATACATATCCAATGTATCTATAATTTTTTATTGTTCCATGTTGTTATATTATCAGTCTTGGATGTTTTATAATCATTTTATAGTCACTTTATATCATTTTTCGGTACTAACCTATTGACATAGTGCCAAGTGCCAGTTGCTGGTTTTTTCATGTTTTTTACATCGCAGAAAATCAATATCAAACAGAGTCCAAATGCCATGAAACTTTACAGAGAATTTTTATGGGCCAGAAGGAACACAACAGGCCCTGGTTGCGCCTAGGGGTGCTCAAGGGAGGTACAACCCACCAGGGCGCGCCAGGAAGCCCAGGTGCGCCCTGGTGGCTTGTTCCCACCTCGGGTGCCCCCCCCGGGCCACCTCTTTGCTCTATAAATACCCCAATTTCCAGAAACCCTAGGGGAGTCGATGAAATATTGATCCAACCGCCGCAGAGTCCAAAACCACCAGATGCAATCTAGACACCATCTCGGGTGGGGTTCACCACCTCCATTGGTGCCTCTCTGATGATGCGTGAGTAGTTCTTTCTAGAACTTCGGGTTCGTAGTTAGTAGCTAGATGGCTTCATCTCTCTCTCTCTCTCTCTTGATTCTCAATGCAATGGTCTCTTGGAGATCCATATGATGTAACTCTTTTGCGGTGTGTTTGTTGGGATCGATGAACTTTGAGTTTATGATCCGATCTATGTTTTTATATCCATGAAAGTATTTGAGTTTCTTTGATCTCTTTTATGCATGATCTCTTATAGCCTCGTATTTCTTCTCTGATATTTTTGTTTTGATTGGCCAACTTGATATATTTATCTTACAATGGGAAGAGGTGCTTTGTAGTGGGTTCGATCTTACGGTGCTTGAACCCAGTGAAGAAAGGGAGCCGACACATATGTATCATTTCTACTAAGGGTAAAATTATGGGGTATATCTCTACATAGATACATCTTGTCTACATCATGTCATCGTTCCTATTGCATTACTACTTTTCTCCATGAACTTAATACACTAGATGCATGCTGGATAGCGGTCGGTGTGTGGAGTAATAGTAGTAGATGCAGGCAGGAGTCGGTCTACTAATCTTGGACGTGATGCCTATATAATGATCATTGCCTCGATATCGTCATGAGTATTTGAAGTTCTATCAATTGCACAACAGTAATTTTTTCACCCACCGCTTTGCTATTTTCTCGAGAGAAGCCACTAGTGAAATCTAGGGCACCCGGGTCTCTTTCTCGTATTATTTGCCTTTGCGATCTACTTTTATTTGCATTTATTTTCAGATCTATTAATCCAAAAATACAAAAATAACTTGCTTCACTTTATTTTATTTGAAATCTATTTATCCAATATATTACAACCTTTTTCCTGTCACGCACCAATTTCTGGCACCGTTACCCGAAAGGGATTGACAGCCCCTTTAACACGTCGGGTTGCGAGGATTTGTTATCTATGTGCAGGGGTTGTTTACGTTGTGTTTCTTGGTTCTCCTACTGGTTCACTAACCTTGGTTTCATATCTGAGGGAAATACCTACCGCCGCTATGTTGCATTATCCCTTCCTCTTTGGGGAAATACCGACGTAGCTTCAAGTGAAATTAAAAGAAATTTCTGGCGCCGTTGCCGGGGAGCATCTTCAACATATACCATGTTCCTAATCACAAATCTCATATCTTCGCAATTTACATTATTTGCCATTTGCCTCTTGTTTTCCTCTCCCCCACTTCACAAAAAAATTGCCATTTTATTCACCCCTTTGTTCCATTCGTTGTTTTCTTACCGGATCTGTTTTTGAGTGCAATCTTGTTGTGTGGTCATCATGACTCAAGAGAACACCAAGTTATGTGATTTCTCAAATACCAACAACAATGATTTTATTGGCACTCCGCTTGCTCCTTCCGCCACTAGTGCGGAGACTTGTGATATTAATACTGCTTTGCTGAATCTTGTTAGCAAAGACCAATTTAACGGTACTCCTAATGAGGATGCCGCGTCCCATCTTAATACCTTCGTGGAATTATGCGATATGCAAAAGAAAAAATATGTGGACAATGATGTGGTCAAGATGAAATTACTTCCGTTTTCTTTGCATGATTCTGCAAAAATTTGGTTCTCTTCTTTGCCACATAATAGTATCGATTCTTGGAATAAGTGCAAAGATGCTTTTATCACTAAGTATTTTCTGCTCGCAAAAATTATTTCCCTTAGAACCCAGATCATGAATTTCAAGCAAATTGAACATGAGCATGTTGCACAATCTTGGGAAAGGATGAAAATGATGCTAAGGAATTGCCCAACTCATGGGTTAAATCTTTGGATGATCATACAATTTTTTTATTTGGGATTGAATTTTGTTTCTCGTAATCTGTTAGATTCCGCCGCGGGTGGTAGTTTTATGGAAATTACTTTGGGTGAAGCCACCAAATTGCTCGATAATATTATGGCAAATTATTCGCAATGACATACCGAAAGAGCTCCTACTTTTAAAAAAGTTAATTCGGTTCAAGAAATTTCTTCTTTGAGTGAAAAAGTTGATGCTCTTGTGAAATTGGTTGCTAGTAGAAGTGCTCCTATTGATCTTAATGATATGCCTTTGTCTACTTTTATTGAGAAAAATAATGATGCCATAGATGTGGATTTTATCTCTCCAAATAATTTCAACAACAATGCTTATAGAGGTAATTTTAATCCTAGGCATTTTCCTAGTAATTCCTCTAATAATTATGGTAATTCCTATGAAAATCAATCTTATAATAATAATAATAGGAACACCTATGATCTTGAGAATAATATTAAAGAATTTATCAATACATAAAAAGTTTTCAACACTTCCATAGAAGAAAAGTTGAGTAAGATTGATGATTTGTCTAGAAGTGTTGATAGAATTGCTCATGATGTGGAAAATCTCAAGATGAATTTTTGTGTGCCTAAGGTTGATGAATCAATTAAAGTTCTTTACGTTTCTATGGATGAAAGTAAGAAAAGAACTGCTATGCTTAGAGCTAAAAGAGAATTTTTAGAAAAAGCGTTTTCTAGTGATTTCTTTTCATAAAAGTGATGAAGATCTTAAAATGAATGGTGTTTCTTCTATTGATTCCTTGTTTAGTAAAATTAATATTGATTAAAAAGGGATTGGAGAAGAGTCAACTTTAGGTAGAAGGCGTCCCAATATTTCGGAGGGTGAAAATCTTGTTGAGAAAATTGATAAAGTGGGTTTGAAGAGGTCAAAACTTTAGCTAGTGATGTACCCACACTTTTGGATTACAAAGACTTTAATTATGTAGTTGCTCTTTGATTTATTGTATTTCTTTGTTGCAATCCATGATAAATTCACCCCATGCTTATGAACAAAATGAAGCTTTTACTAAACATATTGTTGATGCTATGATGAAAGCTTTTGAAGAAAAATTGGAATTAGAAGTTCCAATTCCTAGAAAATTGCATGATGAATGGGAACCTACTATCAAAGTCAAGATTAAAAATTATGAGTGTTTTGCTTTATGTGACTTGGGTGCTAGTGTTTCTACTATTCCTAAATCTTTATGTGATGTGCTTGGTCTTACCGATCTTGAGTTGTGTTTTTGAATTTGCACTTGGCATATTACACTATTAAAAAGCCTATGGGAAGAAATAGAAACTATGTGCCCATATATTTTATTGTTCTTGATATTGATTGCAATCTGTCGTGTCCAATTATTCTTGGTAGACCGTATTTACGCACTATTGGTGCCGTGATTGATATGGAAGAAGGCAATATCAAGTTCCTATTTCCTTTGAGGAAGGGTATGGAACACTTTCCTAGAACAAGAATTATGCTACAATATGAGTCAATCATGAGGGAATCTTATGGATCTCGAACCAAAGATGACAAAACTTAGATCCTTGCTTTATGCCTGCCTAAGGGCGTAAAACTATAGCGCTTGTTGGGAGGCAACCTAATGAATAAAATTTATTTTTGCTTTTGTTTCCTGCTTTTGATTGTTAGCACAATTATGCTATTGTTATGATTGTGTTTTTTATGTTTTAATTAGTGTTTGTGCCAAGTAAAGCCTTTAGGATCTTCTGGGGTGATAGTTGTTTGATCTTGCTGAAAAAACAGAAACTTTTACGCTCATGAAAATAATTATAATTTTTTATCAGAGAGCGATAAAATACCCATTCCACTTGAAGTAGATTAATATAGAAATTGCTCAGGTCTTCATAAACTTTCAGAATTTTTGGAGTTATAGAAGTATTCAAAATAGTGAGATTGCTACAGACTGTTATGTTTTGACAGATTCTGTTTTCTTTGTGTTGTATGCTTATTTTGATGGCTCTATGGTTTTCTTTGATGAGTTTTTGCCATAGAAAAGTTTGAATACATTAGATATGATGCAAGAACAAAATATGAATTGGTTTGATACATCACTTATAGTAGTGATTTATTATTCTTATACTAACGGATCTCACGAAGGTTTTGTTGAGTTTTGTGTGATTGAAGTTTTCAAGTTTAGTTTATCTTACGATGGATGAAGAAATAAGGATTAGAAGAGCCTAAGCTTGGGGATGCCCCGACATCCCAAGCTATTATCCAAAAATGATCAACCAACTAAGCTTGGGGATGCCCCCGAGTGGCATCCCCTCTTTCTTCTAACGACCATTGGTATTTTACTCGAAACTATATTTTTATTCGTCACATACTATGTGTTTTGCTTGGAGCGTCTTGTATGATATGAGTCTTTGCTTGTTTTATTTTGTGTTTTAAGTCTAGATCCCTTGCTGGACACACCTATATGAGAGAGCCAAAATTATGTCATGACTTGTTAGAATTGCTCTCTATGCTTCACTTAAATTTTTTATGAGCTATGGACTTGCTCTAGTGCTTCACTTATATCTTTTTTAGCACGATGTGCTTTAGTATTTTTGAAGAAATGCTCTCTTGCTTCACTTAGATTTATTTCAGAGTTAGTAAAATTTTCAAGAAATTCTCTCTTCCTTCACTTAAATTAATTTGAGAGAAAGAAATATTATGCTCATGATCTTTACTTATATTTGTTTGAGCTTGTCAAAAGCAACACATGAAAATTAGTCCCAAAGTGATAGATATCCAAGAAGGATATAATAAAAACTTTCATAAAGATCATTGGACAAAATAAACTTGATTCTTAGTAATAGTTTTAAGATATGATGATGTGATATGTGAGTCATCTTGATGAGTAATTATTCTTTAGTAAGAATATTGGTGTTAAGGTTTGTAATTCCCTATGCAAGCACGGAAGTCAATAGTTATGCAATGAAATTATATCCTACTTATGGTGCATTATTCGGTGTTAGTTATGCTTAATGCTTGCTTATGAGATGTTACGCCCTCGATTCAATCATACACGCAGATGTGTACGATCAAGATCAGAGACTCACGTGAAGATATCACAACACAACTCTAGACACAAATTAAAATAATACAAGCTTTATATTACAAGCCAAGGGCCTCGAGGGCTCGAATACATAAGCTCGAATACAAATGAGTCAGCGGAAGCAACAATGTCTGAGTACAAACATAAGTTAGACAAGTTTGCCTTAAGAAGGCTAGCACAAAAGCAACAACGATTGAAAAGGTAAGGCCTCCTGCCTAGGAGCCTCCTAACTACTCTTGGTCGTCGGTGGTCTCCACGTAGTAGTAGGCACCCTCGGGGTAGTAGTAGTCGTCGGTGGTGTCATCTGGATCCTGGGCTCCACCATCTGGTTGCGACATCAGAGAAGAATGGAAACAGGGGAAAAAGAGGAAGCAAAGCAACCGTGAGTACTCATCCAAAGTACTCGCAAGCAAGGATCTACACTACATATGCAACATTATCAAAGAGGGGGCTGTATATGTGGGCATGGCTGCAGAAATGCTAGAATAGAGAGAAGACCTAGTCCTATCGAAGACTAGCGTCGTCAGTATCTTCAAGCATCTTGCAGTATTTAGAAGAGTAAAGAGTGGCATAAAGTAAAGTAGTAGCAGTGTTATCAACCTCGGCCAGAGATCCTTTCTCAACTCCCTACGAGAAAGCAATCCCAGAGCCATACTATCCAGTTATCACCTCAAGTATCCAGTTCTAGTTGTATCGATCGGGATACAACTCAAAGTGTCCATTACCGTAGGGCAGGCTATCGATAGATGTTTTCTTCCCTGCAGGGGTGCACCAACTTACCCACCATGTTCGATTAACTCCGGCCGGACACACTTTCCTGGGTCATGCCCGGCCTCGGCCAAACAATACGCCGCAACCCAACCTAGGCTTAATAGAGAGGTCAGCACGCTGGACTAAACCTATGCCCCAGGGGTCATGGGCCATCGCCCCGGGAACTCCTACACGTTGTGAACACGGCCGGTGAGCAGACCTAGCTACCTCCTTAAAAGGCAGGTGCTTTCACAGTCCAACCCGGCACGCGCCGCTCAGTCGGTGACGTCTATTAAGCTTCGGCTGATGTATACGATGCCCATGTGATGGTTAGTGCTATCAGGCCAGAGGCCCCTCGGATCAAATATCCTAATTGTAGTGGATTAGGAGCACGCGGTAACAAACAGAGACTCATGAAAGATGTGACCCCGTCGCCCCATCTCGAGGACTTGCTGCAAGGGCTAAGAATGCCCGGCCACGCCTCGTAGTTATCTCGCGGGCACCCTCCAGGTCAACCCGACTCCACATCACTCGCAATTACGCTCGCGCGGGTACCCCTCAAGGCAGACCTATCTTTAGTAACATGGTTCGGTGTAAAGTCATAGTAACCATAGTAACTATGTGTCTAACACCAAGGGGAATCCTGAGGAACCACCCTCGATGGATTCCACTTGACGTAATCATCAAGGTGAACATAAGAGGAACCACCCTCAAGGTTCACACTAGAGGGGTTGCACGACAGAGTCGTATCGGAAGCGGTTAAGGAGGAAATCACCCTCGATGACCACGACCGAATAGCTACACTACAAAGATCTCATCAGGAGTGATGTATGAGGTTCCACCCTCGGCACTCGATGGTAACTCCGCAGAGTCGAGCAACAAAAGGGGCGTGATGTGATGTGAGGTGTCGGGCTCTAGTCATCGATCACGTTGATCGAGTCGTCGATGATGAAGCAGGGGCAACAAGGACAAGGTGGGGGTCACTGATGGATCACTAACCAACCTATACTAAGCAGTTTAGGATAAGCAGGTAAGGTAACAATAAGCAGGTTACAAAAGCAGGCTATGCATCAGAATAGGAGCAAACAATAACAGTAGAAAAATCTAATGCAAGCATGAGAGAATGGAATGGGCGATATCGGGATGATCAAAGGGGGCTTGCCTGGAAGCTCTGCTGTAAAGGAAGAAGGGTCGTTAGAGACGTAGTCGATCACAGGGCCAACATCGGTCTCGGGGTCTACCGGAGAGAAGAGGGGAAGAAACAATAAACATAAAGCAAACATAGCATCACAAAGAATAACATGGCTATATGATGTGCCGGGAGTGCCCTAACGTATGGCTACACGATATAGGTGAAGGGGGAATTCAACCGGGAATGCTTTCCCGGTTCCGGACCTGTGCCAGACAAATGACCGGAGGGGGAATGTTCCATGTTCAACTAGTTAGAGGCACCTGACAGGTAAACGGACCACGCATTCGGACCCTTCACATTTTTCTAAGCAACTTTCATGTAGAAAACATTTTCATCCGAGTTACAGTTTATTTTCTATGAATTTTCAAAGGTTTTAGACATATTCTGAAATTCCTGAAAATTGGCTAAGTCTGAGGATTGCATCAGTTTTTTAAAACATCACTTAGCTGTTTTTCGGAGGCTATAGCTGTTGATCTGTATATCCTATGATCTCGTGCCTTACATCAATTATGAGCATTTTTCTACGGACTATATGTTAGTATCAATTTTATCCATATTAGAGTTCATTAGCTTGATCATCAACAGCTGTAAAGTAGCTACAAAAATAAAGCTGTTTTTCAGTTCTTCACTTAACATAACTTAGCATTTTGTGATTTTCCTAGGAATTAATCCTTGCATATTTTGAATTTGGACCAATGGGATAAAACGGAGTTTGTCAAGTGTACTTTCTACACGTATTATCTTTACCCACATTAGAAGTCGTTTTGTTGTTGTTTTGCTGTAGTACATAGGGGTAGTCAGTGTAATCGTAGCAAAGCTAGCTACTGCTACAGTAACATTCAGTTACTGTAGTAGAGTAGTAGTAGCAGCATGCAGTAGCAGCGGCAACGCGCGGGGACGGCAGCGGCTAGTGATAACCCACAAGTATAGGGGGTCGCAACAGTTTTCGAGGGTAGAGTATTCAACCCAAATTTATTGATTCGGCACAAGGGGAGCCAAAGAATATTGTCAAGTATTAGCAGCTGAGTTGTCAATTCAACCACACCTGGAAACTTAGTATCTGCAGTAAAGTGTTTAGTAGCAAAGTAATATGATAGCAGTGACAATGATAATAAAAGGTAACAGTAGTAAAAGTAATGTTTTTGGTATTTTGTAGTGATGATAGCAATAGCAACGAAAAAGTAAATAAGCTAAGAACAATATATGGAAAGCTCATAGGCAATTGATAGGTGATGGAGAATTATGATGGATGCGGTTCATCATGTAATAGTCATAACCTATGGTGACACAGAACTAGCTCCAGTTCATCAATGTAATGTAGGCATGTATTCCGAATATAGTCATACGTGCTTATGGAAAAGAACTTGCATGGCATCTTTTGTCCTACCCTCCCGTGGCAGCGGGGTCCTTACGGAAACTAAGGGATATTAAGGCCTCCTTTTAATAGAGTACCGGAACAAAGCATTAACACATAGTGAATACATGAACTCCTCAAACTACGGTCATCACCGGTAAGTATCCCGATTATTGTCACTTCGGGGTTAACGGATCATAACACATAATAGGTGACTATAGACTTGCAAGATAGGATCTAGAACTCTCATATATTGATGAAAACATAATAGGTTCAGATCTATAATCATGGCACTCGGGCCCTAGTGACAAGCATTAAGCATAGTAAAGTCATAGCAACATCAATCTCAGAACATAGTGGATACTAGGGATCAAACCCTAACAAAACTAACTCGATTACATGATAGATCCCATCCAACCCATCACCGTCCAGCAAGCCTACGATGGAATTACTCACGCACGGCGGTGAGCATCATGAAATTGGTGATGGAGGATGGTTGATGATGATGATGGCGATGGATTCCCCTCTCCGGAGCCCCGAATGGACTCTAGATCAGCCCTCCCGAGAGGTTCTAGGGCTTGGCGGCGGCTCCGTATCGTAAAACGCGATGAATTCTTCTCTCTGATTTTTTTCTCCCCGAAACACAATATATAGAGTTGGAGTCGGAGGAGCTCCAGGGGGCCCACGAGGTAGGGGGCACGCACTAAGGGGGCAGGCATGCCCCCCCACCCTCGTGGACAGGTGGTGGGCCCCCTTGCCTTCATCTTTTGCAGGTATTTTTTAAATTTTCCAAAAAGTTGCTCCGTGAAGTTTCAGGTCATTCCGAGAACTTTTGTTTCTGCACATAAATAACACCGTGGTAATTCTGCTGAAAACAGCGTCAGTCCGGGTTAGTTCCATTCAAATCATGCAAGTTAGAGTCCAAAACAAGGGCAAACATGTTTGGAAAAGTAGATACGATGGAGGCGTATCAAGTCCCCCAAGCTTAATCCTTTGCTTGTCCTCAAACAATTCAGTTGACAAACTGAAAGTGACAAAGAAAACCTTTTACAAACTCTATTTGCTCTTGTTGTTGTAAATATGTAAAGCCAGCATTCAAGTTTTTAGCAAAGATTATAACTAACCACATTCGTAATAACGCTTAGGTCTCAAGTTTACTCTTATCAATGGCATAATCAACTAGCGAGCAATAATAATAAATATCGGATGACAACACTTTCTCAAAACAATCATAATATGATATAACAAGATGGTATCTCGCTAGCCCTTTCTGAGACCACAAAACATAAATGCAGAGCACCTTTAAAGACCAAGGACTGACTAGACGTTGTAATTCATGGTAAAAGAGATCCAGTCAAGTCATACCCAATGTAAACTAACAATAACGAATGCAAATGACAGCAGTGCTCTCCAGCTGGTGCTTTTTAATAAGAGGATGATGATTCAACATGAAAGTACATAGATAGGCCCTTCGCAGAGGGAAGCAGGGATTTGTAGAGGTGCCAGAGCTCGGTTTTGAAATAGAGATGAATAATATTTTGAGCGGTATACTTTCATTGTCAACATAACAACCAAGAGATGGCGATATCTTCCATGCTACACACATTATAGGCGGTTCCCAAACAGAATGGTAAAGTTTATACTCCCCTTCCACCAACAAGCATCAATCCATGGCTTGCTCAAAACAACGAGTGCCTCCAACTAACAAGAGTCCCAGGGGGAGTTATGTTTGCAATTATTTTGATTTAGTTTGCATAAAGCATGGGCCTGGGCATCCTAATGACATGCCATTTTTCTCGTGAGTGAGGAGCGGAGTCCACTCCTCTTGAGAATAACCCGCCTAACATGGAAGATACGGACAGCCCTAGTTGATACATGAGCTATTCGAGCATACAAAACATGATATTTATTTGAAGGTTTAGAGTTTGGCACATACAAATTTACTTGGAACGGCAGGTAGATACCGTATATAGGTAGGTATAGTGGACTCATGTGGAATAACTTTGGGGTTTAAGGGATTGGATGCACCAGTAGTATTCCCGCTTAGTACAGGTGAAGGCTAGCAAAAGACTGGGAAGCGACCAGCTAGAGAGCGACAACAGTCATGAACATGCATTAAAATTAATCAACACCGAATGCAAGCATGAGTAGGATATAATCCACCATGAACATAAATATCGTGAAGGCTATGTTGATTTTGTTTCAACTACATGCGTGAACATGCGCCAAGTCAAGTCACTTAAGTCATTCAGAGGAGGATACCACCCTATCATACCACATCATAACCATTTCAATAGCATGTTGGCACTCAAGGTAAACCATTATAACTCATAGCTAATCAAGCATGGCACAAGAACTATGATCTCTAGTTGTCATTGCAAACATGTTTATTCATAATAGGCCGAATCAGGAACGATGAACTAATCATATTTACAAAAACAAAAGAGGTCGAGTTCATACCGGCCTTTCTCATCTCAGTCAGTCCATCATATATCGTCATAATTGCCTTTCACTTGCACGACCGAACGATGTGAATAATAATAATTGTGCATGTGCATTGGACTAAGCTAGAATCTGCAAGCATTCAATAAACAGGAGAAGACAAGGCAATATGGGCTCTTTTGTCAGATCAACAATTATGCATATAAGAGCCACTTCAACAATTTAATCATGGTCTTCTCCTATCGACCCCCAAAGAAAAGAAATAAAACTATTTACACGGGAGAGCTCCCAACAAGTAAAAGAAGAACAAGAAATCTTTTTGGATTTTCTGTTTAATTACTGCTACAAGCATGGAAAGTAAAATAATTAAAAGCTACAACTATTTTTTTGGTTTTTTTAAGGTTTATTAAACACACAAAAAGAAAGCATAAAGAGGAAAGTAAACTAGCATGGATGATACAATGAAAAAGTATGAGCACCGACATCTAGCAATGAGTATGTGAACATAAATGTAATGTCGGTGGGAAATACGTACTCCCCCAAGCTTAGGCTTTTGGCCTAAGTTGGTCTATGGCCATGGCTGGCCTGGTGGATATCCATAATAGTAGTTGGGGTCGTACTGCGAAGAAGAAGACTTCGATTGCCACTGGTTGGCAATCGTCTCCGGATCCCACTGGTAATTAGACTGTCGTGAAGGATCAACTTGTGGTTCTGGCTCTGGCTCCATAGCTGGTGCAGGGTTCCAGTAGGCGTGAATAGCCTCTAACGGGACAAGGTACTGGCCTACAGATAAATCAAACAAAGAAGGAGCAGGCAGGGTAATAGTCTCAGGATGATGTTTATTAAAGAACAATTTGTATTTAAGCTCTCCTTCCCTATTCTTAACAATAAAATCATGTGCCACCATACTTTTATAATCTAAATAAACACGAGGCAACACTTTTTCTTCCTTCTCATAATGCCTAATAGGTATGTTAAAATGTGCAGCTAGGCGTGAAGCATAGATGCCTCCAAAGATGGGCCCTTTGTACGGTTCAGACTTAACCGTTTAGCAATAATGCCGCCCATACTAACAGAGTTATCACCGAATAAACCATGGAGCAAAATAATAATATCAGGGACACTAAGGTTTCACAGTTTCCGCAACCAATTAAACAACGACTAGCAAATAATGCAAAATAGCGTAAAACAGGAAAATGTATGCTAGTGATTCGTGCATCGGAAACCTTCCTTGTTTCCCCTATAGTGATAGTATCAATAAACCCATCAACATCCTCGCGATGTGGTTCCTCTGTCTTGCCCTCGAAAGGGACTAAACAAACCCGACAAAAATCATAAAGTGACATCTCCTTATGCTCATCATATAAATGAAACTCCATCATAGGTGGTGAGCTCCTAGAATGGAAATGAAAGTTTTGCACAAAGATATTTGTGAGTAAGAGATACTGATCGCGTTGGTCGTGGAGGAAAGCGGTGAGGCCTGCATTCTTAGCCAATTCATAAAAATCTTCATAAATCCCGGCTGCTCTCAAGAAATCATCGGAAGGCCATTCACACGACCGAACCTCCGTGGTGCGAGGCAGATTATACTTAGGCTTCCGTGCCTTTTCCTTCGAGCTTCGGCTCGATGAGCCCCTCAAAAGTCTCTTCATCATTTTCTGAATTTTTTTGAATTTTTTAGTAACTTCAAAATAAAAGTAAACCAAACTCAATAATATTGATAGCAACTACTCCTACAAGTGCCTAGAGCCTATATCATGCATCAAAACTACTTTTGACCGTACAAATTTGACATGCAAGCTCAAGAACAGGGTCACCTAAGCAGCAAAAAATTGCAATGAATAAAGCACTAGAAAAAAAACTAATTGGACCAATGGAGGAGTCACATACCAAGGAACAATCTCCCCAAGCAGTTTTGTGAGAGGTGCTTTGAGCAAGGAGATCGAAAATGGCAGCAAAACGAGCTTGGACTCGGGTTTGAGCTGGTTGTTCGTGTTTGTGGGAGGAAGAAGGAGTGTGTGGGTGAAAGGATAAGTGTAGGAGGGCCATCGTGGGCCCATGAGGCAGGGGGCGCACCCAGGGGGTAGGGCGCACCCAGGTGGGTGACCCCCTGTTGTGTTCTCAGTGCCAAATATTCTCAAATATTCTAGAAAAAACATATTTAAATTTCAGGGCATTTGGAGAACTTTTATTTTCAGGGTATTTTTATATTGCACGGATAATCAGATAACAAACAGAAAAATTTTTATTTTTATTTTATTTAATAACAGAAAGTAAAAGTGGGGTACAGAAGGTTGTGCCTTCTAGTTTCATCCATCTCATGCTCATCAAAAGGAATCCACTAAAAAGGTTGATCAGGTCTTGTTAACAAACTCATTCCGAATAACATGGAACCGGAGAAATTTCGAATAACACTATGTTACCTCAACGGGGACATGCACATCCGCAACAATAAGAATATCATATTTCTTCTTGACAGTAGGAAGAGGAAATTCAAAACCTCCAAATATAATCGATGGAATTTTTCCATCAGAATTGATACTGTGGACTTGAGGTTGTTTCCTCGGAAAGTGTACCGTATGCTCATTACCATTAACATGAAAAGTGACATTGCCTTTAGTGCAATCAATAACAGCCCCTGCAGTATTCAAAAAGGGTCTTCCAAGGATAATAGACATACTATCGTCCTCGGGAATATCAAGAATAACAAAGTCCGTTAAAATAGTAACATTTGCAACCACAATAGGCACATCCTCACAAATACCGACAAGTATAGCAGTTGATTTATTAGCCATTTGCAAAGATATTTCAGTAGGTGTCAACTTATTCAAATCAAGTCTACGATATAAAGAGAGAGGCATAACACTAACACCGGCTCCAAGATCACATAAAGCAGTTTTAACATAGTTTCTTTTAATGGAGCATGGTATAGTGGGTACTCCTGGATCTCCAAGTTTCTTTGGTATTCCACCCTTAGAAGTATAATTAGCAAGCACGATGGAAATTTCAGCTTCAGGTATCTTTCTTTTATTAGTAACAATTTCTTTCATGTACTTAGCATAAGGATTCATTTTGAGCATATCAGTTAATCGCATACGCAAAAAGATAGGTCTAATCATTTCAGAAAAGCGCTCAAAATCCTCATCATCCTTTTTATTGGATGGTTTGGGAGGAAAAGGCATGGGTTTCTGAACCCATGGTTCTCTTTCGTTACCATGTTTCCTAGCACCAAAGTCTCTCTTATCATAACGTTGATTCTTTCATTGTGGGTTATCAAGATCAACAGCAGGTTCAATTTCTATATCATTATCATTACTAGGTTGAGCATCATGATGAACATTATCATTAACATTATCACTAGTTTCAGGTTCATTACCATATTGTGTTTCAGCATCAGAAATAGAAATATCATTTGGATTCTTAGGTGTATCAATAATAGGTTCACTAGAAGCATGCAAAGTCCTATCATTTTTCTTTTTCTTCCTTTTAGAAGGAGTAGGTGCATCTATATTATTTCTCTGAGAATCTTGCTCAATTCTCTTAGGATGGCCTTCAGGATACAAAGGTTCCTGAGTCATTTTACCACCTCTAGTCATAACTCTAACATCATTATCATTATTCTTACTATTCAATTCATTGAGCAAATCATTTTGAGCTTTAAGTACTTGTTCTACTTGAGTGGTAACCATAGAAGCATGTTTACTAATAAGTTTAAGTTCACCTTTGACATTAGCCATATAATCACCCAAGTGTTCAAGCATATTTGAATTGTATTTCAATTGTCTTCCAAAATAAGCATTAAAATCTTCTTGCTTAGCCATAAATTTATCAAACTCATCTAAGCATGGGCTAGCAAACTTAGTAAATGGGATTTCAGCTTTATCATATCTATAGAGAGAATTTACCTTTACTACCTATGTCGGGTTATCAAGACCATGAGTTTCTTCAATAGGTAATGGATTAAGATCATATGTTTCTTCAACAGGCGGTAAATTAAGACCGTGTATTTCTTCAATAGGAGGTAAATTCTTAACATCTTCAGCTTCAATAGGCGGAGAATTATGCCGGATGCGGTTCATCGTGTAACAGTCATAACCTAGGGTGACACAAAACTAGCTCCAGTTCATGAATGTAATGTAGGCATGTATTCCGAATATAGTCATACGTGCTTATGGAATAGAACTTGCATGACATCTTTTGTCCTACCTTCCCGTGGCAGCGGGGTCCTTACGAAAACTAAGGGATATTAAGGCCTCCTTTTAATAGAGTACCGGAACAAAGCATTAACACATAGTGAATACATGAACTCCTCAAACTACGGTCATCACCGGTAAGTATCCCAATTATTGTCACTTCGGGGTCAATGGATCATAACACATAATAGGTGACTATAGACTTGCAAGACAGGATCTAGAACTCTCATATATTGATGAAAACATAATAGGTTGAGATCTGAAATCATGGCACTCGGGCCCTAGTGACAAGCATTAATCATAGCAAAGTCATAGCAACATCAATCTCAGAACATAGTGGATACTAGGGATCAAACCCTAACAAACCTAACTCGATTACATGATAGATCCCATCCAACCCATCACCGTCCAGCAAGCCTGCGATGGAATTACTCACGCACGGCGGTGAGCATCATGAAATTGGTGATGGAGGATGGTTGATGATGATGATGGCGACGGATTCCCCTCTCCGGAGCCCCGAATGGACTCTAGATCAGCCCTCTCGAGAGGTTTTAGGGCTTGGCGGCGGCTCTGTATCGTGAAACGCGATGAATTCTTCTCTCTAATTTTTTTCTCCCCGAAACACAATATATAGAGTTGGAGTTGGAGTCGGAGGATCTCCAGGGGGCCCACGAGGTAGGGGGGGCACGCCCTAGGGGGGCAGGCGCGCCCCCCACCCTCTTGGACAGGTGGTGGGCCCCCTGGCCTTCATCTTTTGCAGGTATTTTTTATATTTTCCAAAAAGTTGCTCCGTGAAGTTTCAGGTCATTCCGAGAACTTTTGTTTCTGCACATAAATAACACCATGGTAATTCTGCTAAAAACAACGTCAGTCTGGGTTAGTTCCATTAAAATCATGCAAGTTAGAGTCCAAAACAAGGGCAAAAGTGTTTGAAAAAGTAGATACGACGGAGACGTATCAGCTAGCAGCAGCAGAAGTGCAGCAGTAGAGGCACAGCCACGCGCAGGCGGACACGTGCCTGGGCGCGGCCATGAAGCGGCGCCCATGGTCGGACATGACCAGGGGCGCGTGGGCACAGCAGCGACCTCGGCGACGGACCGAGCTCGGTAGGGTGCGACTACAGCACGGGAGCTCGAGATCGAGTGAGCTGGCGAGCTAGGAGGGAGCTACAGGCGTGCGGGAGGCCAGTGGGTGTACGCACGCGACCAGAGGTTCATCGAAACCTCGTTGACGACGAGTCCGAGCGGTAGTGGGTTGGACAACGGTGGTGGCCGCATCTAGAGGCCGAAATTGATGCCGAAAATACAGGGGATGGACGTGGAGCTTACGTAGGGGCGCACGGGGTCCCGTCGATGGTTTAGTAGCAATAGGGGATGAGATTGACGGCGGCAAAGCTGCGGCGACAGAGAAAGAAGAAGCAGTCGATCCGCAGCTGTGGTGCTCCTCGGGTCAATCCGCTGCCCTGAGCCGATGAGGACGACGATGATGAACGTCCTGGACATCAGCTTGCAGTGTGAGGCGGCTTCAGAGCGCGAGATCGATGGCGTGCGGAGGCAGCAGGGCTCCACGTCTCCACCTGGTGGCACCAGGAGAGGTGGCCGACCGCGGCGAGGCCCGTGGACAAGGAGAGCGGGCACGGGGCCACCGATGGCCATGGAGATGACGGAGGGAAGTGGCGTTGGTGCTCGATGAGGGGGAAGAGAAGGGGACCAGCGTAGGGAAGAGGGAGAAGAGGGAGGCGAATGGAGGAGGCGTCCAGGGGGAACAACTCGGGGGCGAGCTTATCCCCTCACGCTCGCATGCCTCGTCGCGGTGTCGAGCAGTGGCTGGCGCAGCGCGGTCGTCCAAGGAGACGGCGACACAGAGGGGAAGGTAGGTAAGCTGGGCTGGGCCGGCTCTAGGCTTGCAACAGGTAAGTGGCCTCTGACGGTTTGGGATTTTCTATTTCTCTGTTTTATGTTATTTCTTTTATTTATTAAACAGAGTGAAAACAAAAGTACTTGGGCATCTATTCCACTTAGGGAAAAATATGTAAAGTGTCTCTTAATTTCCATGATTATTCTAAGACACTGCCACCAATTTTGTGGGGACCAGTGAAATTCATTTGTATATTTCATAAATGAAATGGCATTTAATTATGCTGGAATTGCACTGTTTTGGTTGCTACTGTTCATATTTGCATGAAAGTGATGTTGTTTTCCTTAAGAACAAATTGTTTTGGAATATTTGCTAGATGTTGAACATTTTTTCCATGAACTTTTGTGCAACTTCAAATTTCACTTTGAATTTGAATAGAATTCAGAGAAGGGATTTGAGTTGAGATATTATCCCAACATGATTAAGCTTTGTAAATCAAGATGACTCGGCACTGATCATAAGGGATTACTTTAATGTGATGCTGGGGATGTTACATGAGATTATTCATTCCTTGGTTGATCGCTTCCCGATTTTTTGCTAGCCTTCATTTTGCACTAAGCATGATCACTACTTGTGCATCCTAAAACCTTTAACCCATTTTTGCCACATGACTCCACTATATCTACCTATATGTGGTATTCTTTTGCCATTCTAAGAAAATTTGCATATGCCATCTCTAATTTTTGAAAATAAACTTCTCTTTTGTGTGTTTGTTTCGCTCGCAGAGCAGTGAGGGGTGGCTAATATTTTCCATGCTAGATGTGTTATTCTCAAGAGTGTTTATTCACTTGTCATTGCACGAGAGTAAGGCAAAGGTATTAGGGATGCCCAGTCCCAAAATGCAAAAAAATGAATTTACTTTATGTTGTCAAATAATAAATTCCTTGGAAAGTGTTGATATGGAGGGCACCCGTGGATACGGTTAGCCATGGAAAGTGAAAGTATGGTGGAAAAGGAATAAACTTTATTTTCCGTTTGGGAACCGCCTATGCTATATCAAAGCATGGAAAATATTGGGAACTCTAAGTCATTTTCGTTGGTGGGATGGATACACCTCCCAAAATGTTTTTATCTCTATGTTTTTCGCTTTTAGCTCTGGCACCTCTACAAATCCCTATTTCCCTCTGCGTAGGGCCTATCTTTTACTTTATGCAATTTTTATTTTGAATTCGAGTCTCCAGCTTCTCTTACAAAAGCACCAACTAGGAGGCAATATGATCATACTTGAGTACTGGACATAGCTAATATGCGAGTGTGTTTCATGAATGCATCAATGGTTGAGCACGATGGGCTAGGGATAACTTATTTTGGCGTTGATATTTTGAAAGACCTGGTTGCTTGTTGATATGCTTGAGTATTTAAATTATCATGTCAAAACTAGAGTGTTGCTTTGAACAATATAAAAGTCCAAATGTCCATGCTATAAAGAAAGAAATAGGAT
The DNA here is from genome assembly GCF_002162155.2 of Triticum dicoccoides. Lineage (NCBI taxonomy): Eukaryota > Viridiplantae > Streptophyta > Magnoliopsida > Poales > Poaceae > Triticum > Triticum dicoccoides. Next base: position 584,154,781 of record NC_041388.1, read on the forward strand.
ATGACATGTTAGGGAGCATTCCGCATCAAAAATTCTGTTTTTATCACTTCCCTACTCGAGGATGAGTAGGAGTTAAGCTTGGGGATGCTGATACGTCTCCAACGTATCTATAATTTTTTATTGTTCCATGTTGTTATATTATCAATCTTGGATGTTTTATAATCATTTTATAGTCATTTTATATCATTTTTTGGTACTAACCTATTGACATAGTGCCAAGTGTCAGTTGTTGTTTTTTCCATGTTTTTTACATCGCAGAAAATCAATATCAAACAGAGTTCAAATGCCACGAAACTTTACGGAGAATTTTTATTGGCCAGAAGGAACACAACGGGCACTGACTGCGCCTGGGGGTGCCCCGAGGGAGGCAGAACCCACCAGAGGGCGCCAGGAGGCCCAGGCGTGCCCTGGTGGGTTGTGCCCACCTCGGGTGCCCCCCGGACCGCCTCTTTGCTCTATAAATACACCAATATTCTAGAAACCCCAGGGGAGTCGATTAAATATTGATCCAGTCGCCATAGAGTCCAGAACAACCAGATCCAATCTAGACACCATCTCGGATGGGGTTCACCACCTTCATTGGTGCCTCTCCGATGATGCGTCAGTAGTTCTTTGTAGACCTTCGGGTCCGTAGTTAGTAGCTGGATGGCTTCATCTCTCTCTCTCTCTCTCTCTGTCTCTTGATTCTCAATGCAATGGTCCCTTGGAGATCCATATGATGTAACTCTTTTTGCGGTGTGTTTGTTGGGATCGATGAACTTTGAGTTTATGATCAGATCTATGTTTTTATATCCATGAAAGTATTTGAGTTTCTTTGATCTCTTTTATGCATGATCTCTTATAGCCTCGTATTTCTTCTCCGATATTTGGGTTTTTTGCCAACTTGATCTATTTATCTTGCAATGGGAAGAGGTGCTTTGTAGTGGGTTCAATCTTGTGGTGTTTGATCCCAATGACAGAAAGGGAACCGACACGTATGTATCATTGCTAGTAAGGATAAAATGATGGGGGTCTATCTCTACATAGATAGATCTTGTCTACATCATGTGATCGTTCTTATTGCATTACCCCGTTTCTCCATGAACTTAATACACTAGATGCATGCTGGATAGCGGTCGATGTGTGGAGTAATAGTAGTAGATGCAGGCAGGAGTCGGTCTACTAATCTTGGATGTGATGCCTATAAAATGATCATTGCCTGGATATCGTCATGTGTATTTGAAGTTCTATCAATTGCCCAACAGTAATTTGTTCACCCACCGCTTTGCTATTTTTCTCGAGAGAAGCCACTAGTGAAATCTACGGCCCCTGGGTCTCTTTCTCATATTATTTGCCTTTGCGATCTACTTTGATTTGCATTTATTTTCAGATCTATTAATCCAAAAATACAAAAATAACTTACTGCACTTTATTTTATTTGTGATCTATTTATCCAATCTATTACAACCTTTTTCTCGTCACGCACCAATTACTGGCACCGTTACCTGAAAGGGATTGACAACCCCATTAACACATCGGGTTGCGAGGATTTCTTATCTGTGTGCAGGGGTTGTTTACGTTGCCTTGCTTGGTTCTCCTACTGGTTCGATAACCTTGGTTTCATATCTGAGGGAAATACGTGCCGCCGATGTGCTACATCATCCCTTCCTCTTTGGGGAAATACCGACATAGCATCAAGCGACATCAATCATATGGTGTTATTTTAGTACGAACTCTCGGATAGATCGATAGGAAAGAATAGCTTGGTGTTATTTTAGTATGAACTCTAGGATATATTGATCGAAAAGAATAGCTTTGAGGTGGTCTTGTACTCTACAAACAATTTTTTCTCATATTCTCCGTTAGATAGGAAATTTGGAGTGATTCTTCATCGCACGTTGAGGGATGGTTATATGATCCAATTATATTAGCATTGTTGAGAGATTGCACTAGTGAAAGTACGAACCCTAGGCCTCATTTCGAAGTATTGCAATACCGTTTGTGCTCACTTTTATTACTTCCTACATTGCTGTTTTTATTGTACTATTACAAAAATCAATATCCACTATCATTACTACACTTGTATCACCATCTCTTTGTAGAACTAGTGCACCTATACAATTTACCATTGTATTTGGTGTGTTGGGGACACAAGAGAATTTTCATTATTTGATTGCAGGGTTGTTTGAGAGAGATCATATTCATCCTACGCTTCCCATGGCTTGATAAACCTTAGGTCATCCACTTGAGGGAAATTTGCTATTGTCCTACAAAACTCTGCGCTTGGAGGCCCAACACGAGTCTACAATAACAAGGTATGTAGTAGACATCAAATGGCAACAATACAATACGTTCCTTGCTACCCCTTCTGTCACTGGGTGAGGACACCGCAAGATTGAACCCATCATAAAGCGCCTCTCCCATTGCAAGAAAAATCGATCTAGTAGGCCAAACCAAGTTGATAGATCGGAGAGAAATACTAAGCTATCTCAATCATGCATAAAAGAGTCCAGAAAAGACTCAAATAATATTCATACACTACTCCAGGATGCTGCTAATGCGACACTACAATGAGAGACCCTTCAATGAAACTGTGTGCGACGCATTAATCGTAAACGGTGATGTAAAAAATTGTCAAAAAAGATGCAAAACGTTTGCGATGGCGGATACATCAAACACGATTCTGATTTTAGTTGTGTGTGCGATATGGCGCATACGGTTCGGTCCAATGAACTGTTTGCAATGAGGTAGAAGAACAGAAACGGGCAGCCAGATGAAGGTGTGTGTGATATACGGCATACCGTTCACTCGGATTAATTGTACATGATTAGGCAACACAATAGAAATGATCAACCATATCAAGGTTTCTGTGATTGACGGGATACACTTTAGATGGAAGAACTGTTTGTGATTAGGCAACACAACAAAAACGGTCAGCCAGATCAAGGTTGATACGTATCTGGCGTATCTATAATTTTTGATTCTTTCATGCCAATGTTTTACAAATTTTATATACTTTTGGCAACTTTTTATACTATTTTTGGGACTAACATATTGATCCAGTGCCTGATGCCAATTACTATTTTTTGCATGTTTCTTGTTTCGCAGAAAATCGGTATCAAACATAGTCCAAATGGGATAAAAACTTACGGAGATTTTTTTGGAATGTATGTGATTTTTGGGAAAAAGAATCAACGCGATACGATGCCCGAGGGGCCCACAAAGACGGAGGGCGCGTCCCTTGTCCTTGTGGACACTCCTTAAGACGGTTGGTGTCGTTTTTGGCGCAAGAAATCTAATATCCAGATAAAAATCGTGTCAAAATTTCAGCTCAATCGGAGTTACAGATCTCCAGGAATTTAAGAAACGGTGAAAGGCTACAATCTGGGAGCGCAGAAACAAAAGGAAACAGAGAGAGAGAGAGATCCAATCTCAGTGGGGCTCCCGCCCCTCCGCCGCTATGGAAGCCAAGGACCAGAGGGGAAAACCTTCTCCCTTCTAGGGGAAGGTCAAGGAAGAACAAGAAGAAGGGGGGCTCTCTCCCCCTCTCTCCCGATGGCACCGGAACGCTGCCGGGGCCATCATCGTGACCACAATCTACACCAACAACTTCGCCGCCGTAATCACCAACTCTCCTCCCCTCTATGAAGTGGTGTAACACCTCTTCTCCCCACTGTAATCTCTACTTAAACATGGTGCTCAATGCTATATTTTATTTCCCAATGGTGTATGGCTATCCTATGATGTTTGAGTAGATCCATTTTGTCCTATGGGTTGATTGATGATCGTGATTGGTTTGAGCTGTATGTTTTATTATTGGTGTTGTCCTATGGTGCACTCCGTGTCGTGCAACCGTGAGGGATCCCCACTTAGGGTTTGCAATATGTTCATGGTTTGCTTATTGTCTGTGTTGCGTGAGTGATAGAAACACAAACATGGATAAGTGGGTTATGGCATATGGGAATAAAGAGGACTTGATACTTTAATGCTATGGTTGGTTTTTACCTTAATGATCATTAGTAGTTGCGGATGCTTTCTAGAGTTCCAATCATAAGTGCATATGATCCAAGAAGAGAAATTATGTTAGCTTATGCCTCTCCCTCATATAAAATTGCAATAGTGATTACCGATCTAGTTATTGATTGCCTAGGGACAAATAACTTTCTTGTGACAAAAAGCTCTCTGCTAAAACTAACTTGATTTTATTTATGTGCTCTTTATTATCATGCAAACCTATCCTATCACACCTACAAAGTACTTCTAGTTTCATACTTATTCTAGGTAAAGCGAACGTTAAGCGTGCGTAGAGTTGTATCGGTGGTCGATAGAACTTGAGGGAATATTTGTTCTACCTTTAGCTCCTCGTTGGCTACAATTGATCCCCTATACTTGTTGGTTATCAAGACCTTTTTTTGGCGCCATTTCTGAGGAGCAATAGCGTGGGGTGAATTCTCATGTGTGCTTGTTTGCTTTATCACTAAATAGATTGTATTTGCTGTTCTAAGTTGTTTTATATCTTTAGTTATGGATATGAAACACAAAATACCAAAACAATTAGTTGTACCTACTAAACCAATGGTTGAAGAATCACCCAAAATCTATCATACTACTGAAGATTTCTACTTGGATCATCTTCAATCCCTATGTGCTCGTACTAAAACCCCAACTAGCTAAGTGTTGGGGAACGTAGCATGCAATTTCAAAAAAAATCCTAAGATCTCGCAAGATCTATCTAGGATATGCATAGCAACGAGAAGGAGAGAGTGTGTCCACGTACCCTCATAGACCGAAAGTGGAAGCGTTAGGTTAACGCGGTTGATGTAATCGAACGTCTTCACAATCCAATCGATCTAGTACCAAATGCACGACACCTCCGAGTTCAGCACACGTTCAGCTTGATGACATCTCTCGAGCACTTGATCCAGCAGAAGGTTGAGGGAGAGTTCCGTCAGCACGATGGTGTGGTGACGGTGATGGTGATGTGATCCGCGCAGGGCTTCGCCTAAGCACTACGATGCTATCACCGGAGGAGTAAACTGTGGAGGGGGGCACTGCACATGGCTAAGATAACAATTGATGTGCTATGGGGTTCCCCCTGTCCCCGGCCAAGAGGGGCGCGCCATGAGGGGGAGTCCTACTAGGACTCCACTCTTAGTAGGATTCGCCCCCCCTTTTCCTTTCTCGCCGAAGGGGAAAAGGAAGGAGAGGGAGAGGGAGAGGGAAAGGGGGGGCGCACCCCCTCCTCCTTGTCCTATCCGGACTCCCTTGCAGGGGTGCGCGCGCCACCCCTCGCAGGCTTCCTCTCTCTCCCCTAAGGCTCATGTAGGCCCAATACTTCCCAGGGGGGTTCCGGTAACCCCTCGATACTCCGGTAAAATACCCGAACCACTCGAAACCATTCCGATGTCCGAATACTAACTTCCAATATATGAATCTTTACCTCTCGACCATTTTGAGACTCCTCGTCTGTCGGTGTCTTGGGAACGAGGGTACCCAAAACTGCCTGCCTGCGGCCCAGGGCGTGGCTCCACCCACGGCTTGGTACGACCCATCTTCATCAACCAAGGCTCAAGACCCTGACGAGGAGCCAAGCCTCGCGAGGCGGACGACACAAGTCCTCCTCAAGGGAAGCCTCACTAGGCTAGCTCGCGAGGAGCAGAGAGATCAAGGCAAGGGGCACCTCGTGACGTGAGCCATGACATCCAAGGCCAGACGGGCGCCAGTGGGCAGAGAGTGCCAGTTTCCTCTTTGGTGGTAAAGAGGCAGGCGCAGGCGAGGAGTCCCGAGGCGTCAGGCAAAGGTTTCCATATCGGTGCAACGAGACCAAGACCAGTAGGATGGCAAGACGGAGGTCACCATGGAGCCCACGACGGCATCACCACCAAATCCTTTGGCAGACGAAGACCACCTTTTGTCAGGATAACTTGTACTCGCTTTCCCCCTTCGAATTGGCCGTTGTGGATCCCTTCCTGCCTAATATTTGGGAAGAGGACCCGGCCCTCTATAAATAGGGCTAGCCACCACCGTAGCCAGAGACTGACTCATCGAGAAAGAGAGAGAGAGGCTCATCTGGAGACAGATCGCTCGGATCATCCCCAACCACACAAGCTCATCGAGCTCAAGAACACCTCTCCTCAGGAGGTTGTTCTGCCCTTGTATGTGTTCATCCCTAGCTTACAAGGAAATCCACCACACCACACTGGAGTAGGGTATTACACCACAACAGTGGCCCGAACCAGTATAAACTCTTGTGTCCCTTGTTCCTTCGGTTCGACGAGCAAGGCTTTGAGATCTTTGCGAGAGTGTGAGCTGGGGGGAGAGATCTTCGTGCGCACCTCAGTGTTCAAACCTAAAGGGTTTGCTAGAACCCGTAATCCGACATTTGGCGCGCCAGGTAGGGGTCCGCCGAGGTTTTGTTCCCCAACGACCGATCCCCGGTCGCCCCGCGTCTCCGATGTCTGGCGATCCGAGGACCCAGGCCGACAGCTGGGCGTCCCGGCCAGCTCGAGTACCTCCACCCGTTCCAGAAGACCTCAACTCCGCACTCCAGGCGGCCCGCGCGCCGCCCAAAGCCCGTGGACACGGGCAGCGCGGGTTGATGTCCGCCACCCTCACGCCACGGTGCGCGCGTGCCGCCACAAGATCCGCAAGCTACACGGTAGCGGCGGCACCACACACCCGACGGGAACAGGAGAACATGTGAGTCGTGCTCGTGGTGGCGTGGGAGCTGCTGCGGTGCTGGCTGATGGAGAGCAACCGCGATGCGCTGCTAGAACGCATCGCCGAGCTATTGGATGCTGCGGCCAGGGGTACACCGCCTTTCTGCTCCCTACTTACATCTCAAGTTGTGGCATAAAAGAGATCAAAGAAACTCAAATACTTTCATGGATATAAAAAGATAGATCTGATCATAAACTCAAAGTTCATCGATCCCAACAAACACACCGCAAAAGAGTTACATCATGTGGATCTCCAAGAGACCATTGTATTGGGACTCAAGACAGAGCGAGAGAGAGAGAGGAAGCCATCTAGCTACTAACTATGGGCCTGAAGGTCTACAAAGAACTACTCACGCATCATCGGAGAGGCACCAATGGAGGTGGTGAACCCCATCTGAGATGGTGTCTAGATTGGATCTGGTGGTTCTAGACTCTGCGGTGGCTGGATGAATATTTCGTTGACTCCCCTAGGGTTTTGGGAATATTGGCGTATTTACAGAGCAAAGAGGCGGTCTGGGGGCACCCGAGGTGGGCACAACCCACTAGGGTGTGCCTGGGCCTCCTGGCCTGCCCTAGTGGGTTGTGCTCCCCTCGGGGCACCCCCAGGCGCAGCCAAGGCCCGTTGTGTTCCTTTTGGCCCATAAAAATTCTCCATAAAGTTTCATGGAATTTGGACTCCGTTTGATATTGATTTTCTTCGATGTAAAAGACATGGAAAAAACAGCAACTCGCACTTGGCACTATGTCAATAGGTTAGTACCAAAAAATAGTATAGAATGACTATAAAATGATTATAAAACATCCAAGATTGATAATATAACAGCATGGAACAATCAAAAATTATAGATATGTTGGAGACATATCAACATCCCCAAGCTTAACTCCTACTTGTCCTCGAGTAGGGAAGTGATAAAAAAAGAATTTTTGATGTGGAGTGCTGCCTAACATGTCATATCATATTTCTTTCTTTATAGCATGGACATTTGGACTTTTATATTGTTCAAAGCAATAGTCTAGTTTTGACATGATAATTTAAATACTCAAGCATATCAACAAGCAACCATGTCTTTCAAAATATCAATGGCAAGATAAGCTATTCCTAGCCCATCATGCTCAACCATTGATCCATTCATGGTACGATCATATTGCCTCCTAGTTTGTGCTTTTATAAGAGAAGATGGAGACTAAAATTCAAAATAAAAATTGCATAAAGTAAAAGAAAGGCCCTCCGCAGAGGGAAGTAGGGACTTGTAGAGGTGCTAGAGCTCAAAGCGAAAAACTTAGAGATAAAAACATTTTGGGGGGTGTATCCATCCCACCAAGGAAAATGACTTAGAGTTCCCAATACCTCCCATGCTTAGATATATCATAGGCGGTTCCCAAACAAAAAATAAATTTATTCCTTTTCTACCATACTTTCACTTTCCATGGCTAGCCGTATCGACTTGTGCCCTCCATACCAACACTTTCCAAGGAAATTATTATTTGACAACATAAAGTAAATTCATTTTTTCATTTCGGGACTGGGCATCCCTAATACCTTTGCCTTACTCTCGTGCAATGACAAGTGAATAAACACTCATCTTGAGAATAAGACATCTAGCATGGAAAATATTAGCCACCCCTCACCGCTCCATGAGTGAAACAAACACACAAAAGAGAAGTTTATTTTTGAAAATTAGAGGCGGCACATGCAAATTTGATTAGAGCGGCAAAAGAATACCGCCTATAGGTAGCTATAGTGGACTCATGTGGCAAAACTGGTTTAAAGGTTTTTGGATGCACAAGTAGTGATCATACTTAGTGCAAAATGAAGGTTAGCAAAAGATTGAGAAGCGACCAACCAACAAACGAATAATCTCACAAGCGAGCATTAAGCATAACTAACACCAAATAATGAACCATAAGTAGGATATAATTTCATTGCATAACTATTGACTTTCGTGCTTGCATAGTGAATCACGAACCTTAACACCAATATTCTTACTAAAGCATAGTTACTCATCAAGATGACTCACATATCACGTCATCATACCTCAAAACTATTACTAAGAATCAAGTTTATTTTGTCCAATGATGTTCATGATTTTTTTATTATATCCTTATTGGATATCTATCACTTTGGGACTAATTTGCATGTGTTTCTTTTGACAAGCTCAAATAAATACAAGTGAAGATCATGCGCATAATTTTTCTTTCTCTCAAATTAATTTAAGTGAAGCAAGAGAGAATTTCTTCAAAAGTTTACTAACTCTCAAAGAAATCTAAGTGAAGCAACAAAGCATTTCTTCAAAAATACTAAGCACACCGTGCTAAAAAATATATAAGTGAAGCACTAGAGCAAGTCCATAGCTCACAAAAAAATTAAGTGAAGCATAGACAGTAATTCTAACAAGTCATGGCATAATTTTGGCTCTCTCAAATACGTGTGTCCAGCAAGGGATCAAGACTTAAAACACAAAATAAAACAATAAAAGACTCATATCATACAATAAGCTCCAAGCAAAACACATAGTATGTGACAAATAAAAATATAGCTTCGAGTAAAATACCGATGGACGTTAGAAGAAAGAGGGGATGCCACTCGGGGGCACCCCCAAGCTTAGTTGGTTGCTCATTTTTGGATAATAGCTTGGGGTGCCGGGGCATCCCCAAGCTTAGGCTCTTCTACTCCTTATTCCTTCATCCATCGCAAGATAACCCGAAACTTGAAAACTTCAATCACACAAAACTCAAAAAAACCTTCGTGAGATCCGTTAATATAAGAATAATAAATCACTAATATAAGTGTTGTATCAAACCAATTCATATTTTGTTCTTGCATTATATCTACTGTATTCCAACTTTTCTATGGCAAAAACTCATCAAAGAAAACCATAGAGCCATCAAAATAAGCACACAACACAAAGAAAACAGAATCTGTCAAAATAGAATAGTCTGTAGAAATCTGACTATTTAGAATACTTCTGTAACTCCAAAAATTCTGAAAAATTAGGACCAGCTGAGAAATCTGTATATTGATCTACTACTAGTGGAGTATGTATTTTATCGCTCTCTGGTAAAAAGTGATAATTATTTTTGTGAGCGCAAAAGTTTCTGTTTTTTCAGCAAGATCAAACAACTATCACCCAAGAAGATCCTAAAGGCTTTACTTGGCACAAACACTAATTAAAACATAAATAACACAATCATAATAGTAGCATAATTGTGCTAACACTCAAAAATAGGAAGCAAAAAGCAAAAATAAATTTTATTCATTGGGTTGCCTCCCAACAAGCGCTATAGTTTTACGCCCTTAGCTAGGCATAAAGCAAGGATCTAAGTTTTATCATCTTTGTTCTTAACCTTCTTAGAGGTGCTTTTGTCATGGGGTTTTGTAAACACAACATAAAACATATTGTGCATAGAAATCTTAGCATTCCTAAGTTGATGTTCATCATAACCTCTTTGATTCCCCGCAACAATCCAAGAGTAATGTTGGTTAACATTATTGAAAACTTGTTGGATTATATCTAGAACGGGGGCTTCCTTTTTGAGATTCTCATCAACGATTTTATTATCCCCAGGCAAATGTCTTAAAGAATAATCACTATTGTAAATAATTTCATCTATCACAGGTTTTTCATGATTTACCATAAAAATCAAAGATTTCCCTAGCTTATCGTATTATGTAGTCAAACTCATTCATAAGAACGGGAGTGGCCAACTTTTTAGCCCTAGGATTCTTTATAACGGGAAGCTCAAAAAACAATCTTTGCAAAGTAGGATGGGTATGAATAAATTTACTTTCAAGTTTCAGAACTAGTGCTGAAATAGCATCCGCATAAGATCTAGTAGTTTTAAGTATAGGAGCATTATCAAGACTTAGATTCCCAACACAATTGAAAAATTCTTCGATACGTTCTTTTCCCATAACGTTCCCTTGCCCCAAGATAAAAGTTTTAGCTTCTAGATTGCCCGTACGTCCAATTTTAGGAGTTAGGCCGTCATCTGTTGGTGCCATACCGAAATCACTCATGATTGCAAGCAAAGGATAGATCTGACGAGAAAACGGCGAATGAAAAAGAGAGGCGAATAAAATGGCAAATTTTTCGGAAGTGGGGGAGAGGAAAAAGAGAGGCAAATGGCAAATAATGTAAATGGCGAGGAGATGAGATTTGTGATTAGGAACCTAGTGTATGTTGAAGATCCTCCCCGGCAACGGCGCCAGAAATTCCTTTTGATGTCGCATGAAGCTACGTCGATATTTCCCCAAAGAGGAAGGGATGATGCAGCACAACGGCGGTAGGTATTTCCCTTAGATTTGAAACCAAGGTTATCGAACCAGCAGGAGAACCAAGCAACACAACGTAAACAACACCTGCACACAAGTACTTCTCGCAACCCGACGTGTTAAAGGGGTTGTCAATCCCTTCCAGGGTACGGCGCCTCAAGATAGGCAAATGGACGTGAGGTAAATTTGTAGTAGATTCATAGATCAAATGACAAAAATATAAATGAGAATAAGTTGCAGCAAAGTATTTTGGGGTTTTTGGATTAATAGATCTGAAAATAAACATAAAGGAAAATAGATCACAGAGGCAAATAATATGAGAAAGACACCCGGGGCCCGTAGGTTTCACTAGTGGCTTCTCTCGAGAAAAATAGAAAACGATGGTTGAACAAATTACAGTTGGGCAATTGATAGAACTTCAAATACTCATGATGATATCCAGGCAATGATCATTGCATAGGCATCACGGCCAAGATTAGTAGACCGACTCCTGCCTGCATCTACTACTATTACTCCACAGATCGACCGCTATCCAGCATGCATCTAGTGTATTAAGTTCATGGAGAAACGGAGTAATGAAATAAGAACAATGAAATGATGTAGACAAGATCTATCTATGTAGAGATAGACCCCATCGTTTTATCCTTAGTAGCAACGATACATACGTATCGGTTCCCCTTCTGTCACTTGGATCAAGCACCGTAAGATCGAACCCACTACAAAGCACCTCTTGCCATTGCAAGACAAATAGATCAAGTTGGCCAAACAAAACACAAATATCGGAGAAGAAATACGAGGCTATAAGAAATCATGCATAAAAGAGATCAAAGAAACTCAAATACTTTCATGGATATAAAAAGATAGTTCTGATCATAAACTCAAAGTTCATTGATCCCAACAAACACACTACAAAAGAGTTACATCATATGGATCTCCAAGAGACCATTGTATTGAGAATCAAGAGAGAGAGAGAGAGAGGAAGCCATATAGCTACTAACTATGGACCCGAAGGTCTACAAAGAACTACTCACGCATCGTTGGAGAGGCGCCAATGGAGGTGGTGAACCCCACCCGAGATGGTGTCTAGATTGGATCTAGTGGTTCTGGACTCTGTGGCGGCTGGATGAATATTTTGTCAACTCCCCTAGGGTTTTGGGAATATTGGGTTATTTATAGAGCAAATTAAGAGGCGGTCTGGGGGCACCCGAGGTGGGCACAACCCACCTGGGCGTGCCTGGGCCTCCTGACGCGCCCTAGTGGGTTGTGCTCCCCTCGGGGCACCCCCAGGTGCAGCCAGGGCCCGTTGTGTTCCTTCTGGCCCAGAAAAATTCTTCATAAAGTTTCGTGGCATTTGACTCCGTCTGATATTGATTTTCCGCGATGTAAAAAACATGGAAAAAACAACAACTGGCACTTGGCACTATGTCAATAGGTTAGTACCAAAAAATAATATAGAATGACTATAAAATGATTACAAAACATCTAAGATTGATAATATAACAACATGGAATAAACAAAAATTATAGATACATTGGAGACATATCACTGTCTTACACCCGTTGTAGAACTCGTGCATATATGTGGCTCATGATGCCACTATTGGGGAACGTTGCATGGAAAACAAAAAAATTCAACGCACACGCAAGATCTATCTATGGAGATGTACAACTACGAGAGGGGAGAGCATCTTCATACCCTTGAGGATCGCTAGGCGGAAGCATTTATCAACGCAGTTGATGTAGTCGTACACCTTCACAATCCGTCTCGATCAAGTACCGAACATACAGAACCTCTCCATTCAGCACACGTTCAGCTTGATGATGTCTGAGGAAGTCCTGGATTAGGGGGTCTCCGGACAGCCGTACTATATCCTTTGGCCGGACTGTTGGACTATGAAGATATGAGATTGAAGACTTCGTCCCGTGTCCGGATGGGACTCTACTTGGCATGGAAGGCAAGCTAGGCAATACGGATATGCATATGTCCTCCTTTGTAACTGACCTTGTGTAACCCTAGCCCCTTCCGGTGTCTATATAAACCGGGGGGTTTTAGTCCATAGGACAACATACAATCATACCATAGGCTAGCTTCTAGGGTTTAGCCTCTCCGATCACGTGGTAGATCAACTCTTGTACTACTCATATTATCAAGAATAAATCAAGCAGGACATAGGGTTTTACCTCCATCAAGAGGGCCTGAACCTGGGTAAAACATTGTGTCCCCTGCCTCATGTTACCATCCGCCTTAGACGCATAGTTCGGGACCCCCTACCCGAGATCCGCCGGTTTTGACACCGAGATTGGTGCTTTCATTGAGAGTTCCTCTGTGTCGTCGTCATTAGGTTGGATGGCTCCTTCGATCATCGATAGCGATGCAGTCTAGGGTGAGACTTTTCTCCCCGGACAGATCCTTGTATTCGGCGGCTTCGTACTGCGGGACAACTCGCTTGGCCATCTGGAGCAGATCGAGAGTTACGCCCCTGGCCACCAGGTCAGGCTCGGAAGCTTAAACTACACGACCGACATTCGCGGAGACTCGACCTTCGACGGATTCGAGCCCCTGCCAAGAGTGCTGCACGGTCACGATGAGCATGATTTATCTCTACCATCAGACGGTGTTCAGGCAACCGCTCCGACCCTCAATTCAGAGCCAATTGCGCCATCCATGGACGGGTGGATAGACCCCGTCACGGAGGCCGCACTCTCATCGGCGATCGAGCCAAATATCGACCTTACCCTTCACGGGAGCCATGACACCGAACTACCGGATTCTTCCCTGGCCACGGACTCCGAACCGCCTGCGCCCGTGCCTATCGAATCCGACTGGGTGCCGATCATGGAGTTTACCTCCGCGGATATTTTTCAGCACTCGCCCTTCGGCAACATACTGAACTCATTAAGGTCTCTCTCCTTGTCAGGAGAGTCCTGGCCAAACTATGTCCGGCAGGATTGGTATGCGGATGACGAAGAGATTCGCCGCCCACCCACCACCCACTTAGTAGCCACTGTCGACGATTTGACCGACATGCTCGACTTCGACTCCGAATACATCAACGGTATGGACGACAATGCAGGAGAGGAACAGGAACCACTTCCCACAGGGCACTGGACGCCCACTTCATCATATGATGTATACATGGTGGACACACCCAAAGAAAACGACGACGGGGAATAGCAGGACGCAGCGAAGGGTTGTTTCCTCGAGAAGCAGTCAAAGCGGCAGCGTAAGTGCCACTCCAAATCCCGCCTCGGCAGAAACAACAATCATATAGACCCAGCGTTAGAGCAGGGTGAACCATCGCCCGACCATGGCAACACGGAGAATCAAACCGAACAACCCGACTCCGTCGAAAATAACAGTCCAAACGACATCACATCGGACAGGCGCCCGGAGCAACAGAATGCCCATCAAAGGCTTGTTGCCACTGCAAGGAGTCTGAAAAAGCAGAAGCAAAGGCTTAGGGTTGCACAAGACACACTCAGAATTAGATGGAGTGAAGTACTCAACACTGCAGCGAAGTACGGCGGTAATCGCCACACCAAGAGCTACCCAAAGTGAAAGTTGCTACCTGAATTCGATGAGGAGGCCTTAGATCCCCCGCAATTGAAAAACAAAATGGCCATCTGGTCGGACAGACGACTCGTGGCCAACATAGAGCGGCAAATGACGCCGCACATAAGCCAGTACGTGATCCACGCGAGGGCTCGCATCAAAAGGACGGCGCAACCAGATCCATATACGGGCCACGCAAGCGCGCTCCAGTATGCAATGCAACACAACAAACATCCGAACATCACGGTACACCCAAATACAGGGGTGCCGCACACCCCCTATGTTTCACCGATGAGGTACTGGACCATGTATTTCCAGAGGGATTCAAACCCGTAAACATAGAGGCGTACGACAGAACGACAAACCCTGGGGTCTGGATTGAGGACTACATCCTCCATACCCACATGGCTTGAGGAGACGATCTCCACGCCATCAAGTACTTACCCCTCAAGCTCAAAGGGCCAGCTCGGCACTGGCTTAAAAGCCTCCCCGAAAACTCCATTGGAAGCTGGGAAGAGATTGAAGACGCTTTTCGGGCAAATTTTCAAGGGACCTACGTCCGACCACCGGATGCAGACGATTTAAGTCATATAACTCAACAACCCAGAGAGTCAGCCCGAAAGCTTTGGAACAGGTTCCTCACTAAAAAGAACCAAATAGTCGACTGTCCGGATGCCGAAGCCTTAGCAGCTTTCAAGCATAGCATTTGAGACGAATGGCTCGCCAGACACCTCGGCCAAGAAAAGTCGAGAGCAATGGCAGCATTAACAAGCCTCATGACCCGCTTTTGCATGGGCGAGGACAGCTGGTTAGCCCGGTGCAGCACCAGCGAACCAAGTACATCCAAAGTCAGGGATGAAAACGGGAAACCACGACGCAGCAAAAACAAGCGCCGGAGTAAAGAAGACAGCCCGAAGAGCACGGCGGGTAAATGCCGGATTCAGAAGCTCTCGGCCAGGTCAGCAAAAGCTGCCCTCCAAAGGCACCAGAGACGAACTGTCCAGCCTAAATAAGGTTCTGGACAAAATATGTTAGATCCACAGCACCCCCGATAAACCTGCAAATCATACCCATAGGGAATGTTGGGTCTTCAAGGAGTCTGGCAAGCTCAACGCCGAACACAAGGGGTAGGATACACCAAGCGAAGACGAGGATGAGCCTCACAAGCAAAGCACCGGGGAACAAAAGAAATTCCCACCAGAAGTTAAAACAGTAAACGTGTTACACGTGACAAAGGGGAGAAATAAAGCGGCACTCCTAGAGACACATGCCCCAGGGCCTATCACCGCGGAGTTCTACCACTGGTCATCCCAACCGATCACTTTTGACCATAGGGATTACTCGGCAAGTATCCAGCATGCAGGATGGGCTGCCTTGGTATTAGACCCAATAATTGATGGATACCACTTCACACGAGTCCTGATGGACGGTGACAGCAGTTTAAACCTGATATATCAGGACACAGTCCGCAACATGGGGATAGACCCAGCAAAAATAACCCATAGCAATACTACCTTTAAAGGAGTAACGCCAGGCCCAGAAGCCCATTGCACGGGCTCCCTGCTACTAGAGGTTATATTCGGCTTTCCCGATAACTTCCGCAGTGAAAAGTTAACCTTCCACATCGCTCCGTTCCAAAGTGGCTATCAAGCACTACTCGGACGTGAAGCTTTCGCTTGCTTTAACGCAATACCGCATTACGCTTCCCTCATGCTTAAAATGCCCGGTCCATGTGGCATTATTACAGTAAATGGGAATATTGAGCGCTCCTTGCGCGCGGAAGACCGCGCGGCTGCCTTGGCAGCCGCACACTAAACGGCCTCACCAACTAAAACAACTGACAGGTCGTTAAGGCCACGGACACCGTTGGACGAGTCCGGTGCAGCTATATGTAATTGATACAGGTTTGATGGCTATACCCCTATTAAAATACAAGGGGCTCAACGTGCGTGCACAAGTGGCAATCAGGCTCAACTTTACTCATTTTGAACTATATATTGTTTATTTAGTATAACTTACCTTTTGCATGGCAACTTTTCAACTAAGTTCCTCTCTTTTACAGATGCCCATCGTGCTACACCCGTCCAGGATACGGCACAACGGAGACACATGCGAGACGTGCAATAGGGACCCGTTCCAAGGATTCTTTTTAGATTAAGACCCTGCGTAAACCTTTTTTACTGTCTCTTGTTGATACACATTCCTCGGATTCTCAGTACAATTGAGAAGGATACTGACGTCTTGGCATGTGGCCACGTCAGAATAATGCACGTACCTGGATACCAAGGGCTTATTACAAAGGGCACTGTTTAGGCCCGGTTTACACCATAAAGACCGGATACCTTAGGGAGTGTTCGGCGTCGCGAGTTTGGCCTTATATGCATCAGCTCCGAATCATGTCTTTGGTCAAATGTTGGGTTTGCCCGGCTCCTGTGTTTTGCTGCCTTACGTTCCACTCTATCGGCTATGGCGGCACCAGGAGAACTACTGCGATTGTGCCCTGGTTCATCCGGATGAGCACCTCAGTAGAGAAAGCCGAAAATTGACTATCATGATATAGCGTGAGACTGGTCAACCACTCGATGACCTAGCGGAATCTTCAGGATTCCTCCGCTTTAACAAAGGGCCGTTTCCCGGCCAGGCATATACGCACCCTGAATTCGGATGAGTGTGGAGCCACCAGGGGCTATATAGTAGCCCTACTGTAAAACTCCTCTGGCTAAGTGAAAGTGTTAAAGTATTATCGTCCGGTTGCCTAGTTCGCTGCGCTATCACCTCCTTAATGGACCAAGACGTTTGATCAAGTGTGAACATGCGTCTTCTGCGAACACCTTCGCATTATATCCATGGGGGCTGAAGTCGACGACTGTAATCTTTCAGGTTATATACATATATACATAAACGGCCGCACATGAGGCATCCTAGTACTTTCGGGCAAAAGTATAAATACAACCTTGATAAATTCAATAAAACATTGTTTTTACAATGGGAATACATGTCACTCAAACATAATATTCTTCGAGCACTAAGCCTCTATTGAACGAGCGCCTTCAAAAACTTCTTCAAAGTAGTGCTCGGCAGCCACTCGACCTATGGCCGAACCCTGTGCCGCAACAGTGGTGGCATCCATCTCCGCCCAGTATGTTTTGACACGGGCAAGGGCCATCCGTGAGCCTTCTATGCACGCAGACCTCTTTACAGCGTCGATGCTTGGCACAGCGCCAAGGAACTGTTGCACTAAGCTAAAGTAGCTATTCAGCCTTGGCCCTCCTGGCCACAAATGATCCACAATGGACCTCATGGCCAGTCCGGATAATCTATGGAGCTCGGCCCAACCGGTCAATCGCTCATTCAGCAGCAGTGGATGGACTAGAGCGTGAAACTATGACCAGAACAGCTTCTCCACTTCGGGACCTTTCTGATCCTTGAAGTACTAGCGGCATCTGCAGAACTAGTAGCCAAATCCATGTACGCATCCGCAGAACTCCATAGCCGGTCCAGAGGAGCATACTTCGGATCTCCGAGCTTAGTCCGCAATAAGAAGGGCTTCCCAGAAACGATATCTGCAGCTTGATTCAGCTCCTCCTTCGTCGCTTTAATTTTGGAGTGGGCTTCCTTGGCAGCCACCCGGGCCTTCTCTAGGTCCTTCACATTCGCCCCGGTTTTCCTCTTCAAGAATTCGTTAACGGTCAGCAGCATCTTTTAACTCCACGGCCATCTTGGAAATTTTTTCTTTGCTCTCGCAATGTGCGGCCTGTTTGGCCCTTAACTCTTTGGCCGCTTGCAAAGAAGCCGCATTACTACTCCTTGCTTGCTCCTTGGCTTGGGAAAGCTCCGCCCGAAGGGTCTCCACGGTGGCTGCTCCATCTGCAGTCACAACATATTAAAGATACTGGCATCATGCTGCTCTTATTATGTGACGATCACCAGAAAGGCCACTCACCCTGTGCCTCGTCAAGCCGCTTGTTGACAAGCACGATGTCGGCATCTGCCGCATCCAGCTGCCGCTTTAGTTCGGCATACCCACCAGTCTGGCTAGCCAGCGGAGCTTCCACCACCTGCACATAAAGGCAGTCTGGTTATTACCTGGGACTATGATCCTCTGTTTGCCACCGTTTTCGACGACAACCAGAGTCTCAGGGGCTACTATCTACACAGGGCACATCTAAAAATATGCGGTACCGTTAAAAATGTACATCATTTCACGTACCTTAAAACCCGTCAGTAGACTCATAAAAGCTTCATGCAACCCGCTGTCGTCGGACGAAATCCTTTCGATCACCGCACCCATCAATGTGCGGTGCTCTTCTGAGATAGCCGCTTGCTCTAGCAGACCCCTCAGTACGTCCGAACGCACACCAGACGGTGCCGGACTCTTTTTACTGCTCTCTTCGAGAGCCGGATACTGAGGACTCCGGGTGGCCATAGGATTACCTTCTGGCCTTGCCGGATCAGGAGAAGCCCTCCGCGACGACACCTCGGGGTCGCCCGCTTCGTAAGGCAGTGTGGCAGGTGGAGGCGTTTCGCTCTCCATCATCTCTAGAAGAAGATCCCCCGAAGACGAGCTTAGCTGAGAAGGGCTAAGATCCGAACTGCAAGATAAATGCTTCGATTATTTTCCTCAGAAATAGAGCAAGATATTTTCGTTATTGAATACCCTTTTACTTACAGCTCGATAGAGGGCTGATCCCCGCGCGGACATTGTGCGGAAAGAGTACCCTCCGAGGCAGGTCCCTCTGCAGGAGATTTCTTCTCCTTTTTGGAAACCTTAGTTTCCGGATCTTTAGAGGTAGATCTCTTCCTTCCCCGGGGAGATAGAATGTCAGATTCTTCCCCTTGGTTATCCTCCCTCGCGGAGGCGCTCATTCCCTCGATTGGAATATGTAGCGATGGAGGCCTGCTTTCGCCCTCTTTATTCCCCTCTTCATCTTCCTTTGAGGGCACTAGACAAGGTGCCGGCTCGAGCATCTTTTCCAGCACCGGATTGTCCAAGCCTTTAGGAAGGGGGCCGAACACCAGATCATCTTCGCCTTTGTTATCCAGTCCTGGTCAAAGAGAGATTCTTCAGAATGATGTCATGATAAATAAAAGGACAGTGTGTTCGGCCATGGGATTACTTACTTGGGCAGCGGTGCGGTTGCTGCTCAGACCCACGTCCTCGGTAGTCTCCGTACACTCTATTTGGGGTCCAGAGAACGGTTTGTACATCTCCTCGTGCGTCATGCCGAGGAAATTCTGAATAGTGCACGGTCCTTCTGGGTTGAATTCCCACATGCGGAGGGGCCGGCGTTTGCAAGGCTGGACTCGATGAACGAGCATGACTTGCATTACCATAACCAGACTGAAATCTCCCTCGAAGAGATCTCGGATACGGCTCTTCAGTATTGGCACGTCCTTAGCTGGACCCTAGCTCAGTCTCCTGCTGATCCATGACATCAGTTGTGGTGGAGGGCCCGAGCGAAAGGTGGGGTAGCTACCCACTTAGCACTTCGGGGAGCTGTGACGTAAAACCACTCCCGTTGCCACAATCCGGACACCTCTGGAAAGGAACCCGTTGGCCATGGAGCATCAACAGTTTTGCTTATTAAAGAACCTCCTCATGCTGCATACTGTCCCTCGACCATCTTCGGCTTCACATCGAAGGTCTTGAGCCCCAAGCCGAAGTGAGGGGTAATGCGGAGGAAGGCCTCACAAACGACAAAAAATGATGAGATGTGAAGAAGGGAATCCGGGGCCAGATCGTGAAAATCCAGCCCGTAATAGAACGTGAGACCCCTAACAAAGGGATCCAGAGCAAGGCCTAGTCCTTGGAGGAAGTGGGAGATGAACACAATGCTCTCGTTGGGTTCGGGAGTAGGGACGACCTGCCCTCAGGCGGGCAGCCTATGCGAAATTTCGGCAGTCAGATATCTGGCCTCCCTCAACTTCTTGATGTCCTCGTCTGTGACGGAGGAGGGCATTCACCGGCCTTGAAGGCTGGATCCGTACATGATTGAAGGTCCGAGGCACCTGACCTGGGCTTTGGGTGTTAGAACTCGAGGCGGGGGAAGGATTCGGTTGAGCACGGGAGGGAAAAAAGAAAAAGCCTTGTCCCTTTATAAAGGGGATGAATATCAGGCGTCCTCCTTGTGACCATTCTAGACTTACCTAAAATCTAGGAGTCATACCAACATGCACGGTTGGGTTACCCACATTTGTATTGATGATAATCCCGTGATAAAGGGAACACGATCTCTGCTTTGACAAGTCGTTTCAAGAAACCGCCTCGCGTTATGTGCGGGGCTGGTTAAAGAAAAACGGTTCAAATAATTACTGGGCCGTGGCCTGATGTCATGCTGCCAAAACGTGCCAGGAAATTAGATTTGTGGAAATATTATTCTCTCTATGGTGGTATGTGGAACTTATTTTGCAGGGTCGGACACTATCCTTGTATTCAAATTCTTCCGTGATGTATTCAGAGGAGGAACCCCCCTTGAAATGCCGAAGACAACACTGCGCGCCAGACTCATCGTCATTGAAGCCTGGTTCAGGGGCTACTGAGAGAGTCCTGGATTAGGGGGTCTCCGGACAGCTGGACTATATCCTTTGGCCGGACTGTTGGACTATGAAGATACGAGATTGAAGACTTCGTCCCATGTCCGGATGGGACTCTACTTGGCATGGAAGGCAAGCTAGGCAATACAGATATGCATATCTCCTCCTTTGTAACCGACCTTGTGTAACCCTAGCTGTCGGTGTCAAAACTGGCGGATCTCGGGTAGGGGGTCCCGAACTGTGCGTCTAGGCGGATGGTAACAGGAGGCAGGGGACACGATGTTTTACCCAGGTTCGGGCCCTCTTGATGGAGGTAAAACCCTACGTCCTGCTTGATTAATATTGATGATATGGGTAGTACAAGAGTAGATCTACCACGAGATCAGAGAGGCTAAACCCTAGAAGCTAGCCTATGGTATGATTGTTGTTCGTCCTACGGACTAAAACCGTCCGGTTTATATAGACATCGGAGAGGGCTAGGGTTACATAGAGTCGGTTACAATGGTAGGAGATCTACATATCCGTATCGCCAAGCTTGCCTTCCACGCCAAGGAAAGTCCCTTCCGGACACGGGACGAAGTCTTCGATCTTGTATCTTCATAGTACAGGAGTCCGGCCGAAGGTATAGTCCAGCTATCCGGACACCCCCTAATCCAGGACTCCCTCAGTAGCCCCTGAACCTGGCTTCAATGACGATGAGTCCGGCGCGCAGATTGTCTTCGGCATTGCAAGGCGGGTTCCTCCTCCAAGTACTTCGTAGAAGATTTTGAACACAAAGGTAGTGTCCGGCTCTGCAAAATAAGTTTCCACATATTGCCATAGAGAGAATAATATTTACGCAAATCTAATCTGCTGACGTATTCCGTAGCATGACATCACACCACGGCCAAGTCTTTATTCGAATCGTTTTACTATCCCACCTCAGCGCGTTTAGCAAGGCGGTTTCCTTGGCACGTCTTGTCAAAGCAGAGATCGTGTCCCCTTATTCCGGGATTCTCATCAATATGGGCGTGGGTAACCCAACCGTGACATTGATTATGGCGCTTGGGAGATAAGCGAGTTTTACCAAGCTGGTGGGGACGCATAGTCGCGCCCGCCCATATAAGGGGATAAGGATCCACCTTTTCATCCACGCCTTCTTCCTCCTTTGCCTATCCATTTCCGCGCACTCGAGCTCCAGCACCCAAGTCCGCACACCCCACCTCAACCTTCTCCAGCCATGTCCGGAGCGGGAGGCAAGTGGATGGTCTCCTCCATCACGGAGGGACACATCAAAAGACTGAGGAAGGCCGGATACTTGTCTAACGACATTGCGCACCGGCTTCCTGAAGAGGGGCAGCTCATCCCCACCCCTAGGCCCCATGAGAGGGTGGTGTTCCTCCCTCATTTCCTCCGCGGACTGGGCTTCCCTCTCCACCCATTTGTCCGGAGGCTCATGTTCTACTATGGCTTGGATTTCCACGATCTGGCCCCGAACTTTGTCCTCAACATCTCAGCGTTCATCGTCATGTGCGAGGCTTTCTTCCGCATCCGCCCCCATTTCGGCCTATGGCTCAAGACTTTCAATGTCAAGCCGACGGTGGTGCGCGGCACCCAGGCGGAGTGCGGAGGCGCCATGGTGGGCAAGATGCCCAACGTCCTATGGCTCGTGGGCTCCTTCGTGGAGTCCCTAAAGGGGTGGAAATCGAGGTGGTTTTACATCACCGAGCCGCGCAACCCTGAATGGGTCGCAACCCTCGAGTTTCGATCCGGACCCCCTACGCGGCTCGCCTCCTGGAAAGAGACGGGCCTGTCGTGGGGTAAAAAAGGAGAGCTGACCGAACTCCAAACATGCGTCCAAACCCTGGTGGACAAGAAGCTCAAACTCGTCAACGTAGTCCAGGTTATGCTCATCCGCCGGATCCTCCCGTGTCAACAACGGGCCTTCAACCTATGGAAGTTCGACCCGGCGCGGCACCGAACTCTAAGAAGGATCTTTGACACGACGTACGAAGATGCCCGGAAGGTGCTTTTCAAGGGCGCCGAGGCCCCCGCATCCGGTACCGAGGATCGCGGATTCAGCATGCAACATCACGCTCGCGCGGTAAGCTGTTTTTACCTTTTACAGGGTATTTAGTTTTTCATAGTTTGACTCCATGCGGGATCTAAGCTCTCTTACCTTTGACAGGATTGGTAGGAGACGTCCGGACAGATCAACTGTCTGGCAACTTTGCCCGAAGGCCCAGCGGATGCTCGTTTGGCGAAGCTGCTGGTTCCGGCACCCTATGTGGTGCCGGAGAAGAAGGCCAAGAAGAAGGCCACGGGGACTCGAAAGAGTGCCCGGCTCCAGGAGGTGTCGGATTCATCATCCGACGACTCCAAGGCGCACTCCTCCCATGAAGACGAGGAGGAGGAAGAAGAGACCTCTCCCCCTCCAGTGGGGGGAGGGAAGAAAAGGAAGGCCGCCCCAACTGGGGAGGCCGAAGGGTCCAAGAAGAGGAAGACCCCTCCTCCGGACTACTCTACCAACGCCGACGATGGCGAAGAGGAGTGGCCGCACAGGGCCAAGCCCCTGGCGAGATCATAAGTATCCGGATACCATAGTGATTCATAGTATTCCCCCATTGCGCAGCTTTTCCTTACGTCGAACATGTTTATGCAGTCCACCCAAACACCGGCTTGACGTGTCGTCGAGCGGTTCCCTGGATTCGTCGGATGTGAATTCGCTTCCTACGGCTACCTCCCCCCATCCTACGGACGACGCCGAGGCAGCGTCCCAACAGGTTCCGAGCCAGGAGGAGGTGGTCCTGGAGGCGCCGCAAGGCGACCTCCGGACTCCAGGCGTGAAGGGGATAGAACCCCCAAGGGTTCCAAGTCCGGCTTTGAGCCGGACACCGCGCCGGAACCTTCAACGGTTCTGGACTCCGGTAGGCAGCCTCCTTCCAAGAGGAGCAAGCCTACCGAGCCGGTGACCTCCATCCAACCGAAGGAACCGGACGATTTGCTGGAGGTGCTTAACGGCGCCTCCATCAACGAGGAGCACCGCACTATTATGAGTGCGGTGATCTAGAAGGTTCTGTCCGCTAAGAGCGGACTGACTGAAGCCTATGCCAGCCTTCTAACAGGCTTCGAGGTAAGTAAAGAATATGTAAAAATATTACCGCATAGACAGTAGCCCCTGATGCTCTGTTCGGCGTTCGGAATGAAAATCCGAATAGAGGATCTAATAACGATTGCAGGAGTCTAACAAAAGTAAGTCAATATGCGTATGCAGGCTTCGCTGCTAGCATCCGCCGCACTGACTGTGGAGGTGGGCACGCTGAAGCAGAACCTCGAGTGGTCCGAGACCGAGCTCGGCCATGCCAAGAGGCAACTCGAGGAGACGGAAGGTAAGAAATACCTTATGAAATATGTGAAAGGTGCAATTGCAAAAAGTGACAGGATTAACGCGGCTATTGTAGGGGCCACAACTGAGGTGGCGACCCTTAAGCAAGCGCTGTCCGACGCCGAGAAGAGAGCGGCCACGGAGCGCACCGAGCAGGAGAAGCATGAGATGCAGGTTGGCGAGGTGCGGCAAGAGATCCAGGCTCTCATGAAAAAACATGAGAGTTTGTAGCTTGACTCGAAGACGCGAGAGTCTGAGCTCACGGCGGCCATTAAAGATGCCAAGTCTGCCAAGGCCGAAGCACAGAAGGCCCTCCAGGAGGTTGAGGCAATAAAAAAGATAGCGGCGGGTAAGGCATTCTTTATGCAAAGCAAGCACGTAAAAGTGAATTACTTGTTACTTACCCGAATCCGGAGCTCTCCAGGAGCATTCGCAGACTTGCCCCATAGCGTGTCAGATGATGTCACCTTCTACTGAGCCGAGGAGGGGAGCTCGACGGAGAAGGTGTTCTGGTCTCAGTATGCTGAGGCCGAACACCCGATGCCCTTAAGCGACCAGCTGAAACAGCTGGTCGAGCTCCATAAGGTGGCCGAACAGGCCATGAAGGGCCTCATAGTCCGGCTGTGGCCTGGAGAGGCCATGCCTGGGAGCTACTTTGGGCTGGTGTGGCGGCTGGTGGAGGCCTGTCCAAGGCTCGAAGTCATCAAGCGCTCCGTATGCATCGAGGGTGCCCGTAGGGCGCTTGCCCGTGCGAAGGTGCACTGGGGCAAGCTGGATGCTGAGAAGCTTGTGAAGGACGGGCCACCGCCGGACAAGGAGCATCGCAAGCCTGAGATGTATTATGAGGGCGTTTTGAAGGGTGCCCGCCTTGTGGCGGATGAATGTTCCATGGATGTAATTTTTCAGTAAACTCGCTCGTTTTGTCCTATGCGCTGAAAACTTGTTCATGCGCGCTAAGCAATGCTTTTTGAATTTAAAATATTACCTTCTGTGCGGCCGTTTATCAAATTTGAGAGATGGCGAGTCGTCGACTTCTTCCCCCATGGCACGAGTGCTGGGGTGTTCGGGATAAACATGAGCGCTCTTTTTCCCATTCTTGGGCCCTTCGAGGGAGGCACTCAACACAACAAACAAGGCAATCAGACTATAATGCTTGAACACTCTCACTTAGCCATAGAATTCTATAATTTTAAATTTCGACGAAGCCCCTAGTGTTCGGAAGACCGAGTTCGGGGCGCTATCCACGCCTAGGCCGGACAAAGCCAACTCCTCGCTCTAAGCGGCATAAGTCTTTAGGGACTCGAAAACCTCTTGAATAGCGACCAGCTCTCGCCTCATCATGACGGTCAGTTTTAGCTTTCTCTACTGAGGTGCTTAGCCCAGCTCAACTGGGGCACAATCGCAGCAGTTCTCCTAGTGCTACCTTAGCCGATATAACAGAACGTAAGGTACCAAAACATAGGAGCCGGGCAAACCCAACTATTGACCCAAGACATGATTCGGAGCCGATGCATATAATGCTATAAGTTCAGAGTGCCGCACTTGTGAAAGTGTTCGGACTTCTCACACCGTATTGTGTGGTACTTAAGCCCCTGGCGTATTGGCCGTACCAAAGTGTACGGGTGCAACATGTCATTAATGAACATATATTCGTAAAAAAGTAATGCAATAATAGATGGAAGCTATGCATTGTTTATTTAAAAAAGCTGCAATCAAAGCAGAATGATACAAATACTGCAATAAGCAAAAGATGGGACTATTTAACATGTCCTTTCCAGGGGCAAGCTGTGTAATGTTATGTGAAACAGGTATACTGCTCGTTATAGAGACCACCTTAGAGTTCCATAGTGCGGCGTAGTTTTCTGCTTCCCTGGTTGTATCGTTTGTGCGACAATTGTACTGATGTACAAGCCTTCCGAAGAATTGTGTCCTAAAAATAAGAGAAAATTAAGAAATCAGCAGCCCCTAGTGCGGTTTAAGCCGCGTTTCGGGCGTGCCGTGATGGTGCCCCTCCCCTTTTGCCCATGGTATTTCCAGAGCGTAGTTATGTACGCGCAACACTGGTTTCGCAAGTTCACGAGGGCTGGGGTTGGGGCCGCATTGCTACGCTTGCTCGGAACGTGCCTGGCGGTCTTGTTGTAGGTTACTCCGGGTGCGCTTGACGGTGTCCAGACGTTTAATGGCCGGACTAGAGAATTGCCTTGAGAGGCTGCTTTGTACTTCCGCTGCGATAGCCGCTATATGCTCCTCCGTTCGAAGAGAGCGTTCGGTGTTTCCATTGACCGTGATGACTCCTTGAGGGCCTGGCATCTTGAGCTTGAGGTATGCATAGTGCGGCACCGCATTGAACTTGGCAAATGCGGTTCGCCCGAGCAGTGCGTGATAGCCACTGCGGAACGGGACTATGTTGAAGATTAACTCCTCGCTTTGGAAATTATCCGGAGATCCGAAGACCACTTCAAGTGTAACTGAGCCTGTACAGTTGGCCTCTACACCTGGTATGACGCCTTTAAAGGTCGTTTTAGTGGGTTTAATCCTCGAGGGATCGATGCCCATTTTCCGCACTGTATCCTGGTAAAGCAGGTTCAGGCTGCTGCCGCCGTCCATAAGGATTCTAGTAAGGTGAAATCCGTCAATAATTGGGTCTAGAACCAATGCGGCGAATCCGCCATGACGGGTGCTAGTGGGGTGGTCCCTTTGATCAAAAGTGATCGGGCAGGAAGACCATGGGTTGAACTTTGGGGCGACTGGCTCCATCGCGTATACATCCCTTAGCGCATGCTTCCGCTCCCTCTTGGGGACGTGGGTTGCGTATATCATGTTCACTGTCCGCACTTGTGGGGGAAAACCTTTATGTCCACTATTGTTCGGTGGCCGGGGCTCCTCCTCGTCATCGCTATGCAGCCCCTTGTCTCTGCTTTCGGCATTTAACTTGCCCGCCTGCTTGAACACCCAACAATCCCTGTTGGTATGATTGGCTGGTTTTTCGAGGGTGCCATGTATCTGGCATGAGCGGTCGAGTATTCGGTCCAAACTGGACGGGCCCGGAGTATTTTTTTTGAATGGCTTTTTCCGCTGACCGGCTTTAGAACCTCTGAATCCAGCATTAACTACCGTATCCTCAGCATTGTCGCTGTTAATGCGGCGCTTTTGCTTGTTGCAACGCGACCTGCCATTGCTGTCCTTGGTATCCGAATTACCAGGGCTCTTGGTCATGTTATTGCTGCGAGCTAGCCAGTTGTCTTCTCCCGTGCAAAAGCGGGTCATAAGTGTCGTGAGGGCTGCCATAGATTTCGGCTTTTCCTGTCCTAGGTGCCGTGCAAGCCACTCGTCGCGGATGTTATGCTTGAAGGCTGCTAGGGCCTCTGCGTCCGGATAGTCGACGATTTGATTTTCCTTCGTTAGGAACCGTGTCCAGAATTGTCTGGCCGATTCCTCTGGCTGCTGAATTATGTGGCTAAGGTCATCAGCGTCTGGTGGTCGCACATAAGTGCCCTGGAAATTGTCGAGGAATGCGGTTTCCAGGTCCTCCCAACAACCAATTGATTTTGCTGGCAAGCTGTTAAGCCAATGCCGAGCTGGTCCTTTAAGCTTGAGTGGGAGGTATTTGATGGCATGTAGGTCATCACCGCGGGCCATGTGGATATGAAGGAGATAGTCCTCGATCCATACCGCGGGATCTGTTGTGCCATCATATGATTCGATGTTCACGGGTTCGAAACCCTTAGGGATTTGATGATCCATTACTTCATCTGTGAAGCATAGTGGGTGTGCGGCGCCTCTGTATTGGGATATATCATGAAGCAGCTCAAATGAGCTTTGTCTATTGTGTTCGGCCAGGCCGGATTGACTGTATCCGGAGTGATGATTACCGTCTCGTGTCGTGGGGCGCCCACGCGATCCGTAGATCGATCTTGTTTGCCTTGCCTTGTCCTCCAATATATGTCGCAGGTCTCGCGCATTTTCCCATGCCTTGGTATTTTTTGAGCGGCGCCGGGGTGCGGCTTGAGTGGAGGGCCGAGAGGCTTCTCTGTCGCGGCCACGGGGTGGCCGATCGGCCACATCATGCGCTGGTGATGTAGGTTTAGGTGCTTCCTCCTCTAGTTGGGGTAGCAACCTGCGCTTTGGGTAGCTCTTGGAGGGGCGTCCGAGTTCATACTCTTCGGACGCAAGGACTTCAGTCCATCTGTCGGCTAGCAAATCTTGATTAGCTCTAAGTTGTTGCTGTTTTTTTCTTGAGGCTGCTCGCCGTGGCCATAAGCCTGCGTTTGAAACGCTCTTGTTCGACGGGATCCTCCGGCACGACAAATTCGTCGTCGTCGAGGCTTGCCTCGTCTTCGGAGGGAGGCATATAATTATCGTCCTCAACCTCTCTGTCTGTCGCTCTCTCATGAGGGCTGGCTTCTCCATCCTCCTGTGTTGAATCTTGCTGGAGGTGGTTGTCTTCGGCACTGTCCGGGGTGTTATTATCTCCTGTGCCGGAATCATCGTTTTTGCTTTGGCGGGATTTAGAACGGCGCCGCTGACGCCGGCGCTTAGGCTGCTTCTTGGAGGGGTCATCCTCCACTGTTCCATCTCCATTGCCTTCTTTTGGGGTGTCCACCATGTATATATCATACGACGAGGTGGCTTTCCAGTGCCCTATAGGTGTTGGTTCTTGATCGTCTCCTGCATCAGCGTTCATACCATCGATGTCTTCGGAGTCGAAGTCGAGCATGTCGATTAAATCATCGACAGTGGCTACGAAGTGGGTGGTGGGTGGGCTTTGAATTTCTTCATCATCCATATCCCAACCTTGCTGACCATAGCCCGGCCAGGGCTCTCCTAAAGAGAGAGAGACTTTAGTGAATTCAGAATATCGCAGAAGGGTGAGTGCTGAAAGATGTCCGCGGCGGTGAACTCCATGATCGGCGCCCAATTGGGTTCGATCGGTAGGGGCGCGGAGGGCTCCGAGTCTGGAGAGGAGTCCGGCTCCTTGGAGTCATGGGCTTTGCAGAGAATAGGGCTGGTGTTCGGCTCGATCGCCGTAGAGATTGCAGCCCTCGAGGCGGTGTCCAACCACCCATCCTCGATTGGCGCAGTTGGCTCCAAATTAAGGGTCGGAGCTGATGCGGGTGCGGCCTCCAGGGCACTGTTCGGTGGCAGAGCTAGATCATGCCCATCGTGACAGTGTGGCGCGCTCGGCTGCGGCTCGAATCCATTGAAGATCAAGTCTTCGCGGAGGTCTGCCGTGTAGTTTAATCTTCCAAATCTGACCTGACGGCCAGGGGCGTAGCATTCGATCTGCTCCAGATGGCCAAGCAAATTGGCCCGCAGTGCAAAGCCGCCGAATACGAAGATCTGTCCGGGGAGAAAGGTCTCACCCTAGATCGCATCATTGTTAATGATCAGAGAAGATATCGGGCCTAAAAGTGACGACACAGAGGAACTCTCAATGAAAGCACCAATGTCGGTGTCAAAACCGGCGGATCTCGGGTAGGGGGTCCCGAACTGTGCGTCTAGGCGGATGGTAACAGGAGGCAGGGGACACGATGTTTTACCCAGGTTCGGGCCCTCTTGATGGAGGTAAAACCCTACGTCCTGCTTGATTAATATTGATGATATGGGTAGTACAAGAGTAGATCTACCACGAGATCAGAGAGGCTAAACCCTAGAAGCTAGCCTACGGTATGATTGTTGTTCGTCCTACGGACTAAAACCCTCCGGTTTATATAGACACCAAAGAGGGCTAGGGTTACACAGAGTCGGTTACAATGGTAGGAGATCTACATATCCGTATCGCCAAGCTTGCCTTCCACGCCAAGGAAAGTCCCTTCTGGACACGGGATGAAGACTTCGATCTTGTATCTTCATAGTCCAGGAGTCCGGCCGAAGGTATAGTTCGGCTATCCGGACACCCCCTAATCCAGGACTCCCTCACTAGCCCCTTCCGGTGTCTATATAAACCGGAGGGTTTTAGTCCATAGGACAACATACAATCATACCATAGGCTAGCTTCTAGGGTTTAGCCTCTCCAATCTCATGGTAGATCAACTCTTGTACTACTCATATTATCAAGAATAAATCAAGCAGGACATAGGGTTTTACCTCCATCAAGAGGGCCCGAACCTGGGTAAAACATCGTGTCCCCTGCCTCCTGTTACCATCCACCTTAGACGCATAGTTCGGGACCCCCTACCCGAGATCCGCCGGTTTTGACACCAACAACGTCCTCGCCCTCTTGATCCAGCAAGAGGGGCAAAGTAGTAGATGAGTTTTGGCAGCACGATGGCATGGTGATGGTGTTGGTGAAGAACAACATCCACAGGGATTCGCTAAGCACAACAGAAACTATGACGTAGGATAAACTAGAGGGAAGGGGTTGCCGGCACACGGCTTGGTGTATCTTGATGTGTTCCGGGTGCTAGCCCTGCCCCTCTATTTATATGTTGAGCCCTGGGGTCGAAACTTGGAGAAAGAACCTCCTCAAAGTTGGCTTTGCCTGCAAGGAAGAGTCCTTCTCGAACTTCCAGGACCAGACGCCACAGTCCTTGGCGTCTGGCCTAGATGCCATGGGCCTCGGTGTCTGGCCCAGGGCCAGATGCCAGGGTCTCCGGCATTTGGACCTCTACAAAGCATCCTTTTGCACCAACCTAAAGCCCCGTGGGCCTTACCCCTTGGCCTAACCATATCATCATGTATATCAATATTTACCTCCGGACCATTTCAGAGATCCTCGTCATGTCTGTGATCTCATCCGCGACTCCGAACAACATTCGGACCAACATACATAACTCATATAATACTATATCATCAACAAACGTTAAGCGTGCGGACCCTACGGGTTCGAGAATGATGTAGGCATGACCGAGACGCTTCTCCTGTAAATAACCAATAGCGGGACCTGGATGCCCATATTGGTTCCTACATATTCCACGAAGATCTTTATCGGTCGATCCTTTATGACAACATACGTAATTCCCTTTGTCCATTGGTATGTTACTTGCCCGAGATTCGGTCGTCTGTATCTTCATACCTAGTTCAATCTTGTTACCGACAAGTCTCTTTACTCATTCCGTAATACACTAATACGCCTGCAATGTATCTATAATTTTTGATTGTCCCATGATATTATATTATCTATTTTGGATGTTTTATATGCATTATTATGTTATTTTATATTATTTTTGGGACTAACTTATTAACCTAGAGCCCAGTGCCAGTTTCTGTTTTTTCCTTGCTTTTGAGTTTTGGAGAAAAGGAATATCAAACAGAGTCCAAACGGAATAAAACTTTGCGATGATTTTTCTTGGACTAGAAGACACCCAGGGGACTTGGAGTCCAAGTCAGAAGAGTCACGAGGCGGCAGCAAGGGTGGAGAGCACGCCCTAGGGGGTGCCCCCTACCTTGTAGTAGATGCAGAATTGTTTCGGTCTACTTGACACAGACGTGATGCCTATATGCATAATCATTGCATTGGATATTGTCATAACTTTGCGCTTTTCTATTAATTGCTTGACAGTAATTTGTTCACCCACCATATTATTTGCCTTCATGAGAGAAGACTCTAGTGAAACCTATGGCTCCCGGGTCTATTTTCCATCATATTTGTTTCCGATCTACTATTTTGCGATCTTTTATTTTCAGATCTATAAACCAAAAAACCCAAAAAAATATTTTATCTTTTGTTTACTTTTATCTATCTCTATCAGATCTCACCTTTGCAATTGACCGTGAAGAGAATGACAACCTCTTTATCGCGTTGGGTGCAAGTGTTTGATTGTTTGTGCAGGTGCATAGATTGGGGACTTGCTTGTACCTCCTACTGGATTGATACCTTGGTTCTCTAACTAAGGAAAATACTTATCTCTACTTTGTTGCATCACCCTTTCCTCTTCAAGGGAAAAACCAATGCAAGCTCAAGAAGTACCAGGAAGAATATCTAGCGCCGTTGCCGGGGAGGTCTACATCAAGCCTACCGAGTACCCATCATAAACTCTCATCTCTTGCATTACATTATTTGCCATTTGCCTCATATTTTCCTCTCCCCGACTTCTAAAATGATTTTCAGAAAAAACACAAAAAGATTAGCCTTTT
Organism: Triticum dicoccoides; assembly: GCF_002162155.2. Classification (NCBI taxonomy): domain Eukaryota; kingdom Viridiplantae; phylum Streptophyta; class Magnoliopsida; order Poales; family Poaceae; genus Triticum; species Triticum dicoccoides. The sequence goes on from NC_041388.1 coordinate 584,187,278, forward strand.
TATTCAACCTTCTTCCATTCTTCTTTTTGTTTGCTTTTTTTAGCTCGTGTGTAAGATCGCTTGTCTTGCATTCATGGTTGGTCCTGCCATCATTAATTGTTAGCACTCTCGAGAATGAGGTCCTTAATTTTAAGAAAAGGGAGGGAGAAAAATTAATGGATGCTTGGTATAGAATTTTCAATGCTCAGAATAGATCTACTTGAAAGCAATCTACTACTGTTATTCTTCGCAATTTTTATGTGGGAATTACTCCTTGGAATAGATATGTTTTAGATTCCATTGCCGGAGGAAATTTCTTGGGGAGCCATACTTTTGATGCTAAGGTAGGAGTTTGTTGGTTAGATGTGGTTTTGTGTTATTGTTGGGAGGCAACCCAATTTTATTTCTGTTCTTGCTTTTTAGGTCCTGGTTTGCAATAATTTTTCATCTAGCCTCTGGTTAGATGCGGTTTTGTGTTTTAATTAGTGTTCGTACCAAGTAAGACCTTTGGGATGGCTTACGGTGATAGTTGATTTGATCTTGCTGAAAAACGAAAAATTTTGCACCTAGAAAAATAATTTTAATTTTTAACAGAAGCGCTATAAAATGTTGATTCTTTTTACAGAAGATTAAGATATAAATTGCCTTTCTTCTCCTGATTTTTCATGAAAATTGGAGTTACATAAGTATTCGTGATTTACAGATTCCTATAGACTGCTCTGTTTTTGACAGATTCTGTTTTCTATGTGTTGTTTGCTTATTTTGATGAATCTATGGGTAGTATCGGGGGGTATGAACCATGGAAAAGTTGGAATAAAGTAGATATTACGCCAATATAAATAAAGAATGAGTTCACAACAGTACCAAAAGTGGTGATTTATTTTCTTATACAAACGGATCTCATGAGTTTTCTGTTGAGTTTTGTGTTGTGAAGTTTTCAAGTTTTGGGTAAAGATTTGATGGACTATGGAATAAAGAGTGGCAAGAGCCTAAGCTTGGGGATTCCCAAGGCACCCCAAGGTAATATTCACAGACAACCAAGAGCCTAAGCTTGGGGATGCCCTGGAAGGCATCCCCTCTTTCGTCTTCGTCTATCGGTAAATTTACTTGAGGCTATATTTTTATTCACCACATGATATGTGTTTTGCTTGGAGCGTCTTGTATGATACGAGTCTTTGCTTTTTAGTTTTCCAAAATCATCCTTGATGTACACACATTTTGAGAGGGACACACATGAACCGTGATTTATTAGAATACTCTATGTGCTTCACTTATATCTTTTGAGCTAGGCAATTTTGCTCTAGTGCTTCACTTGTATCTTTTTAGAGCACGGTGGTGGCTTTATTTTATAGAAATTGTTGAACTCTCTTGCTTCACTTATATTATTTTGAGAGTCTCTCTAAAGAGCATGGTAATTTTCTTTGGTCATGAATTTAGTCCTAATATGATGTGCATCAAGATAGATATAATAAAAACTTTCATATAAAGTGCATTGAATACTATGTGAAGTTCGATTTCTTATGATTGTTTTGAGATATGAAGATGGTAATATTAGAGTCATGCTAGTGAGTAATTGTGGATTGGTAGAAATACTTGTGTTAAAGTTTGTGATTCCCATACCATGCACGGTGAACCGTGATGTGATGAAGTCGGAGCATGATTTATTTATTGATCGTCATCCTTTGTGTGGAGGTCGGGATCGCGCGACGGTCAACTCCTACCAACCCTTCCCCTAGGAGCATGCGTCTATTACTTCATTTTGATACCTAATAAATTTTTGCAATAATTATGTGAGTTCTTTATGACTAATGTTGAGTCCATGGATTATACGCACTGTCACCCTTCCACCATTGCTAGCCTTTCTAGTACCGCACAACATTCACTGGTGCAATAAACCCACCATCACCTTCCTCAAAGCAGCCACCATACATACATATTATGGCATTTTCATAGCCATTCCGAGATATATTGCCATGCAACTTCCACCGTTCCATTTATTATGACACGCTTCATCATTGTCATATTGCTTTGCATGATCATGTAGTTGGCATCGTGTTTGTGCCAAAGCCACCTTTCATATTTTTTATACATGTCACTCTTGATTCATTGCACATCCTGGTACACCGCCAGAGGCATTCATATAGAGTCATATTTTTGTTCTAGTATCGAGTTGTAAGTAAATAAAAGTGTGATGATCTTCATTATTAGAGCATTGTCCCATGTGAGGAAAGGATGAAGGAAGCTATGATTCACTCACAAGTTGGGATGAGTCTCCATACTTTACAAAAAATAAAAGAGGCCAAAGAATCCCACAAAAAAGAGGCCAAAGAAGCCCACAAAAAAATGAGAGAAAAGAGAGAAGGGGGAATGTTACTATCATTTTTCCACACTTGTGCTTCAAAGTAGCACCATGATCTTGATGATAGAGAGTCTCCTATGTTGTCACTTCCATATACTAGTGGGGATTTTTCATTATAGAACTTGGCTTGTATATTCCAGTGACGGGCTTCCTCAAATTGCCCAAGGTCTTCGTGAGCAAGCGAGTAGGATGCACACCCACTTAGTTTCTTTTTGAGCTTTCATACACTTATAGGTCTAGTGCATCTATTGCATGGCAATCCCTAATCACTCACATTGATATCTATTGATGGGCATCTCCATAGCCTGTTGATACGCCTAGTTGATGTGAGACTATCTCCTTCTTCTTGTCTTCTACACAATGATGACCCACAAGTATAGGGGATCTATCGTAGTACTTTAGGTAAGTAAGAGTGTCGAACCCATCGAGGAGCAGAAGGAAATGACAAGTGGTTTTTAGCAAGGTATTCTCTGCAAGCAATGAAATTATCGGTAACAGATAGTTTTGTGATAAGATAAATTGCAACGGGTAACAAGTAATAAAAGTAAACAAGGTGCAGAAAGGTGGCCCAATCCTTTTTTATCAAAGGACAAGCCTGGACGAACTCTTATATAAAGCAAAGTGCTCCCGACGACACATGGGAATTATTGTCAAGTTAGTTTTCATCATGCTCATATGATTCGCGTTCGTTACTTTGATAATTTGATATGTGGGTGGGCCAGTGCTTGGGTGATGCCCTTCCTTGGACAAGCCTCCCACTTATGATTAACCCCTCTCACAAACATCCGTAACTATGAAAGAAGAATTAAGGTAAACCTAACCATAGCATGAAACATATGGATCCAAATCAACCCCTTATAGAGCAACGCATAAACTAGGGTTTAAGCTTCTGTCACTCTAGCAACCCATCATATACTTATTACTTCCTAATGCCTTCCCCTAGGCACAAATAATGGTGAAGTGTCATGTAGTCGACGTTCACATAACACCACTAGAGGTGAGACAACATACATCTCATCAAAATATCGAACAAATACCAAATTCACATGATTACTTATAACAAGACTACTCCCACGCATGTCCTCAGGAACAAACTTAAATACTCACAAAGCATATTCATAATCAAGATCAGAGGAGTATTAATTATCATTAAGGATCTGAAAAATATAATCTTCCACCGGATAAACCAACTAGCATCAACTACAAGGAGTAATCAACACTACTAGCAACCCACAGGTACCAATCTGAGGTTTTGGGACCAAGATCGAATACAAGATATGAACTAGGGTTTGAGAGGAGATGGTGTTGGTGAAGATGTTGATGGAGATGGAGATTGACCCCCTCTCGATGAGAGGATCGATGGTGATGACAATGGCTTCGATCCCCCTCCAGGAGGGATGTTTCCCCGGCAAAACAGCTCCGCCGGAGACCTAGATTGGTTCTGCCCAAGTTCCACCTCGAGACGGCGGCGCTTCATCCCTAAAACATTCTTCTCATTTTTTCCAGGTCAAAACACACCATATAGCCAAAGATGGGCAAAGGAGGCTTTCCAGGGGGTCCACAAGGACGAGGGGGCGTGCTCTCCACCCTTGTGGCTGGCTGGTGGCCCCCCTCTGGTATTTTCTTCAACCAATATTTTATATATATTCCAAAGTCATTCTCCGTGAAGTTTCAAGACTTTTGGAGTTGCACATAATAGGTCTATAATATTTGCTCCTTTTCGAGTCCAGAATTCTAGCTGTCGGCATTCTCCCCTTCATGTAAACCTTATAAAATAAGAGAGAAAAGGCATAAGTATTGTGATATAACGTGTAATAACAGCCCATAATGCAATAAATATCAATATAAAAGCATGATGCAAAATGGACATATCAACCCCCCCCCCCAAGCTTAGACCTGCTTGTCCTCAAGCAAAAGCTGAAATCGAAAAATATGTCCACATGCTTAGAGATAGAGGTGTCGCTAAAAATAAAATACGACATGAGGGCATCATGATCATCTTAGAACAGCAACATATAATGCCATATAATTTCTTAAGATAAAGTAACAGTTCATTCAGAAGATAAAGTATGAATCAGAAACTTCATTGAAAACTAACAAACTATGATCTCATTCATTGAAGCAATTGCAATTTATCATAACATCGGAAAGATTCAATATGAGAGATTTTCATCAAGTCCACATAATCAACTATCATTTAACCATTCACAATTTCTAAAACTCACGTGATACTTATGGGTTCAAAGCTTCAGTCGGACACAGAGAAAGATAGGGGCGTATTGTTTTGCCTCCCAACCTTTTACCTCAAGGGTAATGTCAACAATAATACTTTATGATAACCTACATCAAAGTGGATATATATATATCCGAATCTCTCCAACACATAGTGCTTGCCAAAGGAAAGGTGATGATCACCATGACTCTTATATAAGGGTAGAAGATAAAAGTAAAAGATAGGCCCTTCGCAGAGGGAAGCAGAGGTTGCCATGCGCTTTTATGGTTGGATGCACAAAATCTTAATGCAAAAGAACGTCACTTTATATTGCCGCTTGTGATAAGGACCTTTATTATGGAGTTCGTCACTTTTATTTCTTCCATATCACAAGTTCGTATAAAGCTTATTTTCTTCACACTAATAGATCATGCATATTCAGAGAGCAATTTTTATTGCTTGCACCGATGACAACTTACTTGAAGGATCTTACTCAATCCATAGGTAGGTATGGTGGACTCTCATGGCAAAACTAGGTTTAGGGATGTTTGGCAGCACAAGTAGTATCTCTACTTGGTGCAAAGAATTTGACTAGCATGAGAGGGAAAGGCAAGCTCAACATGTTGGATGATCCATGCCAATATAACTTCTATTCAGATATAAGGAAACGTAACCTATTGTGTTGTCTTCCTTGTCCAACATCAACCTTTTAGCATGTCATATTTTAATGATTGCTCACAATTACAAAGATGTCCACGATAGTATATTTATATGTGAAGCCTCTCTTTCTTTATTACTTCCTATTAATTGCAACAATGACCAAAACTATGTTTGTCAACTCTCAACAACTTTTATTCATCATACTCTTTATATGTGAAGTCATTACTCTCCATAAGATCAATATATGATCTTTTTATTTATTTTATTATTTTCTTTTATTTTATTCCCTCAATATCATAGCAAGAAAGCAAGCCCTCAACTCAAAAGTACTCTTTATTATATATAACTCAAGGACTCGATTACATAGATAGAGATCAAAACAAAACTCTCAAAGCTAGATCATACTAAAAACTTTATTCTACGAGATCATGATATAACCAAAAAGGACCGAACTAAGAAAAAGATAAAGGTAAAAGTGTGATGGAGATACGATACCAGGGCACCTCCCCCAAGCTTGGCAGATGACAAGGCGAGTGCCCATAGCCATGTATTTATGTCTCTTTCTTTGAAGGTGGTGATGTGATATTCTTGGCGATGATGCCCCTCAGGATACGATTCTCCTCCTTGAGTATTATTTTGCTGCTTAAGATCCATTATTTCCTTGCGAAGTTTTCCCGTGACGGCTAGAGCTCAAATCACCCAAGGATGTTTCATAGCCATGGGAGAAAAACTAACACTCTTTTTCATATTTTCATAAGAGAGAAAACTAGTATTGGGAGGGACGACCGATTTTGGTATTGTTGAGCTCTGAAGTTCTTCCAACATGAATCCAGCTTGAAGACGAGAGGTAACTTCCCGATCCTCCTCCATGGCATCCACTCTTTTCAAGTCAGCCTCCATCTCCTCCTTTGTTGCTTCCCCGAAGTGGTTTGCTTCGCTGTATGCCCTTGGACCCGGTGTCGGGTGAGATACACGACTCTCCTCGACCAACTCTTGCAAAGACATCTTGTTCTAAATCTACTGCAGAAACAACTCAAAACAAAAACAGGGGATTTTGACGGGGTATGGTGGTCAAAACCTTCAAGAGATTATATAATAAATTTTTATCGACCATAGGAAGTATCGTGCAAGAAAATGGAGTCCGGAAGGCACACGAGGTGGCCACAAGGATGGGGGGCGCGCCCAGGGGGATAGTGCACGCCTTCCACCCTTGTGGTGGCCTCGTGTCTCTTTCAGACTACTTTTAATTTTCCTATTTTTTTAAATATTCCAAAACAGAGAAAAATTATCATTGGAAATGTTTTAGAGTCGGTTTACTTACCGTACCACATACCTATTCCTTTTGGGAGTCTGAAACATTCTGGAAGGTGTCCCTTATGTACTTCTCCAGTGTTATGGTATTAATTATATTGGTCTCAACATTTATGGGAGTACCTGAGATATAATTTTTTATTCTTTGACCATTTACCACCTTCGGATTTGTGCCTTCGGCGTTTTTTATTTTTATGGCACCGGAATGATAGACCTCCTCGATAATGTAAGGACCTTCCCATTTAGAGAGAAGCTTTCCTGCAAAAAATCTTAAACGAGAGTTGTATAGCAAAACATGATCACCCACATTAAACTCGCGCTTTTGTATCCTTTCGTCATGCCATCTTTTAACCTTTTCTTTAAACAACTTGGCATTCTCATAGGCTTGGGTTCTCCATTCATTGAGTGAGCTAATGTCAAATAACATGTTGTCACCAGCAAGTTTGAAATCACAATTGAGCTCTTTAATAGCCCAATATGCCTTATGTTCTAGTTCAAGAGGTAACCGACATGCTTTTCCATAAACCATTTTATACGGAGACATACCCATAGGGTTCTTATAAGCAGTTCTATAAGCCCATAATGCATCATCAAGTTTCTTAGACCAATTCTTTCTAGATCTATTAACAGTCATTTGCAAAATTAATTTAAGCTCTTTATTACTCAATTCTACTTGACCACTAGACTGAGGATGATATGGGGATGCAATTCTATGCTTGACATCATACTTAGCAAGCATTTATAGAAAGCACCATGAATAAAATGTGAACCACCATCACTCATTAAATATCTAGGGACTCCAAACCTTGAAAAAATAACTTCTTTAAGAATCTTAATAGAGGTGTTATGATCAGGACAACTAGTTGGAATAGCTTCTACCCACTTAGTAACGTAATCAACAACAACTAAAATTTGTGTATACCCATTAGAGGAAGGTAAAGGTCCCATATAATCAAAGCCCCAAACATCAAGTAGTTCAATAACAAGTGAATAATTCATAGGAATTTCCTAACGTTTACTAATATTACCAATTCTCTGGCATTCATCACAAGATAAGACAAACTTACGGGCATCATTAAAGAGAGTGGGCCAATAGAAACCAGATTGCAATACCTTATGTGTAGTTCTATCTCCAGCATGGTGTCCACCGTAAGACTCAGAGTGACACTTGTGTAGGATCTGTTCCAGTTCATGCTCAGGTACACAACATCTAATAACACCATCTACTCCTTCTTTATAAAGGTGTGGGTCATCCCAAAAGTAATGTCTAAAATCATAGGAAAACTTTTTCTTTTGCTGGTATGTGAAACTAGGTGGTATAAATTTAGCAACAATATAATTCGCATAATCAGCATACCATGGAGTATTACGAGAAGCATTTATGACATTTAATTGTTCATCACGAAAGCTATCATCAATAGGTAGTGGGTCATCAAGAACATTTTATAACCTAGACAAGTTGTCTGCAACGGGGTTCTCAACTCCCTTTCTATCAATAATATGCAAATCAAATTCTTGTAGCCAAAGAACCCATCTAATAAGTCTAGGTTTAGCATCTTTCTTTTCCATAAGATATTTAATAGCAACATGATCAGTGTGAATAGTTACTTTCGTATCAACAATATAAGGTATGAACTTATCACATGCAAATACAACTACTAAAAATTCTTTTTCAGTTGTAGCATAATTTCTCTGGGCACTGTCTAGAGTTTTACTAGCATACTGAATAACATTTAATTTCTTATCTACTCTTTGTCCTAGAAAAGCACCAACAGCATAATCACTAGCATCACACATAATTTCAAAGGGTAAATTCCAATCAGGTGGCTGAACAATAGGTGCAGAAATCATGGCTTTCTTAAGTATTTCAAATGTTTCTACACAATCATCATCAAAAACAAAAGGAATATCTTTTTGCAAGAGATTAGTGAGAGGCCTAGAAATTTTAGAGAATTCTTTAGTAAACCTCCTATGGAAACCAGCATGACCAAGGAAACTTATTATACCTTTAATGACTTTAGGGCATGTCATCTTTTCAATAGCATCTACATTAGCTTTATCAACTTCAATACCTCTTTCAGAAATTATATGCCCCAAGACAATATCTTCATTAACCATAAAGTGGCATCTCTCCCAATTCAAGACAAGATAAGTTTCTTCACATCTCTGCAAAACTCGGTCAAGGTTGCTTAAGCAATCATCAAAAGAAGTCCCGTAAACGTAGAAATCATCCATGAAAACTTCAACAATATTTTCACAAAAATCAAAGAATATAGCAGTCATACATTGAGGCAGTCCTGGATTAGGGGGTCTCCGGACAGCCGGACTATCTCCATTGGCTGGACTGTTAGACTATGAAGATACAAGATTGAAGACTTCGTCTCGTGTCCGGATGGGACTCTACTTGGCGTGGAAGGCAAGCTAGGCAGTACAGATAGGGATATCTCCTCCTTTGTAATCGACCTTGTGTAACCCTAACCCTCTCCAGTGTCTATATAAACCGAAGGGTTTTAGTCCGTAGGACAACAACCATAACATACAATCATACCATAGGCTAGCTTCTAGGGTTTAGCCTCTCTGATCTCGTGGTAGATCTACTCTTGTACTACCCATATCATCAATATTAATCAAGCAGGACGTAGGGTTTTACCTCCATCAAGAGGGCCCGAACCTGGGTAAAACATCGTGTCCCCTGCCTCCTGTTACCATCCGGCCTAGACGCACAGTTCGGGACCCCCTAACCGAGATCCGCCGGTTTTGACACCGACATTGGTGCTTTCATTGAGAGTTCCTCTGTGTCGTCGCCTTTAGGCTTGATGGCTCCTACTATCATCGATAGCGATGCGGTCCAGGGTGAGACTTTTCTCCCCGGACAGATCTTCGTATTCGGCGGCTTCGCACTGCGGGCTAATTCGCTTGGCCATCTGGAGCAGATTGAAAACTACGCCCCTGGCCATCAGGTCAGATTTGGAAGTTTGAACTACACGGCTGACATCCGCGGAGATTTGATCTTCGACGGATTCGAGCCACAGCCGGGCGTGCCGCACTGTCGCGATGGGTATGACCTAGCTCTGCCGCCGAACAGTACCCTAGAGGCCGCGCCCGCATCAGCTCCGATCCTTAGCTCGGAGCCAACTGCGCCAATCGAGGATGGGTGGTTAGACACCGCCTCAGGGGCTGCAGTCTCAACGGCGATCGAGCCGAACACCTGCCTAACCCTCTGCGTAGCCCGTGACTCCAAGGTGCCAGACTCTTTTTCTGACTCCGAACCATCCGTGCCCCTGCCAATCGAATCCGATTGGGCACCGATCATGGAATTCACCGCCGCGGATATCTTTCAACACTCGCCCTTCGGCGACATTCTGAATTCATTAAGGTCTCTCTCTTTGTTAGGAGAGCCCTGGCCGGATTATGGCCAACAGGATTGGGATGCGGACGACGAAGAAATTCGACGCCCACCCACCACCCACTTCGTAGCCACTATCAATGATTTAACCGACATGCTCGACTTCGACTCCGAAGACATCGACGGTATGGATGACGATGTAGGAGACGAACATGAACCAACACCTATAGGGCATTGGAAAGCCACCTCGTCATATGACATATACATGGTGGATACACCCAACGAAGGCAATGGCGACGAGATAGCGGAGGATGACCCCTCCAAGAAGCAACCCAAGCGCCGACGTCAGCGGCGCTGCTCTAAGTCCTGCCAAAGCAAAAGTGGTGATACCGGCACAGGAGATAATAACACTCCGGATAGTGCCGAAGACAACAACAATCCCCTGCAGTAAGATTTAGAGCAGGAGGATGAAGGAGCCAGCTCTCCTGAGAGAGCGGCAGACGGAGAGGAGGAGGATAATCACATGCCCTCCTCCGAAGACGAGGCAAGCCTCAGCAACGATGAATTCGCCGTACCAGAGGATCCCGTCGAACAAGAGCGCTTCAAGCGCCGGCTTATGGCCACGGCAAATAGCCTGAAGAAAAAGCAACAGCAGCTTCAAGTTGATCAAGATCTGCTAGCTGACAAATGGACTGAAGTCCTCGTGGCCGAGGAATATAAACTCAAGCGCCCCTCCAAGAGTTACCCAAGGCGCAGGTTACTACCCCGACTGGAGGAAGAAGCGTATGATACAGCTGATCGGCCACCTCGTGGCCGCGATAGAGAGGCATTCCAGCCAAAAGCTCAGCCTCCACCCCAACGCCATTCAAATAAAAAGGCATGGGGAGATACGCTAGACCTATGAGACATATTGGAGAACAAGGCAAAGCATTCAAGATCGATCTACAGATCACGAGGCACACCACTCTGCGAGACGACAAACGTCACGCCGAATACAGTAAAAGCAAATCCGGTCGGGCCAAACACAGCGGGCAAGACCCATTCGAGCTGCGTCGTGATATAGCCCAATACAGAGGCACCGCGCACCCCTTATGCTTCACAGACGAAGTAATGGAACATCAATTCCCAGAAGGTTTCAAACCTGTAAATATTGAATCATACGACAGCACAACAAATCCCGCTGTATGGATTGAGGACTTCCTCCTCCACATCCACATGGCCCGCGGCGATGACTTACACGCCATCAAATACCTCCCACTAAAGCTCAAAGGACCAACGCAGCATTGGCTTAACAGCTTGCCAGCGGACTCCATTAGCTGTTGGGAAGATCTGGAAGCCGCATTCCTCGACAACTTTCAGGGCACTTATGTGCGACCACCAGACGCCGATGATTTGAGCCACATAATTCAGCAGCCAGAAGAGTCGGCCAGGCAATTCTGGACTCGGTTCCTTACAAAGAAAAATCAAATCGTCGACTGTCCGGATGCGGAGGCCTTAGCGGCTTTCAAGCACAACATCTGAGACGAGTAGCTAGCCCGACACCTTGGTCAAGAAAAGCCGAAATCTATGGCAACTCTCACGACGCTCATGACCCGCTTTTGTGCGGGAGAAGATAGCTCGCTGGCTTGCAGTAATAACATATCAAAGAACCATGGTACCTCAGATACCAAGGACGGCAATAGCAGGTCACGTCGCAACAAGCATAAGCGCCACATTAACAGCGAAAATACTGAGGATACGACAGTCAATGCCGGATTCAAAGTCTCTAAACCCGGACAGCGGAAAAAGGCATTCAAACAAAGTATGCCGGGTCCGTCCAGCTTGGACCGTATACTCGATCGCTCGTGTCAAATACACGACACCCTAGACAAGCCAGCCAATCACACCAACAGGGATTGTTGGGTGTTCAAGCAGGCCGGTAAGTTAATTGCCGAAAATAAGGACAAGGGGCCGCATAGCGATGACGAGAAGGAGCCCCGGCAGCCGCACACTGGAGGACATAAGAGGTTTCCCCCGCAAGTGCGGACGGTGAACATGATATACGCAACCCACATCCCCAAGAGGGAGAGGAAGCGTGCGCTCAGGGACGTATATGCGTTGGAGCCAGTCGCCCCAAAGTTCAACCCCTGGTCCTCCTGTACGATCACCTTCGATCGCAGGGACCACCCCACTAGTATCCGTCATGGCGGATTCGCCGCACTGGTCCTAGACCCAATCATCGACGGATTTCACCTCACTCGAGTCCTTATGGACGGCGGCAGCAGCCTGAACCTATTTTATCAGGACACGGTGCGCAAAATGGGTATAGAACCCTCAAGGATCAAACCCACAAAAACGACCTTTAAGGGTGTCATTCCAGGTGTAGAGGCCCATTGCACAGGCTCAATTACACTGGAAGTGGTCTTCGGATCCCCGGATAACTTCCGAAGCGAAGAGTTAATCTTTGATATAGTCCCATTCCGCAGTGGTTATCACGCGCTGCTCGGGCGAACCACATTTGCTAGATTCAATGCGGTACCACATTATGCATACCTCAAGCTCAAGATGCCAGGACCTCGCGGAGTTATTACAGTCAATGGAAACACGGAGCGCTCTCTCCGAACAGAGGAGCACACCGCGGCCCTCGCAGTAGAAGCGCAAAGCAGCCTCTCAAGGCAATCAACCAGTTCGGCGCTTCACAGCCCGGATACCTTCAAGCGCGCTTGGGGTAATCGGCAAATAGACCGCCTAGCGCGATCTGAGCTCGCGTAGCAATACGGCGGCCACCCCAATCCCAGCCCAGCAGCGAAACTCGTGCCGCGCGTACATAATTACGCACTAAAAATACCATGGGCACAGGTGGGGAGGGGGCACAACTACGGCACGCCCCAAGACACGGCCTAAACCGCACTAGGGGCTTCCCGTTCGGTTATTTTTCTTTTTCTTTCAGGACCTTAATATCTGGAAACACTGTCCGGCAGCACTATTGCCGAACACATGACGCAGCAACCAAGGAGGCAGACATCTACGTTATATCATGGAATTCCCAGGTTGATTACAGTAACGAGTGACATATTCAATTTAATATCATTCCTCAGCTTGCCCTTGGAAGGGACATAGTCCTACTCTTTGCTTATCGCACTATCTGTATCACTCTGCTTTAACGCAATTTTTTAATAAACAATGCATGACATTACGACTATTATTGCATTTTTGCTATATATATATATATGTGTGTGTGTGTGTGTGTGTGTGTGTTCATTAATGACGCCTTGCAACCGTACACTCTGGTACGACCAATACACCAGGGGCTTACGTACCCCACAATGCGGTGTGAAAAGTCCGAACACTTTCACAAGTGCGGCACCCCGAACTTATAGCATTATATGCATCAGCTCCGAATCATGTCTTTGGTCAAATGTTGGGTTTGCCCGGCTCCTATGTTTTGGTACCTTACGTTCCGCTCTATCAGCTAAGGTAGCGCTAGGAGAACTACTGCGATTGTGCCCCGGTTCTGCCGGGCCGAGCACCTCAGTAGAGAAAGCTAAAACTGACTGTCATGATAAGGCGAGAGACTGGTCGCTGTTCGGCGAGGTTTTTCGAGTCCCTAAAGACTTATGCCGCTTAGGGCGAGGGGACGGCCCTGTCCGGCTTACAGGCGTGTATCACGCCCTGAATTCAGCATTCCGAATACCAGGGGCTTCGCCGAAATTTAAAATTATAGAATTCTATGGCTAAGTTAGAGTGATAAATCATTATTAGTCCGATTGCCTTGTTCATCGTGCTGAGCACCTCCCTCGAAGGACCCAAATATGGGAACAAGAGTGCTCAGGTTTATCCCGAACACCCCAGCACTCGTGGCATGGGGGCAGAAGCCGAGGACTAGCCATCTCTCAGATTGGATAAATAGCCAAATAGAAGGTAATATTTTAAATTCAAACAAGCGTTGCATAGCGCATATGAAACATGTTTTCATAAATATAGGATAAAACGAGCAAGTTTACTCAAATATTACATCTTTTGAACACTCGTCCGCGATGAGACGGGCACCCGGCAGAACACCCTCATAGTACATCTCGGGGTGGCGGTGCTCCATGCCCTCCGGCAGCCCCTCCTTGATCATCTTCACGGCGTCTAGCTTGACCCACTGCAATTTCACACGGGCGAAAGCCCGGCGTGCACCTTCAATGCAGACAGATCGCTTGACGACCTCCAACCGCGGGAAGGCATCTACAAGCCGCCTCACCAGGCCGAAGAAGCTGTTCGGAAGAGCGTCGCCAGGCCATAGCCGGACTATAAAGCTCTTCATGGCCTGATCGTCCGCCTTATGTAGCTCGACCATCTGCTTCAGCTGGTCGCTCATTGGCACCGGATGTTCGGCCTCAACATACTGAGACCAGAATAGCTTTCCGTCGAGCTTCCGTCTTCGGCTTGGTAAAATTGTGCGGCATCGGACACACTGCGGGGTAGATCTGCGAATGCTCCTGGAGAGCTCCGGATTCGGGTAAGTAATCGGTAATTAACTTTTACATGTTTGCTTTGCATATAGAAAGCCTTACCCGCCGCTATCTTCTTCATCGCGTCGATCTCTTGGAGGGCCTTTTGGGCTTCGGCCTTGGCACTTTTTACACTCTCAAGGGACACGGCAAGCTCAGACTCTCGCGTCTTCGAGTCAAGCTCCAACGCCTCATGCTTCGTCACGAGAGCCTGGAGCTCCTACTGCACCTCGCCCACCCGAGCCTCGTGCTTCTCTCGCTCGGTGTGCTCCTTGGCCGCTTTATCTTCGGCCTTGGTTAGCGCTTGCTTCAGGGTCGCCACCTTGGTCATGGCCCCTGGCAAACATACAATGATCCTGTCATTTTGCAATCACGTCCTTTTTTATATATACATTTCTATAGACAGGGTATTACTTACCCCTGTTCTCCTCGAGCTGCCTCTTGGCAAGGCCGAGCTCTTTCCTGGACCCCTCAAGGTCCTTCTTCAGTACGGCGACCTCCGCAGTCAGTGCGGCGGACGCCAGCAGCGAAGCCTGCATATGCATATTGACACACTTATATTAGACTCCTGCGATATTATTTGATCCTTTGTTTGGCTTTTCTTTGTGAACACTGAACAAAGCATCAGGGGCTACTGTCTATGCGGTAATATTTCTACTACATTTTAAAACACTTACCTCGAAGCCTGTTAGAAGGCTGGCACAGGCTTCAGTCAATCCGCTCTTGGCGGACTGAACCTTCTAGATCACCGCACTCATGATAGTCCGGTGCTCCTCGTCGATGGAAGCGCTGCGAAGCGCTTCCAGCAGATTGTCCGGTGCCTCTGGAAGGACAGAGGTCACCGACACAGGCGTCTTGCCCCTCTTAGAAGGAGGCCGCCTGCCCGAGCCCGGAACTCTCGAGGGTCCGGCGCGGTGTTCGGCTGAGGGCCGAACTCGGAACTCTCGGGGGCCCCGCCCCCTCGGCTCCCGGAGTCTGGAAGGTCGCCTTGAGGCGCCCCCGGGACTGACTCCCCTTGATCCAGTGCCTCTTGAGACAACACCTCGGCGTCGTCGGCAGGATGAGGGGAGGTGGCGGTCGAGACTGGATCGCTGTCCATGTCCGACGAGCCCAGGGAGCCGTCCGATGATACCTCGATATTGGCTCATGGCGGCCTGCATAATTATGTTTGGCGATTAGGGAAAGCAGTGCGACAAAGGAATCCTATGAGTTACTCTGGTATCCGAATACTTACGATCTCCCCGTGGGCTTGACCCTGGGCAACCACTTGTCTTCACCTTCGTCGGCGGCGGTGGAACTGTCCGAAAGGAGAGTTCTTCCCTTCTTGGACCCTCTGGCCTCCCCAGTTGGGGCGGCCTTCCTTTTCTTGTCTCCCCCAGTCGGTGGGGGAGCATCTTCTTCTTCTTCCTTGTCTTCGGGGGAAGAGTGCACCGCAGAGTCATCGGACGGTGAGTCCGACGACGCCTCGCGTCGGGAACTCTTTAGGGTTCCCTTGGCCTTCTTGGTCTTCTCCGGCACCTTATAAGGGGCCAGAGTCATCATCTTCTCCAGAAGAGCGTCTGCGGGGCCTTTGGGCAAAGGAGCCGGATAGTCGATCTGTCCGGCCATCTTCTGCCAGTCCTGTCAAAGGTACGGGAGTTTAGATCCCGCACAGAGCCCATCTATATAAAATAAGTATCCTGTGAAAGGTAAAACAGCTTACCGCACTGGCTTGGCGCTTCGTGCTAAATCCGCGATCCTCAGTAATAGGGGGGGACCTCAGCACTTTTGAACAACACCCTCCAGGCGTGTTCATGAGTTGTGTCGAAGAGCCTATTCAGAGTTCAGTGCTGCGCCGGATTGAACTCCCACAAGTTGAACTCCCGTTGTTGGCATGGGAGTATTCGACGGATGAGCATAACTTGGACCATGTTGACAAGCTTAAGCTTCTTGTCCACCATGTTTTGAATACATGTTTGGAGTCCGGTCAGCTCTTTCGAATTACCCCAGGATAGGCCCTTCTCTTTCCAGGAGGTGAGCCGCGTGGGGATGCCAGATCGGAACTCGGGGGCCGCTACCCATGCAGGGTCGCGCGGCTCGGTGATATAGAACCACCCCGATTGCCACCCCTTTATGGTTTCCACAAAGAAGCCCTCGAGCCATGTTATGTTGGGCATATTTCCCACCATGGCGCCTCCGCACTCCGCCTGGCGGCCGCCCACCACCTTCGGCTTGACATTGAAGGTCTTCAGTCATAAGCCAAAGTGGGGCTTGATGCGGAGGAAGGCCTCGCACACGACGATAAACGCCGAGATGTTGAGGACGAAGTTCGGGGCTAGATCATGGAAATCCAGGCCATAATAGAACATGAGCCCCCGGACGAAGGGATGGAGAGGGAATCCTAGTCCGCGGAGGAAATGGGTGAGGAATACTACCCTCTCATGGGGCCTGGGGGCGGGGATGAGCTGCCCCTCATCTAGGAGCCGGTGTCCGGCTCTCCTCAGTTTCTTGATGTCTCCCTCCGTGACGGAGGAGACCATCCACTTGCCTCCCGCTCCAGACATGATTGGAGAAGGTCGAGGTGGGAAGTGCGGACTTGGGCGCTAGAGCTCGAGTGTGCGAAAACGGATGAGCAAAGGAGGAAGAAGGTGTGAATAGAAAGGTGAATCCTTATCCCTTTATATGGGCGGACGAAACTAAGCGTCCCAACTTGCCTGGTAAAACTTGCTTATCCCCCAAGCGCCGCAATTGATGGCGCGGTTGGGTTACCCACGCCCGTATTGATGAGAATCCCGTAATAAGGGGACACGATCTCTGCTTTGACAAGACGTGTCGAAAAACTACCTCGCATCATGTGCGGGGCTGGTTAAAAGAAACGGTTCGAATAATCATCGAAAATATTAGATCTGCGAAAATATTATTCTCTCTGCGGTGGAATGTGGAACTTATCTTGCAGGGTCGGACACTATCTTCGTATTCAAATTCTTCTGCGGTGTATTCGAAGAAGGAACCCGCCTTGCAATGCCGAAGACAATACTGCGCGCCGGATTCATTGTCATTGAAGCCCGGTTCAGGGGCTACTGAGGGAGTCCTGGATTAGGGGGTCTCCGGACAGCCGAACTATCTCCATTGGCCGGACTGTTAGACTATGAAGATACAAGATTGAAGACTTCGTCTCGTGTCTGGATGGGACTCCACTTGGCGTGGAAGGCAAGCTAGGCAGTACTGATAGGGATATCTCCTCCTTTGTAACCGACCTTGTGTAACCCTAACCCTCTCCGGTGTCTATATAAACCGAAGGGTTTTAGTCCGTAGGACAACAACCATAACATACAATCATACCATAGGCTAGCTTCTAGGGTTTAGCCTCTCTGATCTCGTGGTAGATCTGCTCTTGTACTACCCATATCATCAATATTAATCAAGCAGGACGTAGGGTTTTACCTCCATCAAGAGGGCCCAAACCTGGGTAAAACATCGTGTCCCCTGCCTCATGTTACCATCCGGCCTAGACGCACAGTTCAGGACCCCCTACCTGAGATCCACCGGTTTTGACACCGACATACATCTTTGAAAGGTAGTAGGTGCATTGCATAAACCAAAAGGCATACATCTATAAGCAAAGGTACTGAAAGGGAAAGTAAAAGTGGTTTTCTCTTTATCATCTTTTGACACGAGTATTTGAGAGAAGCCAGAATAACCATCTAGAAAGAAAAAATGTGTATGTTTGGATAGTCTTTCTAGCATTTGATCAATAAAAGGTAGAGGATAATGATCTTTTCTAGTAGCTTTATTTTGTTTACGGAAATCAATTACCATTCTATAACCTGTAACAATTCTTTGTGGAATCAATTCATTCTTATCATTAGGAACAACAGTAATGCCTCCCTTCTTAGGGACACAATGAACGGGACTTACCCATTGACTATCAGCAATAGGATAAATTATACCTGCCTCCAGAAGCTTTAGTATTTCATTTCTTACCACTTCTTTCATCTTAGGATTTAACCGTCATTGATGATCAACAACTGGTTTAGCATCTTTCTCCAATTTTATTTTGTGCTGACATAGAGTGGGACTAATGCCCTTAAGATCATCAAGAGTATATCCAATAGCGGCACAATGCTTATTCAGAGCTTTCAATAATTTATTTTCTTCATGCTCTGAAAGGTTAACACTAATAATAATAGGATTGATGTCTACTACACAACCTTCTTCTTGTAGACGTTGTTGGGCCTCCATGTTGGGGAACGTAGTAATTTCAAAATTTTCCTACGCACACACAGGATCATGGTGATGCATAGCGACGAGCGGGGAGAGTGTTGTCCACGTACCCTCGAAGACCGTTAAGCGGAAGCGTTATGACAACACGGTTGATGTAGTCGTACGTCTTCCCGATCGATCGATCCTCAGTACCGAACGTACGACACCTCCGCGTTCAGCACACGTTCAGCTCGGTGACGTCCCACGAACTCACGATCCAGTAGAGCTTGGGGAAGAGTTTCGTCAGCATGACGGCATGGTGACGATGTTGATGAAGTTCTGCTGCAGGGCTTTGCCTAAACACCGCTACACTATGACCGAGGTGGATTATGGTGGAGGGGGGCACCGCACATGGCTGGGAGAGATCTCTGTGATCAACTTGTGTGTATAGAGGTGCCCCCTTCCCGTGTATATAAAGGAGCAAGGGGGAGGCCGGCTGGCTCTTGTTGGCGCGCCTAGGAGGAGGAATCCTCCTCCTAGTAGGAGTAGGATTCCTCCCTTTCCAACTCCTACTAGGAGGGGGAAAGGCAGGGAGAGAAAGAGAAGGAAAGGGGGTGCCGCCCCCCTTCTCCTAGTCCAATTCAGACAGGGGGAAGGGGGCGCGCTGCCTACCTTAGGCCGGCCCCTCTCTCTTTCCCTTATGGCCCAACAAGGCCCATTAGCCCCGGGGGGGTTCCGGTAACCCCTCCGGTACTTCGGTAAAATCACAATTTCACCCGGAACTATTCCGATGTCCAAATGTAGGCTTCCAATATATCAATCTTTATGTCTCGACCATTTCGAGACTCCTCGTCATGTCCGTGATCACATCCGAGACTCCAAACTACCTTCGGTACATCAAAACATATAAACTCATAAAACCGATCGTCATAGAACTTTAAGCGTGCGGACCCTACGGGTTCGAGAACTATGTAGACATGACCGAGACACGTCTATGGTCAATAACCAATAGCGGAACCTGGATTCTCATATTGGTTCCTACATATTCTATGAAGATCTTTATCGGTCAAACCGCACAACACTATATGTTGTTCTCTTTGTCATCGGTATGTTACTTGTCCGAGATTCGATCGTCCGTATCTCAATACCTAGTTCAATATCGTTACCGACAAGTCTCTTTACTCGTTCTATAATACATCATCCCGTAACTAACTCATTAGTTATCATGCTTGCAAGGCTTATAGTGATGTGTATTACCAAGAGGGCCCAGAGATACCTCTCCGACAATCGGAGTGACAAATCCTAATCTTGATCTATGCCAACTCAACAAGTACCATTGGAGACACCTGTAGAGCACCTTTATAATCACCCAGTTACATTGTGATCTTTGGTAGCACACAAAGTGTTCCTCCGGTATTCGGGAGTTGCATAATCTCATAGTCATAAGAACATGTATAAGTCATGAATAAAGCAATAGCAGTAAACAAACGATCAAGTGCTAAGCTAACGGAATGGGTCAAGTCAATCACACCATTCTCCTAATGATCTGATCCCATTGATCAAATAACAACTCATGTCTATGGTTAGGAAACTTAACCATCTTTGATCAATGAGCTTGTCAAGTAGAGGCATACTAGTGACACTATGTTTGTCTATGTATTCACACATGTATTATGTTTCCGGTTAATACAATTCTAGCATGAATAATACACATTTATCATGAAATAAGGAAATAAATAATAACTTTATTATTGCCTCTAGGGCATATTTCCTTCAGTCTCCCACTTGCACTAGAGTCAATAATCTAGATTACACAGTAATGATTTTAACACCCATGGAGCCTTGGTGCTGATCATGTTTTGCTCGTGGAAGAGGCTTAGTCAACGGGTCTGCAACATTTAGATCCATATGTATCTTACAAATCACTATGTCTCCCACCTGGACTTGATCTCGGATGGATTTGAAGCGTCTCTTGATGTGCTTGGTTCTCTTGTGAAATCTGGA
The DNA here is from genome assembly GCF_002162155.2 of Triticum dicoccoides. Taxonomy (NCBI): domain Eukaryota; kingdom Viridiplantae; phylum Streptophyta; class Magnoliopsida; order Poales; family Poaceae; genus Triticum; species Triticum dicoccoides. The sequence goes on from NC_041388.1 coordinate 584,207,806, forward strand.
TTCCTTTGCCAAGGCAATGGCACCAGTATTGTCACAAAAGATTTTCATTGGACCTGATGCACTAGGTATGACACCTAGATCGGATATGAACTCCTTCATACAGACTCCTTCGTTCGCTGCTTCCGAAGCAGCAATGTACTCCGCTTCACATGTTGATCCCTCCACGACGCTCTGTTTAGAACTGCTCCAACTGACAGCTCCATTGTTTAATATAAACACGTATCCGGTTTGCAATTTAGAATCGTCCGGATCAGTGTCAAAGCTTGCATCAATGTAACCATTTACGATGCGCTCTTTGTCACCTCCATAAACCAGAAACATATCCTTGGTCCTTTTCAGGTACTTCAGGGTGTTCTTGACCGCTGTCCAGTGATCCACTCCTGGATTACTTTGGTACCTCCCTGCTAGGCTAATAGCAAGGCACACATCAGGTCTGGTACACAACATTGCATACATGATAGAGCCTATGGCTGAAGCATAGGGAACACTTTTCATTTTCTCTCTATCTTCTACAGTGGTCGGGCATTGAGTCTTACTCAACTTCACACCTTGTAACACAGGCAAGAACCATTTCTTAGCTTGATCCATTTTGAACTACTTCAAAACTTTATCAATGTATGTGCTTTGTGAAAGTCCAATTAAGCGTCTTGATCTATCTCTATAGATCTTGATGCCCAATATATAAGCAGCTTCACCGAGGTCTTTCATTGAAAAACTCTTATTCAAGTATCCTTTTATGCTATCCAGAAATTCTATATCATTTCCAATCAACAATATGTCATCCACATATAATATTAGAAATGCTACAGAGCTCCCACTCACTTTCTTGTAAATACAGGATTCTCCAAAAGTCTATATAAAACCATATGCTTTGATCACACTATCAAAATGTTTATTCCAACTCCGAGAGGCTTGCACCAGTCCATAAATGGATCGCTGGAGCTTGCACACTTTGTTAGCTCCCTTTGGACCGATAAAACCTTTAGGTTGCATCATATACAACTCTTCTTCCAGAAATCCATTCAGGAATGCAGTCTTTACATCCATTTGCCAAATTTCATAATCATAAAATGCGGCAATTGCTAACATGATTCAAACGGACTTAAGCATCGTTGCGGGTGAGAAGGCCTCATCGTAGTCAACTCCTTGAACTTGCCAAAAACCTTTTGCAACAAGTCGAGCTTTGTAGACAGTAACATTACCGTCAGCGTCTGTCTTCTTCTTGAAGATCCATTTGTTCTCGATGGCTTGTCGATCATCGGGCAAGTCAACCGAAGTCCACACTTTGTTCTCATACATGGATCCCATCTCAGATTTCATGGCCTCAAGCCATGTTGCGGAATCTGGGCTCATCATCGCTTCCTCATAGTTTGTAGGTTCATCATGGTCAAGTAACATGACCTCCAGAACTGGATTACCGTACCACTCTGGTGCGGATCTTGCTCTGGTTGACCTATGAGGTTTGCCGGTAACTTGATCTGAAGTTTCATGATCATCATCATTAGCTTCCTCACTAATTGGTGTAGATGTCACAGGAACCGGTTTCTGTGATGATCTACTTTCCAACAAGGGAGCAGGTACAGTTACCTCATCAAGTTCTACTTTCGTCCCACTCACTTCTTTCGAGAGAAACTCCTTCTCTAGAAAGGATCCATTCGTAGCAACCAATATCTTGCCTTCGGATCTGTGATAGAAGGTGTACCAAATAGTTTCCTTTGGGTATCCTATGAAGACACATTTCTCCGATTTGGGTTCGAGCTTATCTGGTTGAAGCTTTTTCACATAAGCATCGCAACCCCAAACTTTAAGAAACGACAACTTTGGTTTCTTGCCAAACCATAGTTCATAAGGCGTCGTCTCAACGGATTTTGATGTTGCCCTATTTAACGTGAATGCAGCCGTCTCTAAAGTATAACCCCAAAATGATAGCGGTAAATCAGTAAGAGACATCATAGATGACACCATATCTAGTAAAGTACAATTATGATGTTCGGACACACCATTACGCTGTGGTGTTCCGGGTGGCGTGAGTTGCAAAACTATTCCGCATTGTTTCAAATGTATGCCAAACTCATAACTCAAATATTCTCCGCCATGATCAGATCGTAGAAACTTTATTTTCTTGTTACGATGATTTTCCACTTCACTCTGAAATTCTTTGAACTTTTCAAATGTTTCATACTTATGTTTCATTAAGTAGATATACCCATATCTGCTTAAATCATTAGTGAAGGTGAGAAAATAACGATACCCGCCGCGAGCCTCAATATTCATTGGACCACATACATTAGTATGTATGATTTCCAACAAATCTGTTGCTTGCTCTATAGTTCCCGAGAATAGCGTTTTAGTCATCTTGCCCATAAGGCATGGTTCGCAAGTACCAAGTGATTCATAATCAAGTGATTCAAAAAGTCCATCAGTATGGAGTTTCTTCATGCGCTTTATACTAATATGACCCAAACGGCAGTGCCACAAATAAGTTGCACTATCATTATCAACTCTGCATCTTTTGGCTTCAACATTATGAATATGTGTATCACTACTATCGAGATTCAACAAGAATAGACCACTCTTTAAGGGTGCATGACCATAAAAGATATTACTCATATAAATAGAACAACCATTATTCTCAGATTTAAATGAATAACCGTCTCGCATAAAACAAGATCCAGATATAATGTTCATGCTTAACGCTGGCACCAAATAACAATTATTTAGGTCTAAAACTAATCCCGAAGGTAGATGTAGAGGTAGCGTGCCGACAGCGATCACATCAACTTTGGAACCATTTCCCACGTGCATCGTCACCTCGTCCTTAGCCAGTCTTCGCTTAATCCGTAGTCCCTGTTTCGAGTTGCAAATATTAGCAACAATACCAGTATCAAATACCCAAGTGCTACTGCGAGCTCTGGTAAGGTACACATTAATAACATGTATATCACATATACCTTTGTTCACCTTGCCATCCTTCTTATTCGCCAAATACTTGGGGCAGTTCCGCTTCCAGTGACCAGTCTGTTTGCAGTAGAAGCACTCAGTCTCAGGCTTAGGTCCATACTTGGGTTTCTTCTCCTGAGTAACAACTTGTTTGTTGTTCTTCTTGAAGTTCCCCTTCTTCTTCCCTTTACCCTTTTTCTTGAAACTGGTGGTTTTATTGACCATCAACACTTGATGCTCCTTCTTGATTTCTACCTCCGCATCCTTTAGCATCGCGAAGAGCTCGGGAATTGTCTTATTCATCCCTTGCATATTATAGTTCATCATGAAGCTTTTGTAGCTTGGTGGCAGTGATTGAAGAACTCTATCAATGACACTATCAACAGGAAGATTAACTCCCAGTTGAGTCAAGTGATTATGATACCCAGACATTTTGAGTATATGCTCACTAACAGAACTATTCTCCTCCATCTTGCAGCTATAGAACTTATTGGAGACTTCCTATCTCTCAATCCGGGCATTTGCTTGAAATATTAACTTCAACTCCTGGAACATCTCATATGCTCCATGAAGTTCAAAACATCGTGGAAGTCCCGGTTCTAAGCCGTAAAGCATGGCACACTGAACTATCGAGTAGTCATCAGCTTTACTCTGCCAAACGTTCTTAACGTTTTCAGCAGTATCTGCAGCAGGCCTGGCACCCAACGGTGCTTCCAGGACATAATTCTTCTGTGCAGCAATGAGGATAATCCTCAAGTTACGGACCCAGTCTGTGTAATTTCTACCATCATCTTTCAACTTTGCTTTATCAAGGAACGCATTAAAATTCAATGGAACAACAGCACGGGCCATCTATCTACAACAACATAGATAAGCAAAATACTATCAGGTACTAAGTTCATGATAAATTTAAGTTCAATTAATCATATTACTTAAGAACTCCCATTTAGATTGGCATCCCTCTAATCTTCTAAGTGATCACGTGATCCATATCAACTAAACCATAACCGATCATCACGTGAAATGGAGTAGTTTTCAATGGTGAACATCACTATGTTGATCATATCTACTATATGATTCATGCTCGACCTTTCGGTCTTAGTGTTCCGAGGCCATATCTGCATATGCTAGGCTCGTCAAGTTTAACCCGAGTATTCTGTGTGTGCAAAACTGGCTTGCACCCGTTGCAGATGGACGTAGAGCTTATCACACCCGATCATCACGTGGTGTCTCGGCACGACAAACTTTGGCAACGGTGCATACTCAGGGAGAACACTATTATCTTGAAATTTAGTGAGATATTATCTTATAATGCTACCGTCAAACAAAGCAGAATAAGATGCATAAAGGATAGACATCACATGCAATCAATATAAGTGATATGATATGGACATCATCATCTTGTGCTTGTGATCTCCATCTCCGAAGCACCATCGTGATCACCATCGTCACCGGCATGACACCTTGATCTCCATCGTATCATCATTGTCGTCTCGCCAACTATTGCTTCTACGACTATCGCTACCGCTTAGTGATAAAGTAAAGCAATTATAGGGCGATTGCATTGCATACAATAAAGCGACAACCATATGGCTCCTGTGAGTTGCCGACAGCTCTGTTACAAAACATGATCATCTCATACAATAAATATAGCATCATGTATTGACCATATCACATCACAACATGCCCTGCAAAAACAAGTTAGACGTCCTCTACTTTGTTGTTGCAAGTTTTACGTGGGTGCTACGGGCTGAGCAAGAACCGTTCTTACCTACGCATCAAAACCACAACGATAGTTCGTCAAGTTGGTGTTGTTTTAACCTTCTCAAGGACCAGGCCGCTTTATCCAACAATACCGCCGAACCAAAGTATAACATGTTGGTAAGCAGTATGACTTGTATCGCCCACAACTCACTTGTGTTCTACTCATGCATATAACATCAACACATAAAACCTGGCTCGGATGCCACTGTTGGGGAACGTAGTAATTTCAAAATTTTCCTATACACACACAGGATCATGGTGATGCATAGCAACGAGAGGGGAGAGTGTTGTCCATGTACCCTCATAGACCGTTAAGCGGAAGCGTTATGACAACGCAGTTGATGTAGTCGTATGTCTTCACGATCGACCGATCCTCAGTACCGAACGTACGACACCTCCGCGTTCAGCACATGTTCAGCTCGGTGATGTCCCACGAACTCACAATATAGTAGAGCTCAGGGAAGAGTTTCATCAGCATGACGGCGTGGTGACGATGTTGATGAAGTTTTGCTGCAGGGCTTCGCCTAAACACCGCTACAGTATGACTGAGGTGGATTATGGTGGAGGGGGGACCGCACACGGTTGGGAGAGATCTTTGTGATCAACTTGTGTGTCTAGAGGTGCCCCTGCCCTTGTATATAAAGTAGCAAGGGGGAGGCCGGCCGGCTCTTGTTGGCGCGCCTAGGAGGAGGAATCCTCCTCCTAGTAGGAGTAGGATTCCTCCCTTTCCTACTCCTACTAGGAGGGGGAACGGTAGGGAGAGAAAGAGAAGGAAAGGGGGGGTGCCGCCCCCCTTCTCCTAGTCCAATTCGGACAGGGGGAAGGGGCGCGCTGCCTGCCCTAGGCCGGCCCCTCTCTCTTTCCCTTATGGCCCAACAAGGCCCATTAGCCCCCGGGGGGTTCCGGTAACCCCTCCGGTACTCCGGTAAAATCCCGATTTTACCCGGAACTATTCCGATGTCCAAATGTAGGCTTCCAATATATCAATCTTTATGTCTCGACCATTTCGAGACTCCTTGTCATGTCCGTGATCACATCCGGGACTCCGAACTACCTTCGGTACATCAAAACATATAAACTCATAAAACCAATCGTCACAGAACTTTAAGCGTGCGGACCCTACGGGTTCGAGAACTATGTAGACATGACCGAGACATGTCTCTGGTCAATAACCAATAGCGGAACCTGGATGCTCATATTGGTTCCTACATATTCTACGAAGATCTTTATCGGTCAAACCACACAACACTATACGTTGTTCTCTTTGTCATCGGTATGTTACTTGTCCGAGTTTCGATCATCGGTATCTCAATACCTAGTTCAATCTTGTTACCGGCAAGTCTCTTTACTCATTCCGTAATACATCATCCCGTAACTAACTCATTAGTTATCATGCTTGCAAGGCTTATAGTGATGTGTATTACCGAGAGGGCCCAGAGATACCTCTCCGACAATCGGAGTGACAAATCCTAATCTTGATCTATGCCAACTCAACAAGTACCATTTGAGACACCTGTAGAGCACCTTTATAATCACCCAATTACTTGTGACGTTTGGTAGCACACAAAGTGTTCCTCCGGTATTCGGGAGTTGCATAATCTCATAGTCATAAGAACATGTGTAAGTCATGAAGAAAGCAATAGCAGTAAACAAACGATCAAGTGCTAAGCTAACGGAATGGGTCAAGTCAATCACATCATTCTCCTAATGATGTGATCCCATTGATCAAATAACAACTCATGTATATGGTTAGGAAACTTAACCATCTTTGATCAATGAGCTAGTCAAGTAGAGGCATACTAGTGACACTATGTTTGTCTATGTGTTCACACATGTATTATGTTTCCCCTTAATACAATTCTAGCATGAATAATAAACATTTATCATGAAATAAGGAAATAAATAATGACTTTGTTATTGCCTCTAGGGTATATTTCCGTCACTCCAAGTGTAGATGTTTGTAGGACAGTGACAAATTTCCCTCAAGTGGATGACCTAAGGTTTATCAATCCTTGGGAGGCGTAGGAATAAGATGATCTCTCTCAAAACCAAATAACAAAGAGTCTCTTGTGTACCCAACACACCCAATACAATGGTAAATTGTATAGGTGCACTAGTTCGGTGAAGAGATGGTGATACAAGTGCAATATGGATGGTAGATATAGGTTTTTGCAATCTGAAAATATAAAAACAGCAAGGTAGCAAGTGGTAAATGTGAGCGTAAACGGTATTGCAATGCTAGGAAAGAAGGCCTAGGGTTCATACTTTCACTAGTGCAAGTTCTCTCAACAATAATAACATAATTGGATCATATAACAATCCCTCAACATGCAACAAAGAGTCACTCCAAAGTCACTAATAGCGGAGAACAAACAAAGAGATTATTGTAGGGTACGAAACCACCTCAAAGTTATTCTTTCTGATCGACCTATTCAAGAGCCCGTAGTAAAATAACACGAAGCTATTCTTTTCGTTCAATCTATCCTAGAGTTCGTACTAGAATAACACCTTAAGAAACAAATCAACCAAAACCCTAATGTCACCTAGATACTCCAATGTCACCTCAAGTATCCGCGGGTATGATTATACGATATGCATCACACAATATCAGATTCATCTATTCAACCAACACAAAGAACTTCAAAGAGTGCCCCAAAGTTTCTACCGGAGAGTCAAGACGAAAACGTGTGGCAACCCCTATGCATAAGTTCACGAGGTCACGGAACTCGCAAGTTGATCACCAAAACATAATCAAGTGGATCACGTGAATATCCCATTGTCACCATAGATAAGCACATGCAAGACATACATCAAGTGTTCTCAAATCCTTAAAGACTCAATCCGATAAGACAACTTGAAAGGGAAAACTCAATCCATTACAAGAGAGTAGAGGGGGAGAAACATCATAGGATCCAACTATAATAGCAAAGCTCGCGATACATCAAGATCGTGCCAAATCAAGAACACGAGAGAGAGAGAGATCAAACACATAGCTACTGGTACATATAAAACATACTAGATGGATAATATAATAGCATGGAACAATCGAAAATCATATAGTTTAGTTATGCTCCATCTTTGTGACACAAAATATTCAAATCGTGCACAACCCCGATGACAAGCCAAGCAATTGTTTCATACTTTAGTATTTTCAAACCTTTTCAACTTTCACGCAATACATGAGCGTGAGCCATGGACATAGCACTGTAGTGGAATAGAGTGGTGGTTGTGGAGAAGACAAAAAGGAGGAAGATGGTCTCACATCAACTAGGCGTATTAGTGGGCTATGGAGATGCCCATCAATAGATATCAATGTGAGTGAGTAGGGATTGCCATGCAACGAATGCACTAGAACTATAAATGTATGAAAGCTCAACAAAAGAAACTAAGTGGGTGTGCATCCAACTTGCTTGCTCATGAAGACCTAGGGCATTTGAGGAAGCCCATCATTGGAATATACAAGCCAAGTTCTATAATGAAAAATTCCCACTAGTATATGAAAGTGACAACATAGGAGACTCTCTATCATGAAGATCATGGTGCTACTTTGAAGCACAAGTGTGGTAAAAGGATAGTAGCATTTCCCCTTCTCTCTTTTTCTCTCATTTTTTTGTTTTTTTGGGCCTTCTTTTTTGGCCTTTCCTATTTTTTTCCTCACACGGGACAATGCTCTAATAATGATCATCACACTTCTATTTATTTACAACTCAAGGATTACAACTCGATACTTAGAACAAAATATGACTGTATATGAATGCCTCCGACGGCGTACCAGGATGTGCAATGAATCAAGAGTGACATGTATGAAAACATTATGAATGGTGACTTTGACACAAACACGATGTCAACTACATGATCATGCAAAGCAATATGACAATGATGAATCGTGTCATAATAAACAGAACGGTGGAAAGTTGCATGGCAATATATATCGGAATGGCTATGGAAATGCCATAATAAGTAGGTATGGTGGCTATTTTAAGGAAGGTAAATGGTGGGTTTATGGTACCAGCGAAAGTAGCGCGGTACTAGAGAGGCTAGCAACGATGGAAGGGTGAGAGTGCGTACAATCCATGGACTCAACATTAATCATAAATAACTCACATACTTATTGCAAAAATCTACAAGTCATCAAAACCAAGCGCTATGTGCATGCTCCTAGGGGGATATATTGGTAGGAAAAGACCATCGCTCGTCCCCGACCGCCACTCATAAGGAAGACAATCAAAGAAATGCCTCATGCTTCAAATTTGTTACACAAGGGTTACCATACGAGCATGATACGGGACTTGCAAACCTCAACACAAGTATTTCTCAAATTCACAACTACTCAACTAGCATGACTCTAATATCACCATCCTCATGTCTCAAAACAATCATCAAGCATCAAACTTCTCATAGCATTCAATGCACTTTATATGAAAGTTTTTATTATACCCATCTTGGATGCCCATCATATTAGGACTAGTTTTATAGACAAAGAAAATTACCATGCTGTTCTAAAAGACTCTCAAAATAATATAAGTGAATCATGAGAGTTCATCTATTTCTTCAAAATAAAACCACCATCGTGCTCTAAAAAGATATAAGTGGAGCACTAGAGCAAATGACAAACTACTCCAAAAGATATAAGTGAAGATCAATGAGTAATCGAATAATTATGTAACTATGTGAAGACTCTCTAACATTTAAGAATTTCATATCTTGGTATTTTATTCAAACATAAAGCAAAATAAAATAAAATGACATCCTAAGAATAGCACACATCATGTGACGAAGCAAAAACTTAGGCTCAACCAATACTAACTAATAATTGTTGAAGAGGAAAGGTGGGATGCCTATCGGGGCATACCCAAGCTTAGAAGCTTGAGACTTCTTGAAATATCATCTTGGGGTGCCTTGGGCATCCCAAAGCTTGAGCTTTTGTGTCTCCTTAATTCTTCTCATATCATGGTTTTCCTGAATCTCAAAAGCTTCATCCACACAAAACTCAACAAGAACTTGTGAGATAAGTTAGTATAAACTAATGCAAAAACCTTATCATTCTCTACTGTAGAAAATTACTAAAATTATTATTCAACATTGCATACTAAATGCCTCTACATATTTCATACTCCTATCCTCAAATAGAATCATTAAGCAAGCAAACATATGCAAACATAACAGCAAACTGCCAAAACAGTACAGTTTGTAAAGAATGCAAGAGTATCAATACTTATTCAACTCCAAACATTATGAAAATTTACCACACTGAAGAAAATTATCAGATCTAATTTTGCAAAAGGTTTTGAACATTTTATCACATCCGGACTTTTCTAAGGAATTTTTGCAACAACGGTAAACTTTATGTTTTCAAACAGTAACATGTATACTTGCAAAATAAGCATGACAAAGGCTATCATTGCCACTTTTATTGAAATAAAAGATTCAAAACATTATTCTAAATAATAGCAAGCAAATCAAAATAAAATAAAATGATGCTCCAAGCAAAACACATATCATGTGGTGAATAAAAATATAGCTTCAAGTAAGGTTACCGATGAACGAAGACGAAAGAGGGGATGCCATCCGGGGCATCCCCAAGCTCAGGCTCTTGGTTGTCCTTGAATATTACCTTGGGGTGACTTGGGAATCCCCAAGCTTAGGCTCTTGTCACTCCTTATTCCATAGTCCATTGAATCTTTACTCAAAACTTGAAAACTTCACAACACAAAACTTAACAGAAAACTCATAAGCTCCGTTAGTATAAGAAAATAAATCACCACTTAGGTACTGTTGTGAACTCATTCTAAATTCATATTGGTGTAATATCTACTGTATTCCAACTTCTATATGGTTCATACCCTCCGATACTACTCATAGATTCATCAAAATAAGCAAACAACACATGAAAACAGAATCTGTCAAAAACAGAATAGTCTGTAGCAATCTGAAACCTTCGAATACTTCTGTAACTCCAAAAATTCTGAAAAATTAGCACGACCAGGATAAAAAGTATATTTATCTACTGTAGTTGGAATTGGTATTTTATTGCTCTCTGGTAAAAAATGATAATTATTTTCATGAGCGCATACTTTCTGTTTTTATCAGCAAGATCAAACAACAATCACCCAAGAAGATCCTAAAGGCTTTAGTTGGCACTTTATTGAAACAAAAGCTATATAACATGATTACTGCAGTAGATTAATCATGTGAACACACAAAAACAGCAGGGGTAAATATTGGGTTGTCTGCCAACAAGCACTTTTCTTTAATGCCTTCATAGCTAGGCATGATGATGACAATGATGCTCACATAAAAGATAAGAATTGAAACATAACGGGAGCATAATGAAGCATATGACTAGAACATTTAAGTCTAACCCACTTCCTATGAATAGGGATTTTGTGAGCAAAGACTTATGGGAACAAGAATCAACTAGCATAGGAAAGCAAAACAAGCATAGCTTCAAGATTTTCAACACATAGAGAGGAAACTTGATATTATTGCAATTCCTACAAGCATATGTTCCTCCTTCATAATAAATTTCAGTAGCATCATGAATGAATTCAACAATATAACTATCACATAAAGCACTCTTTTCATTATGCATAAGCATAGAATTTTTATTACTCTCCACATAAGCAAATTTCTTCTGATGAATAGTAGTGGGAGCAAACTCAACAAAATAACTATCATGTGAGGCATAATCCAATTGAAAATTAAAATCATGATGACAAGTTTCATGGTTATCATTATTCTTTATACCATACAAGTCATCACAATAATCATCATAGATAGCAACTTTGTTCTCATAATCAATTGGAACCTCTTCCAAAATAGTGGATTCATCACTAAATAAAGTCATGACCTCTCCAAATCCACTTTCATAATTATCACAATAAGATTCAACACCCTCCAAAATAGTGGGATCATTACATCCTAAATTTGACACTCTTAGAAACCCACTTTCATCAATATAATCATCATAAATAGGAGGCATGCTATCATTATAATAAATTTGCTCATCAAAACTTGGGGGACAAAAAATATCATCTTTGTCAAACATAGCATCCCCAAGCTTGTGGCTTTGCATATCATTAGCATCATACACATCCAAGGAATTCATACTAACTACATTGCAATCATGCTCATCATACAAAGATTTAGTGCCAAACATTCTAATGCATTCTTCTTCTAACACTTTGGCACAATTATCGGAATCCTCATTTTCACAAAAGACATTAAAAAGATGAAGCATATGAGGCAACTTAATTCCATTTTTTGTAGTTTTCTTTTATAGACTAAACTAGTGATAAAACAAGAAACTAAAAGATTCAATTGCAAGATCTAAAGATATACCTTCAAGCGCTAACCTCCCCGGCAACGGCGCCAGGAAAGAGCTTGATGTCTACTACACAACCTTCTTCTTGTAGACGTTTTTGGGCCTCCAAGTGCAGAGGTTTGTAGGACAGTAGCAAATTTCCCTCAAGTGGATGACCTAAGGTTTATCAATCCGTGGGAGGCGTAGGATGAAGATGATCTCTCTCAAACAACCCTGCAACCAAATAACAAAGAGTCTCTCGTATCCCCAACACACCCAATACAATGGTAAATTGTATAGGTGCACTAGTTCGGCGGAGAGATGGTGATACAAGTGCAATATGGATGGTAGATATAGGTTTTTGTAATATGAAAATATAAAAACAGCAAGGTAGCAAGTGGTAAAAGTGAGCGTAAACGGTATTGCAATGCTAGGAAACACGACCTAGGGTTCGTACTTTCACTAGTGCAAGTTCTCTCAACAATAATAACATAATTGGATCATATAACTATCCCTCAACATGCAACAAAGAGTCAGTCCAAAGTCACTAATAGCGGAGAACAAACAAAGATATTATTGTAGGGTACGAAACCACCTCAAATTTATTCTTTCTGATCGATCTATTCAAGAGTTTGTAGTAAAATAACACGAAGCTATTCTTTCCATTTGATCTATCCTAGAGTTCATACTAGAATAACACCTTAAGACACAAATCAACCAAAACCCTACTGTCACCTAGATACTCCAATGCCACCTCAAGTATCCTTGGGTATGATTATACGATATGCATCACACAATCTCAGATTGATCTATTCAACCAACACAAAGAACTTTAAAGAGTGCCTGAAAGTTTCCACCGGAGAGTCATGACAAAAACGTGTGCCAACCCCTATGCATAAGTTCACGAGGTCACGGAACTCGCAAGTTGATCACCAAAACATACATCAAGTGGATCACGTGAATATCCCATTGTCACCACAAATAAGCACATGCAAGACATACATCAAGTGTTCTCAAATGCTTAAAGACTCAATCCGATAAGATAACTTCAAAGGGAAAACTCAATCCGTTACAAGAGAGTAGAGGCAGAGAAACATCATAAGATCCAACTATAATTGCAAAGCTCGCATACATCAATATTGTGCCAAATCAAGAACATGAGAGAGATATATATATATATATATATCAAACACATAGCTACTGGTACATACCCTCAGCCCCGAGGGTGAACTACTCCCTCCTCATCATGGAGAGCGCCGGGATGATGAAGATGGCCACCGGTGAGGGATCCCTCCTCCGGCACGATGCCGGAACAGGGTCCTGATTGGTTTATGGTGGTTACAGAGGCTTGCGGCGGCGGAACTCCCGATCTATGTTATTTTCTGGAGGTTTCTGTATTTATAGGAATTTTTGGCGTAGGTCTCACGTGAGGGGGGTCTTCGAGTCGTCCACGAGATAGGGGGACGCGCCCAGGGGGGCGCCCCCCACCCTCGTGGATGGCTCAGGACTCTTCTGGCCCAACTCTTTTACTTCGGGGGCTTCTTTTGGTCCATGAAAAAATCATCAAAAATTGGCACGTCAATTGGACTCCGTTTGGTATTCCTTTTCTGTAAAACTCAAAAACAAGGGAAAAAAGAAACTGGCACTAGGCTCTAGGTTAATAGGTTAGTCCCAAAAATCATATAAAATAGCATATAAATACATATAAAAAATCCTAGATGGATAATATAATAGCATGGAACAATCAAAAAGTACAGATACGTTGGAGACGTATCAAGGATATACTTGTTTTCATCAAGATAAGCATATTTCAGAGTATCAGGTAATTGTTTAAGCTCAAACACGGGATCACCCTTAGGTGGAGGAGGATCCCCAAGGATTTCAACGGGAAAATTGTGTTTCAAAATAGGCCCTTGATTAAAGAGTAATTCATCTATTTCCCTTCTTTCATTCATAAACAAATCATTTTCATGGTCTAGCAAATATTGTTCTAAAGGATCAATAGGAGGCACGTCAATAGAAGCAAGACCAATAATTTCATCCTTACTAGGCAATTCTTTATCATGGGGTTGTCTATGAAATTTAGAGAAATTAAAATCATGAGACATATCCCCTAAATGAACAGTAACAATATCTTTCTCGCAGTCTATCTTAGCATTCACAGTATTCAAGAAGGGTCTACCAAATATAATGGGACAAAAATTATCTTGTGGGGAAGTAAGAACAAGAAAATCAGTAGGATATTTTATCTTTCTACACAAGACTTCAACATATCTAACAATCCTAATTGGTGATATAGTATCTCTATTAGCAAGCTTAATAGTAACATCAATATCTTCTATCTCAGCAGGTGCAATATCATTCATAATTTCATTATATAAGGTATAAGGAATTGCACTCACACTAGCGCCCACATCACATAAGCCATGATAAAAATGATCTCCTATTTTAACAGAAACCACAAGCATGCCAACAACAGGTCTATGTTTATCTTTCATACCGGGTTTAGCAATCCTAGCAGCCTCATCACAGAAATAAATAACATGCCCATCAATATTATCAACCAAGAGATATTTAACCATAGAAATACTAGGTTCAACTTTGATTTGCGTAGAGGGTTTGGGTGTTCTAATATAACTTTTGTTGACCATAGTTGAAGCTTTAGCATGATCCTTTATTCTAACAGGGAAAGGTGATTTCTCAATATAAGAGTAGGAACAATAGGATCAACATTGTAAATAATAGTTTCTTCTTCAACTTTAGTAGGTTCTACTACTTTAACTTCAATGGGAGGATGATATCTAAACCACTTATCCTTAGGGAGATCAACATAAGTAGCAAAAGACTCACAGAAAGAAGCTACTATCTCAGAGTCAAGCCCATATTTAGTGCTAAAATCATGAAAAGCATCGGTATCCATACAAGATTTAACACAATCAAACTTAAGGTTTATACCCGACTCTTTACCTTCATTGAGCTCCCAATCTTCAGAGTTTCGTTTAATTCTTTCCAATAAATCCCATTTGAATTCAATATCCTTCTTCATATAGGAACTAGTACAAGAATAATCGAGCATGCATCGATCACTATGAGAAAGCCGAGCATAAATTTTTTGAATAATTATTTCTCTTGAGAGCCCATGATTGGGGCATGAATATAACATTGACTTAAGCCTCCCCCAAGCTTGAGCGATACTTTCTCCTTCACGAGGCCAACAATTATATATATAATTCTGATCACGATGAACCAGGTGCATAGGTAAAACTGCTGATGAAATTCCAATTTCAATCAGTTGTAGTTCCATGATCCGATATCATCCAATAGCTTATGACATGTCAATGTCTTTCCCTTCAAAGATAAAGGGAAGACCTTATTCTTGACAACATCCTCGGGCATGCCTGCAAGCTTAAATAATCCACAAACTTCATCCACATAGATTAGGTGCATATCCGGGTGTAATGTTCCATCTCCTGCATAAGGATTAGCTAGCAGTTTCTCTATCATACCCGAAGGAATTTCATAATAAATATTTTCAGTAGGTGCAGTGGGTTGAGGAGCAACTAATAGTTGTTCCGGTCGAGGTGAAGATACCCCGAACAAGCCCCTCAAAGGATTATTTTCCATAGTAACAAGTGACAGTAAATTTCAGCACACTATATAAATGTTTCCTTACCAAATTCGACTTACCAAAGGCGCTTCACTCCCCAGCAATGGCACCAGAAAAGAGTCTTGATGACCCACAAATATAGGGGATCTATCGTAGTCTTTTCGATAAGTAAGAGTGTCGAACCCAACGAGGAGCAGAAGGAAATGACAAGTGGTTTTCAGCAAGGTATTCTTTGCAAGCACTGAAATTATCGGTAACAAATAGTTTTGTGATAAGATAAATCGTAACGGGCAACAAGTACTAAAAGTAAACAAGGTGCATCAAGGTGGCCCAATACTTTTTGTAGGAAAGGACAAGCCTAGACGAACTCTTATATAAAGCAAAGCGCTCCCAAGGACACATGGGAATTGTTGCCAGGTTAGTTTTCATCATGCTCATATGATTCACGTTCGTTACTTTGATAATTTGATATGTGGGTGGACCAGTGCTTGGGTGCTGCCCTTCCTTGGACAAGACTCCCACTTATGATTAACCCCTCTCGCAAGCATCTGCAACTACGAAATAAGAATTAAGGTAAACCTAACAATATCATGAAACATATGGATCCAAATCTGCCCCTTACAGAGCAACACATAAACTAGGGTTTAAGCTTCTGTCACTCTAGCAACCCATCATATACTTATTACTTCCCAATGCCTTCCCCTAGGCCCAAATAATGGTGAAGTGTCATGTAGTCGACATTCACATAACACCACTAGAGGAGAGACAACATACATCTCATCAAAATATCGAACGAATACCAAATTCAAATGATTACTTATAACAAGACTTCTCCCATGTCCTCAAGAACAAACGTAACTACTCACAAAGCATATTAATAATCAAGATCAGAGGAGTATTAATTATCATTAAGGATCTAAAAATATAATCTTCCACCGGATAAACCAACTAGCATCAACTACAAGGAGTAATCAACACTACAAGCAACCCACAGGTACCAATCTGAGGTTTTGGGACCAAGGTCAAATACAAGAGATGAACTAGGGTTTGAGAGGAGATGGTGCTGGTGAAGATGTTGATGGATATTGACCCCCTCTCGATGAGAGGATCGATGTTGATGACGATGGCTTTGATTTCCCCCTCCTGGAGGGATGTTTCCCCGGCAAAACACCTCCGCCGAAGCCCTAGATTGGTTCTGCCCAGGTTCCACCTCAAGACGGCGGTGCTTCATCCCGAAAGCATTCTTCTCATTTTTTCCAGGAACACACCATATAGCCAAAGATGGGCACTGGAGGCCTGCCAGGGGGCCCACAAGGACGGGGCGCGCGCCTAGGGGGTAGGGCGCACCCTCCACCCTTGTGGCTGGCTGGTGGCCCCCGTCTGGTATTTTCTTCGCCCAATATTTTTATATATTCCAAAAACATGCTCCATGAAGTATCAGGACTTTTGGAGTTAAGCAGAATAGGTCTCTAATATTTGCTCCTTTTCCAGTCCAGAATTCCAGCTGCCGGCATTCTCCCTCTTCATGTAAGCCTTATAAAATAAGAGAGAAAAGGCATAAGTATATTGTGATATAACATGTAATAACAGCCCATAATGCAATAAATATGAATATAAAAGCATGATGCAAAATGGACGTATCACACAACCACCATATTCTATTCCACATATAGTGCTATATCCATGGCTCACGCTCATGTATTGCATGAAAGTTGAAAATTTTTGAGGACATCAAAAGTAAGAAACAATTGCTTGGCATGTCATCGGGGTTTTGTATGATTTAATACTTTGTATGATGAAGATGGAGCATAGCCAGACTATATGATTTTGTAGGGATAACTTTCTTTGGCCATGTTATTTTGAGAAGACATGATTGCTTTGTTAGTATGCTTGAAGTATTATTATTTCTATGTCAACATTAAACTTTTGTTTTTAATCTTATGGATCTGAATATTCATGCCACAATAAAGAAAATTACATAGATAAATATGTTAGGTAGCATTCCACATCAAAAAAAATTCATCATTTACATACTCGAGGACGAGCAGGAATTAAGCTTGGGGGTGCTTGATACATCTCCAACGTATCTATAATTTTTGATTGTTCCATGCTATTATATTATCTGTTTTGGATGTTTTATATGCATGATTATGCTATTTGAAATTATTTTTTGGACTAACTTATTAACCTAGATCCCAGTGCCAGTTTCTGTTTTTCCTTATTTTTGAGTTTCGCAGAAAAGGAATATCAAACAGAGTCCAAATGGAATAAAACTTTGCGATGATTTTTCTTGGACCAAAATATGCCCAGGGGACTTGGAGTCTAAGTTAGAAGAGCCGCAAGGCGGCAACAAGGGTGGAGGGTGCGCCCTAGGGGGGGTTACCTTGTGGGCCCCTTGAGACTCTCCTGGCCTAGCTCTTCGTCCTATATATTCACATATATTCCAAGACCCTCCAGGGGAGCCACAGAACCACTTTTCCACTACCGCAACCTTCTGTACCCCTGAGATACCATCTTGCGGCCTTTTCTGGCAATCTGCCGGAGGGGGATTCGATCACGGAGGGCTTCTACATCAAACTAATTGCCCTTCCGATGAAGCGTGAGTAGTTTACCTCAGACCTACGGGTCCATAGCTAGTATCTAGATGGCTTCTTCTCTCTCTTTGATTCTCAATACCATGTTCTCCTCGATGCTCTTGGAGATCTCTCCAATGTAATCTTCTTTTGCGATGTGTTTGTCGAGATCCGATGAATTGTGGATTTATGATCAGATTATCTATGAATATTATTTGAATCTTCTCTGGATTCTTATATCCATGATTTTATATCTTTGTATTTCTCTTAGAATTATCGGTTTGGTTTGGCCAACTAAATTGGTTTTTCTTGCAATGGGAGAGGTGCTCAGTTTTGGGTTCAATCTTGCGGTGTCCTCACCAAGTGACAAAGTAGGGGTAGCGAGGCACGTATTGTATTATTGCCATCAAGGATAAAAGGATGGAGTTTCATAATTTTGCTTGAGTTTGTCCCTCTACATCATGTCATCTTAATGCGTTACTCTGTTCTCTTGACCTTAATACTCTAGATGCAGGCAGGAGTCGGTCGATGCATGGAGTAATAGTAGTAGATGCAGAATCGTTTCGGTCTACTTGACACAAACGTGATGCCTATATGCATAATCATTGCCTTGGATATCGTCATAACTTTGCGCTTTTCTATCAATTTCTCGGCAGTAATTTGTTCACCCATCGTATTATTTGCCTTCATGACAGAAGCCTCTAGTGAAACCTATGGCCCCGGGTCTATTTTCCATCATATTTGTTTCCTATCTACTATTTTGCAATCTTTTATTTTCAAATCTATAAACCAAAAAAAACCCAAAAAATATTTCATCTTTTGTTTAGTTTTATCTATCTCTATCAGATCTCACCTTTGCAATTGACCATGAAGGAATTGACAACCCCTTTATCCGTTGGGTGCAAATGTTTGATTGTTTGTGCAGGTACATAGATTGGGGACTTGCTTGTACCTCCTACTGGATTGATACCTTGGTTCTCCAACTCAGGGAAATATTTATCTCTACTTTGCTGCATCACCCTTTCCTCTTCAAGGGAAAAACCAACGCAAGCTCAAGAAGTATCATACACCATCTCGTAACTAACTCCTCAGTCACTTTGCTTGCAAGCTTCTTGTGACGTTGTATTACCGAGAGGGCCTAGAGATACCTCTCCATTACAAGGAGTGAAAAATCCCAATCTCTATATTCACGCCAACTCAACAGGCACCTTCGGAGATACCTGTAGAGATTATTTATGATCACCCAGTTACGTTGTGAAGTTTGATATCACACAAGGTATTCCTCCGGTATCCAGGAGTTTCATGATCTCATGGTCGAAGGAACATGTATTTGACATTAAGAAAGCGGTAGCAATAAACTGAACGGTCATATGCTAAGCTAACGGATGGGTCTTGTCCATCACATCATTCTCCTAATGATGTGACCCCGTTATCAAATGACAAGTCATGTCTATGATTAGGAAACCTTAACCATCTTTTGATCAACGAGCTAGTCTAGTAGAGGCTCACTAGGGACAGGGTATTTGTTTATGTATCCACACATGTATTTAAGTTTCCGGTAATACAATTCTAGCATGAATAATAAACCTTTATCAAGAATAAGGAAATATGATAATAACAACTTTATTATTGCATCTAGGGCATATTTCCATCATTAGGTCCGTGGTAAACTACTCATGCATCATCGGAAGGGCATCAAGGTTTGTGTATACGCCCTTCGTGATCGAATCCCCCTCCGGTGGAGTGCTGGAGAAGGCCCTAAGGTGAGATCACACGAGAACAGAAGCTTGCGGCGGTGGAAAAGTATTTTTTTTGTGTGCCCTTTGGCATAGGGGGAATATTTGAGGATTATAGTGCAAAGATTAGGGTTGGAAGGTCTTTGAGGGGCTCACAAGCCCTGGGGGCACGCCCCTATGGCTTGTGGCCACCTCGTAGGTCTTCTGGCCTCCTCTCCAAGTGTCGTGGGTTTCTTCTGGTCAAAGAAAAATCACCATAAAGTTTTATTCCGTTTGGACTCCGTTTGATATTCCTTTTCTGTAAAAGTCAAAAAGGAAAAATAGAAACTGGCACTGGGCACTAGGTTAATAGGTTAGTCCCAAAAGTAATATAAAGTAGTATATTAATGCATATAAAACATCCAAAACAGATAATATAATAGCATGGAATAATCAAAATTATAGATACGTTGGAGACGTATCAGCACCCTTCTTGGAATTTGATGTCAAGGGGGGAGAGAGCACATCAAAGCTTATCAAATGAGCACATCTAAGCTCTTCTAAAAATGTTTGTTAACAAATAGGAGAGAAGTCACATGTCTTTAAGAGGGGAAGACGTGTTAGTATGATTGATTCTAGTTTTGCTTTGTCTTAATTGACCTATATTTGCTCCATTTGTCTTTGCTCTGATTTTATCTCATCTTTGCTCTGATTTCATTGCTCTAATTTTATCTCACCCTACCTTCTCCCATTACCCAATATCAGATTCAGGGGGAGAAAGAGTCTATGCCTAAGGGGAGAAAAATCTTTGGAACTTATTGCACATCTTTAAATCTTGGGGGACATGTCTATATCTAAATGAAGTAATCATCTTGTAGTACTCACCCATTACATGTCATCCCAGTCTTTGTATTCGTGTGGTTCTTTGAAACTGCTCTATTTTGAGTGTTCTTGTGTTATCTAACCCTGTTTTCTCAAGTCTACTCCCTTAAAAGTCAGATCAAGACCACAAGGTAAGTATATGCATCACACTCATGTGCATGATGATCTCTTGCTGTTGTACATATTGTTTGCAAGAGGGAATCATAAACATGAAGGTACATTTCTTAACCACATTGTTTGCTCCGATGCATATAGCCAAGATACATGTAACTCTCTGCTTACTTTGTCATGTTATGCATTCACATGTTCTTATATTCTATCTTAACATGATTGCATACATGTAGGGTGAGCTTATGCATGTTACATGTTTCTCCAAATCTTTACTTACTACTCTTCATATCATTTGCTTAAAGCTTTGATGTATGTTGTCATCAATTACCAAAAAGGGGGAGATTGAAAGCACAAGTGCTCCCTTGGTGATTTTGCTACTAAATGTCAACATATCCCTTGTTGGACTAATAGTTTTATCTAGTATGTTTCAGATATGTTCAACAACAGTGTGGCAAGGACAAGAGGATGTGGAACCCCTTCAAAACTCTAAGGACAAATATTGGCAAAAGCTCAAGACTCTTCATCTTTATTTTGGTGATCCAAGATCACATTGAGTCCATAGGAAAGCTGATACTATTAAAAGGGGATGAGGTGTTGCTTAATGGCTTGCTTACTCAAATGCTTAGTGATATTGCTCCAAAACCCTCAGTCACTTTCTCCATCCAAATATGTCAAAACCCTAAACTCCAACTCGGCCCCACCGATTCTTTCTATCCGCCGCCACCGAGTTCATATGACATAGCCACAGCCAGAAACCCTAACAGTTCGGTCTCATCGAGATGGACTTGCCAACGCTCTGTGACTTGTTGCATTTATTTTGGTCTCACCGAGTTATACGATCGGTCTCACCGAGTTGGCTTGATAGATTCTCTGTTGCCTTATTGCTTCACTTCGGTCTCACCAAGTTGATGCAATCGGTGCCACCGAGATGATGTTTGCCCTAAGCCCTAGCACATCGGTCTCACCGAGTTGTTCCAGTTGGTCCCACCGAGATTCCTAACATTCACATTTTTTAACTAATCGGTGCCACCGAGTTTAATCATTCGGTCTCACCGAGATGGGTCAAATGTGTGTAACAGTTGGATTTTGTGTGGAGGCTATATATACCCCTCCACCCCCTTCTCCATTTGAGAGAGATCCATCAGAACATGCCTACACTTCCACCATGCATTTTCTGAGAGAGAACCACCTACTCATGTGTTGAGATCAAGACATTCGAATCCTACCACAAGAATCTTGATTGCTATCCTTCTCCAAGTTGCATTCCTCTCAAATCATCTTTCCACCATATCCAAATATGTGCGACATAGTTGAGTGTTTAGGAGACTATCATTTAAAGCACAAGAACAAGGAGTTCATCATCCATACACTGTCTATTACCTTTTGGAGAGTGGTGTCTCATAGATTGATTAGGTGTCGCTTGGGATCCTCCGTCAAGATGTGGAGTTGAACCAAGAAGTTTCTAAGGGCAAGGAGATCGCCTACTTCATGAAGATCTACCTGATTGAGGCAAGTCTTTCGTGGGCGATGGCCATGGTGGGATAGACAAGGTTGCTTCTTCATGGACCCTTTGTGGGTGGATCCCTACTTCGTTGAAGTCTCCATCAACGACGTGGACGTACGATAGCACCACCTATCGGAACCATGCCAAAAATCTCCGTGTCTCCATTGCGTTTGCAAACTCCAATCCCATCCCTTTACTTTATTGCAATTTGTATGCTTTACTCTTTCCGCTACATATACTCTTTTCATGCTTTCTTGAAATGTATTGTGAATGCTTGAACTTGTGCTAAAACTCAACCTTAACTTGAAGAATTTAAAAGCTGCTACTTTTGCTTGTTAAGGGTCTAATCACCCCCCTCGAGACCCCTCTTCTCGATCCTCGCACAAATACGTGTCATGTCTGAGCACTACAAGATCGAAACCATCACAAAGCACCTCTCACATCGCAAGAAAAATCAATCTAGTTGGCCAAACCAAATCAACAGATCGAAGAGAAATACAAAGCTATAATAATCATGCATAAAAGAGTTTAGAGAAGACTCAAATAATATTCATGGATAATCTAATCATAAACTCACAATTCAAAGGATCCCAACAAACACATCGCAAAAAGTGATTACATCGAATAGATCTTCAAGAACATCGAGGAGAACATTGTATTGAAGATCAAAGAGAGAGAAGAAGTCATCTAGCTACTAACTATGGACCCGTAGGTCTGTGGTAAACTACTCACACATCATCAGAAGGGCAACAAGGTTGATGTAGAGCCCCTCCATGGTTAATTCCCCCTCCGATAGAGTGTCGGAAAAGGCCTCCAGATGGGATCCCTCGAGAACAGATTCTTGCGTCAGCGGAAAAAGTATTTTGGGTGGCTCTCTGTTGGTTTCCCAATTTTCGAGAATTTATAGAGGCAGAATTAGGTCAAACAGGTGAACATGAGCCCCACAAGCCACCAGGGCGTGCCTACCCCCCTGGGCGAGCCCTGGTGCCTCGTGGGCTCCTCCTTCATCTTTTGGCACTCCCCCGTAGCTTTCAGGGTCTCTTTTGTCTAGAAAAAATCTGCAAAAAGTTTCATGGCATTTGAACTTTGTTTGGTACTGATATTCTGAAAAACCAAAATCAGGCAAAAACATCAACTGACATTGGGCACTAAGTTGATAGGTCAGTCACAAAAAATGATATATAGTTGGTTGTAATTGCATATAGAACATTGAAGATTGATATTATAATAGCATGGAACAGTCAAAAATTATAGACACGTTGAAGACGTATCACACTCCGTGTTGTTACAATTAATTACACGTTCGGGTCGGGTCGATGTTGTTTTCGGACGTTCGGATCGATTCAATATGACCATTCTTCCAACGTCACAATCTCAATGTTGTTTTCGGACTATCGTTACACTTACGCATATCGAAAGATATGGAAAACATGATCACTAAGAACACTTGAGCTAGTTTTAGAGACGGGTCTATGAACTTTTATTTTATCCGTTTATCATTCCACACATGCATATGAGTTTTTCACTAATTGCATATTTCAGGATTATAAGAGTTATAGCATAAAATATAAACACTTAACTATAAATGAAAAATATAATAATATAATATTATTGCCTCTAGGGCATATTTTCAACGGCCATAAGTACTAATTGTACTGTTTGTGGTCACTAAGTTAGGCTTACTATTTTTCTCAAATGGTGGAAGGTTACTAATTGTACTAGTTAGTTTGTACTAATTGTACTATTTTGGCGGAAATTCATGCTCACGTTGACAGAAGGTTACCGATTGTACTACTTGTAGTATTAATAATCACGTGCTTAGCTCACTATTTGGCAGCGATTTCTCTGTTGCGGAATGGAATTCTATTTTTTAAGCTAATAGAATCGTACATTTGAAGTACAACGTTGGATGACCAGCTTCGTTCTTGTGTCCACGGACCGTGTTCCGTGGATCAATAGTGTGTCTATTTTAGAAGATAGCATTAGAGATGCCCTTTACAACCGGCGCTAACCGCATAAAAATATGTTTTTTTAACATCATTATAGATACAAGCGCTTATATACACGCGCATACACTCATCCTTATAAATGCATACACGCACACCATATCTTTATGAGCACCTCTGAAAGATTGAGCTGGCATATCATCTTGAGATTTACGAAGTCATCGTAGGCACCTCGTCATCGATGGAAACGTCTCTTCCCACTGAATGCGCATCGTCATAAAACCTGAAACAAATTCAGAAATAAATGCGAGAACTAGGATTTGAATCCTAGTGGACTGGGGATACCACAATCCTTTTAACCATCCAATCACAGACTGATTCGCCGCATGAAAAGATGTTGAGAAATGTTTGCGTACACACGTAACCTGGGTTTGCGACGTCCTCCCAAACAAGGTTGTCAGAATCACAATTTTGAATCGGATCGGAGCTTCGATGGTAGGATAGCAAATTGCAGAATCTTTACTATCAGGATCATAGAAACGTAGATTTTAAGAACTAAAATCCTAGAATCAGAGAGATAATCTTGGATCGTAAAGTCGTAGAATCATATAGCAAAATCGTGATTCCGACAACCTTGCTCCCAAAAATACGATCAAATAATGCAGACCCAATTGAAGAAATTAGCAAAAGAAACCATGCAATGCATTGGAATAAACTATACCACACTTCTCTAACTAAATGATCATGACTCGAGATGTTAATAGGTCCACGTCCTTTATTTAAATACATGGTATCCATATGTGTTGCCACTTATATATCCTCCTTATCATCCTCGCTGACAGTGGCCTTGGTGCTCACACAACCACAACGAGTTTGAATATTCTCAATCATAAGACATATCTCTGCATAAGATGAGAAGTCTGCTTTTTTGTGAGGTTTTGGCAAGGCGTGCATGCGTGGTTAAAGCTCGTTTCTTTTCTCTCCTATCTTGATTTTGCTGAGGTGTTCATTTCTAATCTGGATCGATGCTTATGTGAAAGGGAGACAGACCATGTGCTATTGGTTAATGTTGCACCCTAAATAGCATTTTTTTAAATAGTTAACATGTAACATAGCATCATATTCAGTTTCTACACATTTTTTAATCAAATTTCACATATAGCATGTTAAATTTAAAGTTAGGGTTCAAAAGATATGATTTTTCTAAAAGTATTTGATATATATTGTGGATTGATTAACCCAAATATCAGGGGTTCTCATGCAAAAGCAAAAAATTAACATGGGTTAATTACCAAAAACATCAGAGTGTTTTTTGCTAAAGCAAAAAAAGTCTAGCTTTAAACTCAACTGCAGGTTGATTAGCGAAACATCACAAAATATCCTGTAAAATGGCATGACGGATCAAAAATATCGCCTTCTTTTATAAGTGGATATAGATTAATCCATAGGTGTCGGTGTGCACAACGTGAGTTCACCTCTCCCACGAGAAAGGGGATGACTGTGTAGAGTACTGTGTAGTCACTTTACTATAGACTTTATTGGAGAATTTTAGGTAGTATACTGACCTAATTTGTGCAATTCCAATCGCACTACAGCTGCCATTAGGGCATTCCAATGTCGACCTTCGAATTGTCCGGACCACGCGGTTCGGATGTATTTTGCCATCCAATGCGGTTATGTATTTGTCTTCTTGGCTCCGGACATTATTCTTCCGGTGGGAGGGGGGGCTTTGTGGCCATCGAGACCGTGGCCACGCAAGCGTTCGACATCCCAAACCATCGATGAGCACCGACGCGTGGATGAGCAACTTGCCGCCACACGGCTATCACGTCAAACGTGGACGTGGACGAGCAGGTAGCACTGCTCGACTCCTACCGCTCCTTCCACGACATCCTCTGTGACCTCCATTAAGCGGAGTTAGAAGTCGCCTTCAAGGAAATTGACGAGGCAGCGGACAAGGACGACGTCGCGAGCTCCCCCTCGACCGCACCCCGCCGCCACAACGATGAAGCTAATACATCCGCGGGCGCCACCCGTGGCGAGGAAGAGTAGAGCATGGGAGGATGCTGGCGCTCGGGTCCCAAGATGGCCACCACTCCTCCCGTTTCGTTGAAGCTAAGCTTGGCGGGCTCTTCATCGCGGACCGATTAACAGAAAGCAAGTTGCGGAGGCGAATAGCTTCGGTCCCTGACATTCATGGCCGATTGTACATGGGGAATGGGCACCAACGATCATTTAGACTAACTTTAGAGTACGGTTAATTTCAAAACTTCAAATATGTCGAAATATAATAAATTTGCTCCGATTTAGATGAAAAGCTTCTGGCTTTATGTAAGATTTACCCAAGTATGAATGAATTTCGTCTGGTTCTTTTAAATATGTAACAAATTTGTTCACTTTTGCTAAATTTCCTCTGAAATGTAACCAGACATTTGCGGTTATGGTTGGATAGCCGTCGGCTCCCGCATCCGTGTCGACGGACTGGCCCCTCTCGATTCATGGACGGATGTAGTGTCCGTTTTGAAAGTCAACATTGGATATGTCCTCATCAAAAGTTGGATCAACCCCCTATGG
>NC_041388.1:584235067-584235535 GCF_002162155.2 Triticum dicoccoides
GCGACAGGCGGGTGCATTGATTTCCACGAATCCCACGCAAAAGTTAGCACCACGTTGCTCTTTCCATCGGAAGATTAAGCCATGTTTAGTTGTCCAACAATATATATCAAATGTTCTACTCAGGTCATCTCCGACGAGGACCTCAAAATGTCCTTATACATCCGGACTAAGCTGTTCGGCCATAGTTTATCATTTAACGTGGACGCCTATTTGTTCATGGACACACCCGCTTGACCGAATTTTCGTAAACCAGGCCAAATTGGGGAACTTCACGAGACTTCGGACCACCGCCACGTAGGACTTCAGCACCCCCGACCAACTCAAATCCCGCTTCCGGACTATTTATCTTTCACCCCGCCCATGCCCCCCCCCCTTTGCCCTGCTTTCGCATCCTTCTCGTCCGACGTCGTCATTATACCTCTCCGTCGGCCTCCCAGACTTTGCCGGACGTTCACAGCCACAGCCGAC
>NC_041388.1:584235981-584361428 GCF_002162155.2 Triticum dicoccoides
ACAACAGCGCTGTCCACCTAGGCTTCGTCCGTAGCCAGGTACCCTTCACCCCCATACTGACGCCGTCCATAGCAGACAGTACACCCGACAGGTATTCAGACAAATGCCATCGAGTTTTTTTGTTGAACTTTTTCTTGTTCCTAAAATAAGCACTATGACGGGGTACTCAATGATGAAGGATGAGTTGTTGCGCGATGCTTGAAAGGTCGTATATGCAGACTTTGTAGTTATGAGACAAGGGGGTTCGACCTTTTTGACAAAACATGCATGATTCATTCCCGAGCAAAAGCATTTCGCGCCCTACGACTTGCATGTGATCCATGATCGCAATGTGAAGTCACTAGCCCATTGATGGTACACCATCTCCAACTCCCTCACGAAGTTCTGTGGTGCGATTGCACAAATGGAGAGAAGGTGGCCACCGGTCTCGCAACCATTAAGACCGGAACTTTTTTTCTTCTTGTTGCTTCACATGTTGGTCAATTTGATTAATTCAATGTTGCAACTTGATAATCACTGCCTGTTGTCTTATATAAGACCTGTGATGGATCCTTCAATAAACAATAAGCAAGTCTAGAAAGCCAACGAGACAGCTAACTAGCCGTAGTACTCCGCGTTTAGCGATCGACGTACGTACGTCCATGGCAACCGTCCAGCAGATCCGTCACGCGCAGCGCTCGGACGGCCCGGCGGCCGTGCTTGCAATCGGCACAGCGAACCCGGCGAGCTGCATGCTCCAGAACGACTACGCCGACTACTACTTCCGCGTCACCAACAGCGAGCACCACGCCGACCTCAAGGACAAGCTCAAGAGAATCTGTAAGACCATGCATGCCCTGCACCTGCAGCGTAAACCTAACCTAGTAACCTATAAACGTATCGGCGTACGTTTCCAATTTCCAAATGCATGCATATTTGCGGTGAGCTACTATGTAAAATGTTCTCCTGTCCAGGTAAGAATTCGGGCATCGAGAGGCGCTACGTGCACCTCGACGAGGAGCTCCTCGGCGCGCACCCGGACTTCAGCGACCGCGCGCTGCCGACCCTCGACGCGCGGATAGACATGGCCTCGGCCGCGGTGCCCGAGCTCGCCGCGTCCGCCGCGGCCAGGGCCATCGCCGAGTGGGGGCGCCCGGCCGCCGACGTCACGCACCTCGTCTTCAGCACCTACTCCGGCGGGAAGGCCCCCAGCGCCGACCTCCGCCTGGCGTCGCTGCTCGGCCTCCGCCCCACCGTGTCCCGCACCATCCTCAGCCTCAACGGCTGCTCCGGTGGCGGCAGGGCGCTGCAGCTCGCCAAGGAGCTCGCCGAGAACAACCGTGGCGCGCGCGTCCTCGTGGCCTGCTCCGAGCTCACCCTCATCGGGTTCTACGGGCCCCAGGAGGGTCGCCTCGACACCATCCTGGGCAACGGCATATTCGGCGACGGCGCGGGCGCCGTCATCGTCGGCGCCGACCCCGTCGACTGCATTGAGCGCCCGCTGTTCGAGATGGCCTTCGCCACGCAGACGACGATACCGGAGACCGAGAACGAGATCACCACGCGGCTCATGAAAGGCGGCCTCGACTTCCACGTCTCCATCCGGGTGCCGAAGCTGCTGAAGAGCAACATCGAGCGCTGTCTGATCGACACGTTCGAATCTATTGGGATCAGTGCTGAGTGGAACGATCTCTTCTGGGCGATCCACCCTGGTGGCCGTGCGATTTTGGACCACGTTGAGCAACTGCTCGGGCTGGGCGTCGAGAAGCTGGCCGCGAGCCGACGGGTGCTGAGAGAGTACGGGAACATGAGTGCCGCCACGGTGATCTTCGTGCTCGATGAGCTGCGCCGGCGTAGGGCAAGGGGAGAAGAGGTGGCCGAGTGGGGTGTGATGATGGCGTTCGGTCCGGGGATCACGATCGAGACCATGGTGCTGCACGCCGCAGGCAGCCTCAAGGAAAACTAGCTATTCTTAAAGAGCAACTGAATCATATGTTTCTGGAGGTTGTGTAGTAACTTGGTGATCTTGGACTGGGCTAGGTTGCTGCAGCAGACACCAAACATGAAGGGTAGACTTATAAGAAACAGTCAACTCTACCTCAAAATAAAATAAAATAAAGAGTCAATTACACCCCTGGTACCACAACTTGGCGCGAAAAGTCGGTTTAGTGCTAAAACTTGCGACATACATTGAACTGGTGCTACAACTTGGCTTTGGCGTGCATATACGGTGCAAATCACGTTGTTGTACGAATAAGGTGCTGATGAGGCATGCCAACGTGGCATAGGGCCCGCTGTCAGCGTCTGGACGGCAAAGTGGACGTGTGGCCTGCTATTTTGCAAACAAAAAAACTCAGAATTTTTTTCTCAAAAAAAGACCCTGCCGCGGCCATAAGGGTCCATTTATCAGCGTCACGCTAATAATTGAAAAAAGCAGCGTGCGCGCGGGATACTCGAACAGCTAACATGTAGGATGCAGGAGGGCACTGCTAAACAGGATGCTGCTGCTAGTTATATATATTCTCTGACTATTAAGTGGGCTGCTGTGCATGCATCCCATTTTGCATTGTGTTTTTTCCCGAAATTTACTCAATATATGTAAATTATAATAGTGTGTTATAAATAATATATATAAGCTATAAAATCATTTATTGATTTAAAATTTATCCATACCATAAATTATGAATTTTAAAACTCTTCATGCGATAATTTGCATATTGAATAAAAACATATATTCAGTAAATGCTTATATAAGTTTAAAATTGTTCACAATATTAACAATATAAAAATATTAATGTTTTTTAAAAAAATGAATAAATGCTTATATAAGTTTAAAAATGTTCAATGTTTTAAAACAATATTAATGTAGTGTGTAAAAGTGTTCATGTTTTAAGAAAGTTTTTTAGTTACTATATATTTCCATAAATTCCTAAATAAGTTTTAATATATTGACAGTTTTAACAAATTATTCATGTAGTATATATAAGTGTTCATGCTTTCAAAAGTATATATTCATATAATGTAAAAATAGTTGGCTGGGATTAGAAGCAGCGACATGTAGTCAACATGTGTGAGTGGCCACCACACCACTCAGCAGCATTACTTTTTTAGGAATTTATAGAATATATGTAAATTATATTCTTATGCTATAAGTAATAATAGTAATAATAATATAGAATAATATTACATTATAAAAAGATTCAAGTATCAATACATATAATTATATTTTTTATTTCATGATAAATGGTAATATAAGTTAAAATATTCGTGATTTTAATTAAAAAATATGTAGTATATAAAAGTGATCATTGTTATTCTGAAATTTATTTTCTTTATAACACACGATTACAGTTTGCATGTATTTTTTAAGAAATAACTGTGCAAAATGGGCCACTGGAACTCCAGCCCACTTAAGTCGAAGCGTTATATAGGTTTTGTGTTAGTTTATTACAACATCGTTGTCTGGTGTATGGGTTGACAGGGTCTCTTTCGTGAGAATTTTTTTTGCACGATAGTATGGGTTGCTGAAAGATGGACCCCACGCGCCTCCGTCTGTGACGAAAATATCGGTCGCTGACAGGGTCTCTTTCGTGAGAATTTTTTTTACACAATAGTATGTGTGGCTGAAAGATGGACCCCACGCGCCTCCGTCTGTGAGGAAAATATATGTCGCTGACAGGGTCTTTTTCGTGAGAAAATAATTTCCAAGGTGCTTTCTGCAGAATAGCAAGCACACGCATGCAGTCGCTGACAGCAGAGGCCCATGCCACGTTGGCGCGCCTAATCAGCAACATGTTCGTATAAAAATATAATTTGCACCGTATATGCACGCCAATGCCAAGTTGTGGCACCAGTTCAATGTACGCCGCAAGTTTTAGCACTAAACTGATTTTTCAAGCCAAGTTGTGGCACCAGTGGTGTAATTGACTCTAAAATAAAATAAGAAAGAGCCAACTTAACATGGCTATGTGCATCGACATTGGAGTTTCTCCCTTCATTTATCTTTATTCTATAGCGGTGGCTTTGCCTTGTCTATTAATCAAGGAGAGAATAGAGTTTTACAAGTGTCCTTTAAAACATAACATGGCGATTACTCGCTCAATATAATTTGTCTTAGTTTTTTAGGACCCGTGGTGACCCATAGTTTCACCTCGTCAAAGATGATGTTCAACAAGAGACCCGTGGCGGGGCACACTTATGCCGAAAGACGCGTAAGTTCTCTCGTCCATATTTTCCAAGAGACAAGTATGGTGAGGAAGATCATGGCTCGACTGTTTGGGTTTTGCATGCATGTTCTCTTGTCCCACCAATCCTTCAAAAAGCCCTCCAAATGCCAAGTGAATGTATCCATGTGTACAAGGCCTAGCTTCTCTCTTGTCCCACCAATCCTTGAAGGAGCCCTCCAAATGCCAAGTGGATGTATTCATGTGTACAAGGCCTAACTTCTCGATGACCAATCTCCAAAATTCAAGGGTGTAGCACACTTGAAGGATATATGAGCTCCGGTTTCTTACTCCCTTTTACAAAGAGGATAAAGTCCACAATTTGCTCATCCACGTCTTTCAAACTAATAGGCGTTCCAAGTCTGATCTTGCAATGCCAACCAACCAAAAAAATTGTCTTTTGGAGGGGCCCAAACTATGAGATCCATGGAGGAGTGGGTCATGCCAAGGAATTGAGTCTTATAGGCGGTAGACGCTGAATAGACCCCATCATTCAAGTGCTTCTAAACCGTGTCGTCCTCGGTTTGCCCTTAATGGTGAACCAGCGCTTGTGAACATAGTATTTTTCCAGTGATTTAGCTATGAACAAAGCACTGCTTCGTGCACATGCATCCAGACATCCAATGTAATGTAAAAATTCAACTTTGGACACCTCATAGCATCAAGACTGAAATAGGAACACAATCTAGACAAAACACCTCGCTCTATGTCACTTGGCCCATCAGTATTTATCATGGTATGTTACAAAATTGCTAGTAGAAGCAAATCTGTATATTTTAAGCCAATATAGGCCAGATTGGTAGAACCGTATGTCAATTTTTTTTTCAAAATACGACGCGTTCTGCATCAAATTGGCGGAATTTCGCTCAGGGCGCACCCTAACAAGGCCGGTCCATGTAGCGAGTACGGTTTCTGTAACGAGCTGGTACAATGGCGGCTCGGGCCCTATAATGTTCTTTTTCATCCGACATTTTTTAAACGTGGGATGATAACCCACAAGTATAGGGGATCGCAACCGTTTTCGAGGGTAAAGTATTCAACCCAAATTTATTGATTCGACACAAGGGGAGCCAAAGAATATTCTCAAGTATTAGCAGCTGAGTTATCAATTCAACCACACCTGGAAACTTAATATCTGCAACAAAGTGTTTAATAGCAAAGTAATATGATAGTAGTGGTAACGGTGGTAAAAGGTAACGGTAGCCAAAGTAAAATTTTTGGTGTTTTGTAGTGATGATAACAATAGCAATGGAAAAGTAAATAAGCATAGAACAATATATGGAAAGCTCATAGGCAATGGATCGGTGATGGAGAATTATGAAGGATGCGGTTCATCATGTAACAGTCATAACCTAGGGGGACACAGAACTAGCTCCAGTTCATCAATGTAATGTAGGCATGTATTCCGAATATAGTCATACGTGCTTATGAAAAAGAACTTGCATGACATCTTTTGTCCTACCCTCCCGTGGCAGCGGGGTCCTATTAGAAACTAAGGGATATTAAGGCCTCCTTTTAATAGAGTATCGGAACAAAGCATTAACACATAGTGAATACATGAACTCCTCAACCTACGGTCATCACCGGTAATTATCCCGATTATTGTCACTTCGGGGTTAACGGATCATAACACATAATAGGTGACTATAGACTTGCAAGATAGGATCAAGAACTCTCATATATTGATGAAAACATAATAGGTTCAGCTCTGAAATCATGGCACTCAGGCCCTAGTGACAAGCATTAAGCATAGCAAGGTCATAGCAACATCAATCTCAGAACATAGTGGATACTAGGGACCAAACCCTAACAAAAATAACTCGATTACATGATAAATCTCATCCAACCCATCACCGTCCAGCAAGCCTGCGATGGAATTACTCACGCACGGCGGTGAGCATTATGAAATTGGTGATGGAGGATAGTTGATGATGACGACGATGGATTCCCCTCTCTGGAGCCTCGAACGGACTCCAGATCAGCCCTCCCGAGAGAGTTTAGGGCTTGGCGGCGGCTCCATATCATAAAAAACGATGAATCCTTCTCCCTGGTTTTTTCTCCCCGAAAGTGAATATATGGAGTCCAGGTTGAGGTCGGTGGAGCGTCAGGGGGCCCACGAGGCAGGGGGCGCGCCCAGGGGGTAGGGCGCGCCCCCACCCTCATGGACAGGTGGAGGCCCCCCTGACATGGATCTTCCTTCCAGTATTTATTATATATTCCAAAATAATTATCCGTTGATTTTCAGGTCATTCCGAGAACTTTTATTTCTGCACAAAAATAACACCATGATAATTCTGCTGAAAACTGCGTCAGTCCGGGTTAGTTCTATTCAAATCATGCAAGCTAGAGTCCAAAACAAGGGCAAAAGTGTTTGGAAAAGTAGATACGACGGAGACGTATCAACTCCCCCAAGCTTAAACCTTTGCTTGTCCTCAAGCAATTCAGTTGATAAACTGAAAGTGATAAAGAAAAACTTTTAAAAACTCTGTTTGCTCTTGTTGTTGTAAATATGTAAAGCCAGCATTCAAGTTTTCAGTAAAGATTATGAACTAATGATACGTCTCCAACGTATCTACTTTTCCAAACACTTTTGCCCTTGTTTTGGACTCTAGCTTGCATGATTTGAATGGAACTAACCTGGACTGACGCTGTTTTCAGCAAAATTACCATGGTGTTATTTATGTGCAGGAGCAAACGTTCTCGGAATGACCTGAAACTTCATGGAGACACTTTTCAGAAAATAAGAAAAATACCTGCCAAAGATGAAGGCCAGGGGGCCACCACCTTGCCACGAGGGTGGGGGGCGCGCCCCCTACCTCATGGGCCCCCTATTGCGTCTCCGACTCCAACTCCACCTCCATATATTGAGTTTCGGGGAGAAAAAAATCAAGGAGAAGAAATCATCGCGTTTTACGATACGGAGCCACCGCCAAGCCCTAAAACCTCTCGGGAGGGCTGATCTGGAGTCCGTTCGGGGCTCCGGAGAGGGGAATCCGTCGCCATCGTCATCATCAACCATCCTCCATCACCAATTTCATGATGCTCACTGTCGTGCGTGAGTAATTCCATCGTAGGCTTGCTGGACGGTGATGGGTTGGATGGGATCTATCATGTAATCGAGTTAGTTTTGTTAGGGTTTGATCCCTAGTGTCCACTATGTTCTGAGATTGATGTTGCTATGACTTTGCTATGCTTAATGCTTGTCACTAGGGCCCGAGTGCCATGATTTCAGATCTGAACCTATTATGTTTTCATCAATATATGAGTGTTCTTGATCCTATCTTGCAAGTCTATAGTCACCTATTATGTGTTATGAGCCGTTAACCCCGAAGTGACAATAATCGGGATATTTACCGGTGATGACCGTAGTTTGAGGAGTTCATGTATTCACTATGTGTTAATGCTTTGTTCCGGTTCTCTATTAAAAGGAGGCCTTAATATCCCTTAGTTTTCGTAAGGACCCCGCTGCCACGGGAGGGTAGGACAAAAGATGTCATGAAAGTTCTTTTCCATAAGCACGTATGACTATGTTCGGAATACATGCCTACATTTGGAGCTAGTTCTGTGTCACCCTAGGTTATGACTGTTACATGATGAACCGCATCCGGCATAATTCTCCATCACCGATCCATTGCCTACGAGCTTTCCATATATTGTTTTTCGCTTATTTACTTTTCCGTTGCTATTGCTATCATCACTACAAAATACCAAAAACATTACTTTTACTACCATTACCTTTTGTTACCGTTATCACCACTATCATATTACTTTGCTACTAAACACTTTGCTGCAGATATTAAGTTTCCAGGTGTGGTTGAATTGACAACTCAGATGCTAATACTTGGGAATATTCTTTGGCTCCCCTTGTGTCGAGTCAATTAATTTTGGTTGAATACTCTACCCTCGAAAACTGTTGCGATCCCCTATACTTGTGGGTTATCAAGACTATTTTCTGGCGCCGTTGCCGGGGAGCGTAGCTCTGTTCTTTGAGTCACTTGGGATATATATCTGCTTATCATTATGAAGAACTTGAGAGATCCAAAAACCAAGATCTATCCCTCAACTACGAGGGGAGGTAAGGAACTGCCATCTAGCTCTGCTCTTGATTCACCTTCTGTTATGAGTAAGTTTGCGACACCTACACCTGCTTCTGCTATTCGTTCTGTTATGTCGCATGTTATTGATGATGCCGCTTCTGCTATGCATGATACTTATGATGAAACTACCTCTATGCCTGATACTACTATGCCACTTAGTGATTTTCTTGATGAACAACTTGCTAGGGCTAGAGAAATTGAAAATATTGAATCTGATGATACTAATGAAAGTGATGAAAGTGATGATGAAGAACCACTTGCCATTCCTAAGGGTTATGTTTTTGTTCAAGATGCTTCTTTAGCTATTTTAGCTTGCACAAATAGAACTGAACTTAAAAAATTACTAGCTATATGGAGTAAGCAATCTCTAAATGATAGAATGAAACCTGACCTTGCTTTTGCTACTTCACCTATCTTTGTTACTGATAAGGATTATGAATTCTCTGTTGATCCTGATATAATTACTTTGGTTGAATCTGATCCTTTTCATGGTTATGAATCTGAAACTGTTGTGGCACATCTTACTAAACTGAATGATATAGCTACCCTGTTCACTAAAGATGAGAGAACTCGTTACTTTTATATTCTTAAAATATTTCCGTTCTCATTAAAGGGTGATGCTAAGATATGGTTTAATTCTCTCGATCCTTGTTGTGTGCGTAGTCCCCAGGATATGATTTATTACTTCTCTGCAAAATATTTCCCTGCTCATAAGAAACAAGCTGCTTTAAGGGATATATATAATTTTGTGCAAATTGAAGAAGAGAGTCTCCGCAAGCTTGGGGAGGCTTCTCCAATTACTTAATGCTTTGCCTGATCATCCTCTTAAGAAATATGAAATACTTGATATCTTTTATAATGGACTAAGTGATGCCTCCAGAGATTACCTGGATAGTTGTGCTGGTTTGGTTTTCAGGGAAAGAACACTGGATGAAGCTGAAATTCTATTGAATAATATGTTGACAAATGAAAATAATTGGACACCTCCGGAGCCTATTCCTGAGCCTATTCCTAAACCAACTGCGATGAAGAGGGGTATTCTATTTCTCAGTCCTGAAGATATGCAAGAGGCAAAGAAATCTATGAAAGAAAAGGGTATTAAATCTGAAGATGTTAAGAATTTACCTCCTATTGAAGAAATATATGGTCTTAATTTACCTCCTGTTGAAGAAACATATAATCTTAACCCTTTACCTATTGAAGAAACTCATGGTCTTGATAACCCGCCACATGTAGTAAAGGTAAATTCTCTCTATAGATATGATAAAGTTGTAATCCCATTTACTAAAATTCCTAGCCCATGCTTAGATGAGTTTGATAAATTTATGGCTAAGCAAGAAGATTTTAATGCTTATTTTGGTAGACAACTGAAATATAATTCAAATATGCTTGGACACTTGGGTGATTATATGGATAATGTCAAAGGTGAACTTAAACTTATTAGTAAACATGCTTCTATGGTTACCACTCAAGTAGAACAAGTACTTAAAGCTTAAAATGATTTGCTCAATGAATTGAGTAGTAAAGATAATGATTATGTTGTTAGAGTGGCTAGTAGAACTGGTAGAATGACTCAGGAACCTTTGTATCCTGAAGTCCACCCTAAGAGAATTGAGCAAGATTCTTAGAGAAATAATATAGATGCACCTAGTTCTTCTAAAAAGAAGAAAAAGAAAAATGATAGGACTTTACATGCTTCTAGTGAACCTATTGTTGAAACACCTGAGAATCCAAATGATATTTCTATTTCTGATGCTGAAACACAACCTGGTAATGAAACTAAAACTAGTGGTAATGTTAATGATAATGTTCATGATGATGCTCAACCTAGTAATGATAATGACATAGAAATTGAACCTGCTGTTGATCTTGATAACCCACAACCAAAGAATCAACATTATGATAAGAAAGATTTTGTTGCTAGGAAACATGGTAAAGAAAGAGAACCATGGGTTCAAAAACCCATGCCCTTTCCTCCCAAACCATCCAAGAAAAAGGATGATGAGGATTTTGAGCGCTTCGCTGAAATGATTAGACCTGTCTTTTTGCGTATGCGATTAACTGATATGCTTAAAACAAATCCTTATGCTAAGTATATGAAAGATATTATTACAAATAAAAGAAAGATACCGAAAGCTGAAATTTCCACCATGCTTGCTAATTATACTTTTAAGGGTGGAATACTAAAGAAACTTGGAGATCCCGGTGTACCCACTATACCATGCTCTATCAAAAGAAATTATTTTAAAATTGCTTTATGTGATCTTGGAGCCGGTGTTAGTGTTATGCCTCTCCCTTTATATCGTAGACTTGATTTCAATAAGTTGACACCTAATGAAATATATTTGCAAATGGCTGATAAATCAACTGCTATACCTATCGGTATTTGTGAGGATGTGCCTGTTGTAGTTGCAGACGTTACTATTTTAACGGACTTTGTTATTCTTGATATTCCCGAGGACGATAGTATGTCTATTATTCTTGGAAGACCCTTTTTGAATACTACAGGGGATGTTATTGATTGCACTAAAGGCAATGTCACTTTTCATGTTAATGGTAATGAGCATACGATACACTTTCTGAGGAAACAACCTCAAGTTCATAGTATCAACTCTATTGGAAAAATTCCATCGATTATATTTGGAGGTTTTGAATTTCCTCTTCCTACTGTCAAGAAGAAATATGATATTCTTATTATTGGGGATGTGCATATCCCCGTTGAGGTAACATAGTGTTATTCGAAATTTCTCCAGTTCCATGTTATTCGGAATGAGTTCGTTAACAAGACTTGATCAACCTTGTTAGTGGATTCCTTTTGATGATCATGAGATGGATGAAACTAGAAGGCACAACCTTCTGTACCCCAATTTTACTTTTTGTTATTTATATTAAATAAAATAAAACAATTATTTTTTTGTTTGTTATCTGATTATCCATGCAATATAAAAATACCTGAAAAATAAAAGTTCTCCAAATGCCCTGAAAATTAAATATGATTTTTTCTAGAATATTTGAGGATTTATGGAACTGAGAACACACCAGGGGGGCCAACCACCTGCCCACGAGGGTGGAGGGCGCGCCCCTGCCTCATGGGCCCACGGTGGCCCTCCTCCACTTATTCCTGCACCCACACACTTCATCTTCCTCCCCCAAACATGAATATCCAGCTCAAGCACGAGTTCTAGCTCATTTTGCTGCCATTTTCGATCTCCTTGCTCAAAGCACCTCTCACAAAACTGCTTGGAGAGATTGTTCCTTGGTATGTGACTCCTCCATTGGTCCAATTAGTTCTTGTTCTAGTGCTTTATTCATTGCAAATTTTTGCTTCTTAGGTGACCCTGTTCTTGTGCTTGCATGTCAAATTTATATGGTCAAAAGTAGTTTTGATGCATGATATAGGCCCTAGGCACTTGTAGGAGTAGTTGCTATCAATATTATTGAGTTTGGTTTACTTTTATTTTGAAGTTGCTAAAAATTTCAGAATTTTTCAGAAAATGATGAGGAGACTCTTGAGGGGCTCATCGAGCCAAAGCTCAAAGGAAAAGGCACCAAAGCCTGAGTATAATCTGCCTCGCACCGCGGAGGTTCGGGCGTGTGAATGGCCTTCCGAGGATTTCTTGAGAGCAGCCGGGATTTATGAAGATTTTCATGAATTGGCTCAGACTGCAGGCCTTACCGCTTTCCTCCACGACCAATGCAATCAGTATCTCTTGCTCACAAATACCTCTGTGCAAAACTTTCATTTCCATTCTAGGAACTCACCACCTACGGTGGAGTTTCATTTATATGATGAGCATATATAAGGAGATGTCACTTTATGATTTTTGTCGGATCTGTTTAGTCCCTTTTGGGGGCAAGAAAGAAGAACCACATCGTGATGATGTGGAGGGATTTATTGACACTATCACTGTAGCGGAAACAAGGAAGGTTTCCGATGCATGAATCACTAGCATACATTTTCCTGTTTTACGCTACTTTACATTATTTGCTAGTCATTGCTTAATTGGTCGAGGAAACTGTGGAAACCTGAGTATCCCTGATATTATTATTTTGCACCACGGTTTATACGATGATAACTCTTTTAGTATGGGCAGCATTATTGCCAAACGGTTAAGTCTGAACCGTACCAAGGGCCCCATCTTTGGAGGCATCTATGCTACACGCCTAGCTGCACATTTTAGCATACCTATTAGGCATTATGAGAAGGAAGAAAAGGTGCTGCCCCATGTTTATTTAGACTATAAAAGTATGGTGGCACATGATTTCTTTGTTAAGAATAGGGAAGGAGAGCTTAAATATCAATTGTTCTTTAATAAACATCATCCTGAGACTATTACCTTGCTTGCTCCTTCTTTGTTTGATTTGACTGTAGGCATGTACCTTGTTCCGTTGACGGCTATCCACGCCTACCGGAACCCTGCACCAGCCGAGGAGCCAGAGCCGGAACCACAATTTGATCCTTCACGACAGTCTAATTATCAGTGGGATCCGGAGATGATTGTCAGCCAATGGCAATTGGAGCCTTCCTTGTCTGCATCACAGTACGACCCCAACTATTATTATGGATATCAACCAGGCCAGGCGTGGCCTTAGACCAACTTAGGCTAAAAGCCTAAGCTTAGGGGAGTACGTATTTCTCACCGACATTACATTTATGTTCACACACTCATTGCTAGATGTCGGTGCTCATACTTTTTCATTGTATCATCCATGCTAGTTTACTTTCCTTTTTATGCTTTCTTCTTGTGTGTTTAATAAACCTTAAGAAAACCAAAAAAAATTAGTTGTAACTTTTAATTAGTTTACTTTCCATGCTTGTAGTAGTAATTAAAAAGAAAACCCAAAAATATTTCCTGTTCTTCTTTTGCCTGTTGGGAGCTTTCCTGTGTAAATAGTTTTATTTCTTTTCTTTTCTTTGGGGGTGGATAGGAGAAGACCATTATTAACTTGTTGAAGTGGCTCTTATATGCATTATTGTTGATCTGACAAAAGATCCCATATTACCTTGTCTTCTCTCTTGAATTGAATGCTCGTAGATTCCAGCTTAGTCCATTGCACGTGTACTATTATTATTATCCACACTATTCGGTCCTGCAAGTGTAAGGCAATAATGATGATTATATGATGAACTTATTGAGATGAGAAAAACTGGTATGAACTCGACCTCTCTTGTTTTTGTAAATATGATTAGTTCATCGTTCCTGATTCAGCCTATTATGAATAAACATGTTTGCAAGGACAATTAGAGATTATAGTTGCTTATGCCATGCTTAATTATCTAGGAGCTTATAATGGTTTACCTTGCGTGCCAACATGCTATTAAAATGGTTGTGATGTGGTATGATAGGGTGGTATTCTCTTTTGAATGATTCAAGTGGCTTGACTTGGCACATGTTCACGCATGTAGTTGAAACAAAATCAACATAGCCTCTACGATATTTATGTTCATGGTGCATTATATCCTACTCATGCTTGCATTCGGTGTTGATTAATTTTAATGCATGTTCATGACTGTTGTCACTCTCTAGCTGGTCGCTTTCCAGTCTTTTGCTAGCCTTCACTTGTACTAAGCGGGAATACTGCTTGTGCATCCAAACTCCTTAAACCCCAAAGTTATTCCACATGAGTCCACTATACCTACCTATATACGGTATCTACCTGCTGTTCCAAGTAAATTTGTATGTGCCAAACTCTAAACCTTCAAATAAATATCCTGTTTTGTATGCTCAAATAGCTCATGTATCAACTAGGGCTGTCTGTATCTTCCATGTTAGGCGGGTTATTCTCAAGAGGAGTGGACTCCGCTCCTCACTCACAAGATAAATGGCTGGTCACTGGGATGCCCAGTCCCATGCTTTATGCAAACTAAATCAAAATAATTGCAAACAAAACTCCCCCTGGGACTCTTGTTAGTTGGGGGCACTCGTTGTTTCGAGCAAGCCATGGATTGATGCTTGTTGGTGGAAGGGGGAGTATAAACTTTACCATTCTGTTTGGGAACCGCCTATAATGTGTGTAGCATAGAAGATATCGCCATCTCTTGGTTGTTATGTTGACAATGAAAGTATACCGCTCAAAATATTATTCACCTCTGTTTCAAAACCGAGCTCTGGCACCTCTACAAATCCCTGCTTCCCTCTGCGAAGGGCCTATCTAGTTAATTTTATGCTGAGTCATCATCCTCTTATTAGAAAGCACCAGTTGGAGAGCACCACTGTCATTTGCATTCATTATTGTTAGTTTACATTGAGTATGACTTGACTGGATCTCTTTTACCATGAATTACAATGTCTAGTCAGTCCTTGGTCTTTAAAAGTGCTCTGCATTTATGTTTTGCGGTCTCAGAAAGGGCTAGCGAGATACCATCCTGTTATATCATATTATGATTGTTTTGAGAAAGTGTTGTCATCCGAGTTTTATTATTATGGCTCGCTAGTTGATTATGCTATTGATATGAGTAAACTTGAGACCTATGCGTTATTACAAATGTGGTTAGTTATAATCTTTGCTGAAAACATGAATGATGGCATTACATATTTACAACAACAAGAGCAAACAGAGTTTGTAAAAGTTTTTCTTTATCACTTTCAGTTTGTCAACTGAATTGCTTGAGGACAATCAAAGGTTTAAGCTTGGGGGAGTTGATACGTCTCCAACGTATCTACTTTTCCAAACACTTTTGCCCTTGTTTTGGACTCTAACTTGCATGATTTGAATGGAACTAACCTGGACTGACGTTGTTTTCAACAGAATTACAATGGTGTTATTTATGTGCAGGAGCAAACGTTCTCGGAATGACCTGAAACTTCACGGAGACACTTTTCAGAAAATAAGAAAAATACCTGCCAAAGATGAAGGCCAGGGGGGCCACCATCTTGCCACGAGGGTGGGGGGCGCGCCCCCTACCTCGTGGGCCCCCTGTTGCATCTACAACTCCACCTCCACCTCCATATATTGAGTTTCAGGGAGAAAAAAATCAAGGAGAAAAAATCATCGCGTTTTACGATACGGAGCCGCCGCCAAGCCCTAAAACCTCTCGGGAGGGCTGATCTGGAGTCCGTTCGGGGCTCCGGAGAGGGGAATCCGTCGCCCTCGTCATCATCAACCATCCTCCATCACCAATTTCATGATGCTCACCACCGCGCGTGAGTAATTCCATCGTAGGCTTGCTGGACGATGATGGGTTGGATGGGATCTATCATGTAATCGAGTTAGTTTTGTTAGGGTTTGATCCCTAGTGTCCACTATGTTCTGAGATTGATGTTGCTATGACTTTTCTATGCTTAATGCTTGTCACTAGGGCCCGAGTGCCATGATTTTAGATCTGAACCTATTATGTTTTCATCAATATATGAATGTTCTTGATCCTATCTGGCAAGTCTATAGTCACCTATTATGTGTTATGAGCCGTTAACCCCAAAGTGACAATAATCGGGATACTTACCGGTGATGACCGTAGTTTGAGGGGTTCATGTATTCACTATGTGTTAATGATTTGTTCCGGTTCTCTATTAAAAGGAGGCCTTAATATCCCTTAGTT
Source organism: Triticum dicoccoides (assembly GCF_002162155.2). Lineage (NCBI taxonomy): Eukaryota > Viridiplantae > Streptophyta > Magnoliopsida > Poales > Poaceae > Triticum > Triticum dicoccoides. The sequence continues at coordinate 584,251,821 of NC_041388.1, forward strand.
TCCATAAGGACCCCGCTGCCACGGGAGGGTAGGATAAAAGATGTCATGTAAGTTCTTTTCCATAAGCACGTATGACTATGTTCGGAATACATGCCTACATTTGGAGCTAGTTCTATGTCACCCTAGGTTATGACTGTTACATGATGAACCGCATCCGGCATAATTCTCCATCACCGATCCATTGCCTACGAGCTTTCCATATATCGTTCTTCACTTATTTATTTTTCCGTTGCTATTGCTATCATCACTACAAAATACCAAAAACATTACTTTTACTACCATTACCTTTTGTTACCGTTATCACAACTATCATATTACTTTGCTACTAAACACTTTGCTGTAGATATTAAGTTTCCAGGTGTGGTTGAATTGACAACTCAGCTGCTAATACTTGAGAATATTCTATGGCTCCCCTTGTGTCGAATCAATAAATTTGGGTTGAATACTCTACCCTCGAAAACTGTTGCGATCCCCTATACTTGTGGGTTATCAACTAACCATATTCACAATAACATTTAGGTCTCATGTTTACTCATATCAATGGCATAATCAACTAGCGAGCAATAATAATAAATCTTGGATGACAACACTTTCTCAAAACAATCATGATATGATATAACAAGATGGTATCTCGCTAGCCCTTTCTGAGACCGCAAAACATAAATGCAGAGCACCTTTAAAGATCAAGGACCGACTAGACATTGTAATTCATGGTAAAAGAGATCCAGTCAAGTCACACTCAATGTAAACTAACAGTAATGGATGCAAATGACAGCGGTGCTCTCCAACTGGTGCTTTTTAATAAGAGGATGATGACTCAACATAAAAGTAAATGGATAGGCCCTTCACAGAGGGAAGCAGGGATTTGTAGAGGTGCCAGAGCTCGGTTTTGAAATAGATATGAATAATATTTTGAGTGGTATACTTTCATTGTTAACATAACAACCAAGAGATGGCGATATCTTCCATGGTACACACATTATAGGCAATTCCCAAACAGAATGGTAAAGTTTATACTCCCCCTCCACCAACAAGCATCAATCCATGGCTTGCTCGAAACAAAAAGTGCCTCCAACTAACAAGAGTCCTAGGGGAGTTTTGTTTGCAATTATTTTGATTTGCTTTGCATAAAGCATGGGACTGGGCATCCCGGTGAGCAACCATTTTCTCGTGAGTGAGGAGCGGAGTCCACTCCTCTTGAGAATAACCCGCCTAACATGGAAGATACAGATAGCCCTAGTTGATACATGAGCTATTCAAGCATACAAAACAGAATGTTTATTTGAAGGTTTAGAGTTTGGCACATACAAATTTACTTGAAATGGCAGGTAGATACCGTATATAGGTAGGTATGGTGGACTCATATGGAACAACTTTGGGGTTTATGGAATTCGACGCACAAGCAGTATTCCCGTTTAGTACAAGTGAAGGCTAGCAAAAGACTGGGAAGCGACCAGCTAGAGAGCGACAACAGTCATGAACATGCATTAAAATTAATCAACACTGAATGCAAGCATGAGTAGGATATAATGCACCATGAACATAAATATCGTAGAGGCTATGTTGATTTTTTCAACTACATGCGTGAACATGTGCCAAGTCAAGCCACTCGAATCATTCAAAAGAGAATACCACCCTATCATACCACATCACAACCATTTTAATAGCATGTTAGCACGCAAGGTAAAGCATTATAAGCTCCTAGCTAATTAAGCATGGCATAAGCAACTATAATCTCTAATTGTCCTTGCAAACATGTTTATTCATAATAGGCTGAATCAGGAACGATGAACTAATCATATTTACAAAAACAAGAGAGGTCGAGTTCATACCAGCTTTTCTCATCTCAATAAGTTCATCATATAATCATCATTATTGCCTTTCACTTGCAGGACCGAATAGTGTGGATAATAATAATAGTGCACGTGCAATGGACTAAGCTGGAATCTGCAAGCATTCAATTCAAGAGAGAAGACAAGGTAATATGGGCTCTTTGTTAGATCAACAATAATGCATATAAGAGCCACTTTAACATTTTCATTATGGTCTTCTTCTCTCGACCCCCAAAGGAAAGAAAAGAAATAAAACTATTTACACGGGAAATCTCCCAACAAGCAAAAGAAGAACGAGAAATCTTTTTGGGTTTTCTTTTTAATTACTACTACAAGCATGGAAAGTAAACTAATTAAAAGCTATAACTTTTTTTTTTGTTTTTCTTAAGGTTTATCAATCACACAAGAAGAAAGCATAAAAAGGAAAATAAACTAGCATGGATGATACAATGAAAAAGTATGAGCACCGACAACTAGCAATGTGTGTGTGAACATGAATGTAATGTCGGTGAGAAATACGTACTCCCCCAAGCTTAGGCTTTTGGCCTAAGTTGGTCTATGGCCACGGCTGGCATGGCGGATATCCAAAGTTGTAGCTGGGGTCATACTGAGATGCAACAGCTATTGCCTCATGAGCTGCCGCTTGGAGACGAGCCGTCTCCGTCCTCCTCTTATACTCGTCCGCCTCCTCCCTAGTTATAACATATCTCCCTTTTGCCTGAAAGTCAAAAGAAAGCAGGAGCAGGGAGAGCGACATGATAGGTGCGTCGTCTATCAAAGATTAGTCGGTATTGGAGGGACTGATAGTTCCTCTCAACAAACTGATGACGAACCATGGCCTCATAATCTAAATAAACAGGAGGCAACTCAATATCATACCCACATATGGGTATATCAAGAAAATTAGCTAGACGGGTTGCATAAATTCCACCGAAGAAATCTCCACTAAATCTATTATTATGCAACCTACGTGCAACAATGGCTCCCAAATTATAATGTCTATCTCCTAATACAGCACTCCTGAGAACACTGAGGTCAGGGACACACATGTGACGTGCTTTATCCTTACCATTTATGCACCTACCTATGAAGAGAGCAAAATAATGTATAGCAGGAAAATGGATGCTCCCTATGGTAGCTTGTGTTATGTCTCTAGATACACCCACAATTATACTAGCAAGAAAATCTCTAAATTCAGATTTGCGAGGTTCCTTAGGACTACCCCATTGTGGAAGTTTGCAAGCAGTGTTAAAATCCTCTAAGTCCATAGTATAAGAATTTTCATAGAGATAAAACATGATAGTTTGAGAATTGCGTGATGATGAAAATTCAAACCTCCTCACAAAGGAATTAGTGAGATAGTGGTACTGGCGGCATTTATCTGCCTTGAAGCTCTCAATATCAGCATTACACACATATGTGTTAAATTCTTCCTTGATTCCCGCTCGATCCATAAAGTCCTCTGAAGGCCATTCACAAGCCCGCACTTGAGCTTCCCTCGGTGGTTCTTCGTCGGCATCGCACATTGCGAGCCTGGGTCCTTGCTTCCTTGAAGGACCACCTTGGTACATTTTCCTAAACATATTTCATCCTCTGAAATTTTAGTAACTTCAAAATAAAAGTGAACCAAACTCAACAATATTGATATCAACTACTCCTACAAGTGCCTAGAGTCAATATCATGCATCAAAACTACTTTTGACCACATAAATTTGACATGCAAGCTCAAGAACAGGGTCACCTAAGCAGCAAAAATATGCAATGAATAAAGCACTAGAACAAAAACTAATTGGACCATTGGAGGAGTCACATACCAAGGAACAATCCCCCAAAGCAGTTTTTTGAGAGGTGCTTTGAGCAAGGAGATCGAAAATGGCAGCAAAATGAGCTTGGACTCGGGTTTGAGCTGGTTAGTGATGTTTGTGGGAGGAACAAGGAGTGTGTGGTAGCTATAATAAGTGGAGGGGAGCCACCCTGGGCCCACGAGGCAGGGGGGCGTGTCCTCCACCCTCGTGGCCAGGTGCTTGCTCCCCCTGCTATGTTCTCAGTGCCAGATATTCTCAAATATTCTAGAAAAAATCATATTTAATTTTTAGGGCATTTGGAGAACTTTTATTCTCGGGGTATTTTTTATTACATGGATAATTCTAAAAACAGATAGAAATTACTATTTTTGCTTTATTTAATATAAATAACAGAAAGTAAAAAGAGGGTACAGAGAGTTGTGTTTTCTAAATTCATCCATCTCATGCTCATCAAAAGGAATCCACTAACAAGGTTGATCATGTCTTGTTAACAAACTTATTCTGAATAACATGGAACCGGACAATTTTCGAATAACACTAGGTTACCTCAACGGGGATATGCACATCCCCAACAATAAGAATATCATATGTCTTCTTGACAGTAGGAAGAGGAAATTCAAAACCTCCAAAAATAATCGATGGAATTTTTCCAATAGAGTTTATACTATGAACTTGAGGTTGTTTCCTCGGAAAGTGTACCGTATGCTCATTGCCATTAACATGAAAAGTGACATTGCCTTTGGTGCAATCAATAACAGCCCATGCAGTATTCAAAAAGGGTCTTCCAAGAATAATAGACATACTATCGTCCTCGGGAATATCAAGAATAACAAAGTCCGTTAAAATAGTGACGTTTGCAACCACAACAGGCACATCCTCACAAATACCGATAGGTATAGCGGTTGATTTATCAGCCATTTGCAAAGATATTTCAGTAGGTGTCAACTTATTCAAATCAAGTCAACGATATAAAGAGAGAGGCTTAACACTAACACCGGCTCCAAGATCACATAAAGCAGTTTTAACATAGTTTCTTTTAATGGAGCATGGTATAGTTGGTACTCCGGGATCTCCTAGTTTCTTAGGTATTCCACCTTTAAAAGTATAATTAGCAAGCATGTTGGAAATTTCAGCTTTCGGTGTCTTTCTTTTATTAGTAACAATTTCTTTCATATACTTAGCATAAGGATTCATTTTGAGCATATCAGTCAAACGCATACACAAGAAGATATGTCTAATCATTTCAGCAAAGCGCTCAAAATCCTCATCATCCTTTTTCTTGGATGGTTTAGGAGGAAAAGGCATGGGTTTCTGAACCCATGGTTCTCTTTCCTTACTGTGCTTCCTAGCAACAAAGTCTCTCTTCATAACGTTGATTCTTTGATTGTGGGTTATCAAGATCAACAACAGGTTCAATCTCTACATCATTATCATTGCTAGGTTGAGCCTCAACATGAACATCATCATTAACATTATTACTAGGTTCATGTTCATTACCAGATTGTGTTTCAGCATCAAAAATAGAAATATAATTAGGATTCTCAGGCGTGTCAATAACAGGTTCACTAGAAGCATGCAAAGTCCTATCATTTTTCTTTTTCTTCCTCTTAGAAGGACTAGGTGCATCAATATTATTTCTCTGAGAATCTTACTCAATTCTCTTAGGATGGCCCTCAGGATACAAAGGTTCCTGGGTCATTTTACCACCTCTAGTCACAACTCTAACAGCATTATCATTTTTCTAACTATTTAATTCATTGAGCAAATCATTCTAATCTTTAAGTACTTGTTCTACTTGAGTGGTAACCATAGAAGCATGTTTACTAATAAGTTTAAGTTCAACTTTAATATTAGCCATATAATCACCCAAGTGTTCAAGCATATCAGCATTGCATTTTAATTCTCTACCAAAATAAGCATTGAAGTTTTCTTGTTTAACCATAAAGTCATCAAACTCATCCAAGCATGGGCTAGCAAACTTAGTAAATGGGATTTCAGCTTTATCATATCTATAGAGAGAATTTACCTTTACTATCCGTGTCGGGTTATCAAGACCATGTGTTTCTTCAACAGGCGGTAAATTAAGACCATGTATTTCTTCAATAGGAGGTAAATTCTTAACATCTTCAGCTTTAATACCTTTTTCCTTCATAGATTTCTTTGTCTCTTGCATATCTTCAGGACTGAGAAATAGAATACCCCTCTTCTTTGGAGTTGGCTTAGGAGTTGGTTCAAGAATTGGATTAGGAAGTGTCCAATTATTTTCATTAGTCAACATATTATTCAATAAAATTTTAGCTTCATCTAGTGTTCTTTCCCTGAAAACACAACCAGCACAACTATCTGAAAGTGCGTTATATCGACTAGAGGGGGGGTGAATAGGCGATTTTTATGAAAGTCTTCAAAACGTGGAAGTTATGAAGACAAACGATAGAAATAAACCTATTACCCTGCAGCGGAAGGTAGACTACACTAGGCAAGCCATAGTCAAGTATTCAATGGAGGGAAAGCACAATGACTAATAGCAGCAATGTAGTAAGGATCAGGTCGGAAGATATTATGAAGCCAAACAGAAAACGCAGTCACTCAGTGAAGATAAAGGATAGTGCAGTCATACAATGACTTCACAAGGACCAACAGTAAGTAAAGGGAAGGAAAGGATGAAACCAGTGACATGTTGAAGACAATGATTTGTTAGACCAATTCCAGTTGCTGTTACAACTGTACGTCTGGTTAGGGCGGCTAGGTATTTAAACCTGAGGACACACAGTCCCGGACAACCAGTCCTGAACACACAGCTCAGGACACCCAGTCCTCACCGTATTCCCCTTGAGCTAAGGTCACATAGACCTCGCCCAACCACTCTGGTAAGTCTTCAAGGTAGACTCCCAAACCTTCACAGACTTCGTTCACCGGCAATCCACAATGTCTCTTGGATGCTCAGAACGCGACGCCTAACCGACTGGAGGATTCACAGTCCTCAAGTGTAATAAGTCTTCAGATCACACAGACAAGAAGACTTAAGTGATGCCTAATTCTCTTTGGCTCTGGGTGGTTAGGGCTTTATCCTCGCAAGGAATTCTCTCTCAAAGGCTTCGAGGTGGGTTGCTCTCAAACGACAAAAGTCGTACTCTGAATCTGAGCAGCCAACCGTTTATGGTTGTAGGGGGTGGGCTATTTATAGCCACTTGGCAACCCGACCTGATTTGTCCGAAATGACCCTAGGTCACTAAGGAACTGACACGTGTTCCAACGGTCAGATTTCAAACTCACACGGCAACTTTACTTGGGCTACAAGCAAAGCTGACTTGTCCGACTCTGGACAATATTCGCTCTCAAAGTCTTCACTCGAAGACATAGGTTTTGTTTAAGCATCACTTCAGTCATTCTGACTGGTTCTCTTGGACCCCACTTAACAGTATGGTGGTTCCCATGACTCAACAAAGAGGAAGAAAAAGAACTACGAAAGATCTAAGTCTTCGAGCTCCATAGGCTTCATGCGATGTCTTCTCTTGTCATAGTCTTCAATGTGAATATATTCATATACCACCTTTGACTTCAATGTCTTCATACATTTTTAGGGGTCATCTCTGGTAGGAAAATTGAATCAATGAGGGACTTCTACCTGTTTTATCCTGCAATTCTCACAAACACATTAGTCCCTCAACTAGGTTTGTCGTCAATACTCCAAAACCAACTAGGGGTGGCACTAGATGCACTTACAATCTCCCCCTTTTTGGTGATTGATGACAAACTAGTTGAAGTTTTCAACGGGGAATATAGTCTGTGAAATTGTAAAGGATAAGGAATTGTCTTCATAAGTTGCAAGGGCTCCCCCTGAAGATGTGCATATAAGTAATTTGCTTTTGGAATGCAAATGCACATGGCAGGTTGTACTTGTGGAGATCCACTTCAACTTATGATGACAATCCACTATGCATGAGAAAGTATGTGAAGATAATGACATGCATAATGGAAAATGGACGTCTGCAGAATGATCTAAGTGCGGAATTTATCATCGCACATGCAGAATTTATCATCGCAACACAAGGTGGCAAATAAGTAGCAAACGACCATCGAGTTTAAGTGTTACAACTCAAAGAACCAAATGTAGCAAAACGAGAGTTGTAAGCACGAAGCAAAATATAAAGCGTCTGCCCATATGGACCCGCTTGAAGACTATAAAACTCATATGCTTCTCCCCCTTTTGTCAGTAAGGACCAAAAAGGTTTGAAGACATAGAGCATCTACTCGTTCCCATGAAGAGTAGGTGAAGCAGCAGGGTCGTTGGTGGTGTTTGGCGGTGCAGAAGAGCTTGGAGCAGAGTCGAAGCATGCTGAAGGAGGTGGCGGTGAAGTAGCATAGTCTTCATCCTCGATCACTCTGGCATTCACAGTTGCAGCAGAGGAAGAGAACTCAGAGTCTTCAAGGGATGGAGTTCATCGCAGCACTGCCCTTCGAGGAGGTGTGGAGTCAAACTTGAATCGCTCAGAGAAGCCATCCTCTTGAAGATCATCTTCAGAACACATTAGCGTCAGCCCTTTCCATGTGCGGCGAGAGGTTTCATGGGCAACAAAAGCATTCTTGGTGGCAAGATTGCGAATGCGATTAACATCCACCAAGAGGCTTTGCATTTGACGCTTCAGCCAGTCATGATGCCTATCTTGTTTCTGATGAAGAGCCACAAGAAGCTCTCGGTCGTTGAGAACACGAGCGCGCTTCTTGGGTCGTGGAGCAGTTGTACTGTTAGTGGCTTCAGTGAGAGCAGGATGCGGTGCATGTGTAGTGCCAGCCAAAGGATACACATGAGTTACGGCTTCAACGCCTTCAACATTCTGAGAAAAACTGTGATGCTCTGCATTCTGAAGACTTAGAGGTTCCTTGGCAGGCTCAGGATAGATGGCTTCAATAGACATATCCACATCAGGCAAAAAGATCCGATGATTGCGGGAAGAGGGCTGATATGAGATAGCGGAGTGAAGTTTGATCAGCCGCATCACCCAAGGGGCGTAGAACTTCAAACCAAACAGATCAGAGCCAGATGCAGCAAGTTGGCGAATGAAGAAATCCTGTGTATTGAAGCATTTTCCATGAAGAATGTAGAAGACCAAAGTCTTCATTGCACCTTCCAGCTTGGCATGGGGAGAATGTCCTTTGATTGGCCAGAGAGTTCGCCTTATGATGTGATAAATGGTTCTTGGCAGATACTCAAGGTCTTCAACGAAGAACTCCGTGGGATAAGCAACATCTTGGGGCAATGGCTTCATCATACTAAGCATCTGACTCATATTAGGTTCAGTATTCTGAAAGATGCTCTCAATAGCTTCGCTATGAAGCTGACAGCCATGCTCGTAGAGATCGCCAGGAATGGGCAAACCCGTGAGCTCAATGATGTCAAAGGCTTTGGCTTCGTGATGAACGTTTCCTGTCATCCACTCCAGGACCCAAGTCTTCGGATCTCTGCTATACCCGCGGATGTGAAGTGTGGCATAGAGTTGGAGCAGCAACTCTTCATTCCAATGCTCTTGGTCAGTGACGAACGGCAGCAGTCCAACCTCTTTGAAGCAATCCAGAGCTTCTTCCAGACAGGGCAGACCAGCTATTGCTTCAATGTCAAGGCGCTTGTGTGGGAAGATGTGACCTTTGTTGTAAAGAACGCATGAGTAATAGCTTCGCTGCGGATAACTCCAGAACCGATCAGATGATATTCTTTCCCTTGAGTAGGGGTTCCTGGAGCTATTGAAGAATGTGTTGTCTTCTCTGAAGCCATTGATATTGAAGGAGCCAGGTGCTGATGCAGGACCTGGGAACCTTGGCAATCTTGGGATTGGCTTCTACACCTGAGGCCTGTGCTCAACATGATAGTCGAACTGGGGACTAGCAGCAGACGCAGGAACAGAAGCGGCGGGATCAGTGCCTTCGCTGACTTCTGGTTCTTTTGTTGGTGAGGGCTCCACATTAGCTTCAACCATGACAGCGTCAGTGGCTTCAGTGGTGTTGGTGGTGGCAGCCTCAAGATGTTCAACCTCCACTTGATGAGCAGGAGGGTCGGTCACGATCACGTTCTCCTCGAGAACCGCTTCTTGGTGGGACTGGGGAGTGGCAACTTGTGGGACTTCTTCTTCAGCGGCTGATGCAGCTGGATTGTCTTCAGCAAAGACTTGAGGCCTTGGACCTTTGCGAAGCCTGCGCAACACGGGTGACGCCTGTGGAGTTGCTGTTGGCTGGGCCTCAAAGTCTTCTTCCTCTTGTGGGCGATCCGCCCATGAAGCATCCTGTGCAATTGGCGTCAGTGGACGACCAATGCTGATGAGTTCGCTGTGCGTGAGCACAGCCGATGATACCTGTTGGTGCTCTAGCTAAGGAAGGGCTGCATCATCTTCAACATGGTCATGGTGACCAATGTCTTCAGCAGCGATGGGATCAGCTGCTGGAAAGTCTTCAGCTTCATGAGCCTCTGTGAAAGCAGGCTCATGGACAGTCAGTTGACGTTCTTGTGGATCGGCGTCGGGGTGAACCATGGAAATGGGTTCAACAATCAAGGGCTCTATGGGAGCAGCCCGTTCCTTCTTGGTCTTTCTTTTCTTCTTGGCGGGGGCAGTAGCAGAGGCTTCAGGATGTTTTCTCTTCCTTGCTTCAACCTCAACAGTTCTGGTCTTCTTCAGTTCTGAAGTGGTTGACCTGGCCTTTGGCTTCGGGCCAGTCATGCTAGTTGGGAAGACAAGGGGATCTGCCACCTACCTTGGTGCTTCGGGTTCAGCCATAGCGGGCTTCTTCGTCTTCTTGGCAGCCATCCTGGGGTCGATGCCAGGACACCCAAGGGCCTTGCGCTTCTCAGCCTCATTGTAGGCTTGCACACACCTATCAGCCAAGACCTTCATGCGCTCACGAGAACCCTGAGCTTCTGCACGTTTCTTTAGAAAGGCTTCCTTGAGCTCGTGCAGCATAATCTTGAAGTTCTTCACGTCTTGCACGCTGAGCTTGGCCATATGCTTCTTGAACTGAGATTTCTCAAAGTCAATCTTATGCTTCAATTCAACAATGCGTTGGGCGATGGCTAACTCTGAAGCAATGGCGCCATGGAAGGCGACACTGAGGCCAATGGGTAGTTGCAGATCATCGAAGCTGATGTTTGGCGTGTCAAACCATTCATCAATAAAGTTGTGGATGATTGTTACATCAAAGAGAGGCAGACATTGAAGATTTCTGCTTCTTCTTTGCTCTTGATGAGTTGCTCAAGAGCGTCATCTGCAAGATCTTCATCACTTGACAGATCAATGGCATCATTGCGCAGAATGGTAGCAGCAGTTAGCTCTTGGCCGGTGTGTGGCAGAGGCATCTTGACCTTCTGGGGCTTGGAGATGCGTGACAAATCTTCAGACTGCACACTGTCTTCAGGAGGTGTAGTTGCCAGTGGCTTCGCTCGTGAGATTTTTGGTGAAGGGGCAGGCTTTGAAGCTTTAGGCTTATTCAACTTCTTTGGCTTCGGCGCTGCAGGCGCTTCATCTGATTCAGCGTCAGCTGCAGGCTCATTCACGGCTGTCCCTTGAACCAAGATATGGGTGATGAGACCTTCAAGGTTGTAGAAAGGACCGACGACATTGGGTTCTGCATCATGGGTGCCGTCAGCCCTTGGAGCAGAAGGACCAGGGTTGAAGTCTAGTCCCAATGTCTTCTTGTTCTGCTTCGCTGAGTTCTGGGCAAACTAAAAGTTGCGCTTGAACAGAATGTCGTCACGACACCATAGTAGTGACGATGGGTCAGCATCCGCAGGCTGTGATCCATGGACCATGCAGGGATAGAAGCCTTGTTCAATGGCTTCATCTCTGGTCCTGGGTTGAAGATTTTTGTAGAGGATGTCTCCCCATGGTCGCTTGATGGCATTCTTTTCAGCATATTCCTTTGTCACAAATCTGTACTTGAACCACTGTTCTGCCCAATAGCGTCGAATCCATTGGATTCGTGTTTTGCGCTGATTGTAATCCTCTTCAGGATCTGTCTTGTACAGTTCTAAGAGGTCATCTGGCAGATCTCTCGATGTTTCTCCACAACGCTTTCTGCCACCCTTCCTTGCTGGTTTCTCTGAAGCCATGAACTTTAAACTGAAAGGCTTCAATACGTTCAAAGGCTTCAAGGGCTTTCGCTTGCTAGACAGACAGGAACTGACTTCGGGAGAATTGATATGATGCTGTAAGAATTCTGCAAATGAATGCAGACTATGAGAACCAATGGATTCTCCCACGGACATGTACCTGTGACAGCATTAAGGTGCGAGGGAAGGGGAAGAGGTCATATGCATTCTCAGAAGATTTTGAATATAAATCAGTTTAGAAGACATTGACCTCATCGTGCGAAGACATTCACTCATAGATAAGGAGTTGGTTCCAGATTTGTACGAATCCAGATATCAGTACAAGTGAGGAATCTAACTACTTTGTGAAGCATAAGTGAATATATTAGGCATGTTATGAGATGTAGTATGAGAGAGATCTAACTTGTGTGAATAGAAACTGCTTGTGGTAGAAAGTGACAAAGCCATAGGATCACGGTGCCGTAAAAAGGAAGTTTTATTTACCACACTAAGAACTGCTAGATGGAGTGGAAGAGGAGGCCGAGCAGTTCGATCTTCCATGCCCTAACTTGGCGACGGAGGACACCTACGGCGACGGCGGAGAGGACGATGTCCACGGTCGGTGTGAAGACGGCGTCGGAGAGGTTGCGGCAGCGAAGCGCTTCGTCGCCGGCATCATCGAGGGCTAGTGGTGGCGCTAGGGTTCGTGCGAGAGTGGAAGAAGAGATAATGACCGCTGTGAAGTGTGTATTTATAGGTACAGGGGCGGCACTGCGTTATTACACAGGTGCCCCTGGCGATTCGCATCTGAGGAACACGTGGCCATCATGCAGAATTTTGGGGTTTGTTCCACGTCCCACGCACGCCTGGATTGTCGGGTGGACGTTCCTACTTCTCCGGGTTTCATGTGGAGGAATGAGCATTGAAAGCGGACTTAAGGTTTGTCTCTGTATCTTCTGCTGACAAGGACGCAGAGAAGACATTCGACAGTTTCAATAGAATGCATATGATTTGGAGAGATAGAGTTTGAGATAGAAAGCACAGAGAGGTTAGGGTCCGATCACATTCACTTAGTTCAAAAGATTCAACAAGAAGACATAGCTATAAGTGAATGTTGTAGAGGACAGAACACTAGTATATATGTATATAATCAACATAGTGAAGATAATCATGAAAACATGTTGAGATTGAAGCCAAACCAAATGTGAAGACATAGCAGGGTAACGCCATGAGTGAAACACTTCAAATAGAACATTTGGTGGTGGCGTTACCCACCGTATAGGAAGTATTAGACCCAGACACGGCGCACAATTATCGTGGCGCTCCAAAGTTAAATTCCACATTAATGTATTCACACTTAGAATGTATGTCTTCATTGATTGAAGATATACTTTACTTCGTATGTTGCACATCTAATTCATCAATATGCATAAGGGTTAGGATGTGTGCCTGATCACAGGACATTTGAGGATTCCAGGATATTTAGCTCACACCGTAACTTGCAAAATCTCTTCTCATCCAAGGGCTTGGTGAAGATATCTGCCAATTGCTCTTCAGTGTTGACGTGTATGATAGCAATATCTTCCTTCACAACATGATCTCTGAGAAAGTGATGACGAATTTCAATGTGCTTTGTCTTCGAGTGCTGAACTGGGTTGTTGGCAATCTTGATGGCGCTTTCGTTGTCGCAGTAGAGTGGCACTTGCTTCAGATGAATGCCATAGTCCTTGAGTGTTTGCTTCATCCATAGAAGCTGAGCGCAGCAGGATCCAGCAGCAATGTATTCAGATTCAGCAGTGGAGAGAGATACACAGTTCTGCTTCTTTGAAGACCAACATACAAGTGATCGTCCCAGAAAATGACATGTGCCTGATGTAGACTTGTGATCCACTTTGTCACCAGCATAATCAGCATCCGAGAATCCAACAAGATCAAACTCTGAGCCCTTTGGATACCATAATCATAGAGTTGGGGTGTGAGCCAAATATTGAAGAATTCGCTTCACAGCTAAGTGATGCGACTCCTTTGGTGCCGCTTGGAATCGAGCACACATGCAAACACTAAGCATAATATCTGGCCTAGATGCACATAGATAAAGTAAAGAACCAATCATGGAGCGGTATACCTTTTGATCAAACTCTTTACCATTGTCGTCAGGACCCAGATGATGCTTGGCTGGCATTGGCGTCGTGAAGCCTTTGCAGTCTTGCATACCGAACTTCTTCAGGCAATCTTTGAGATACTTCTCTTGAGATATGAAGATGTCGTTGTGTTGCTGTCGTATTTGAAGACCGAGAAAGAACTTCAGCTCTCCCATCATAGACATTTGATATTGCTCTTGCATCATAAATCCAAACTCTTCACTATACTTCTGATTGGTGCACCCGAAGATAATGTCATCACATATATTAGGCACACAAACAGTTCACCATCATATGTCTTCGTGAAGAGAGTGGGGTCAAGGGAACCAGGTATGAAGCCTTTGCTCTTCAGGAAGTATTTGAGTGTGTCATACCAGGCCCGAGGGGCTTGTTTGAGGCCATACAGTGCCTTGTTGAGCTTGTATACCATGTCAGGATGTTTTGGATCTTCAAAGCCAGGTGGTTGTGCAACATACACTTCTTCTTCAATCTTTCCATTGAGAAAGGCGCTCTTCACATCCATTTGATAAAGAAGTATGTTGTGATGATTTGCATAGGCCAGCAGTATGCGTATGGCTTCAAGTCTAGCCATAGGAGCAAATGTTTCATCGAAGTCAATGCCTTCTACTTGAGTATATCCTTGAGCAACGAGACGAGCTTTGTTTCTGACAACTTGACCGTGCTCATCTTGTTTGTTGCGGTATATCCATTTTGTGCCTATTATGTTGTGCTTCCGAGGATCGGGACGCTTAACCAGTTCCCATACATTATTCAGCTCACTGTTGAAGCTCTTCTTGCATAGCTTGAATCCATTCAGGTTCCATGAAGGCTTCTTCAACTTTCTTGGGTTCTGTTATTGAGACTAATGCAAAGTGCCCACAGAAATTTGCTAGCTGAGTTGCCCTTGAACAAGTGAGTGGACCGGGTGCATTGATGCTATCAATTATTCTTTCAATCTGCACTTCATTGGCAACACGAGGATGTACAGGGCGAAGATTTTGCTCTTGCTGATCATTGTCGTTGTTAGAGGGAATGACTTCAGGCTGAGCATTGTCTTCAGGTTGATCAGGTGCTGAGATGATAAGTTCTTCTTCAGGATGAGCTTCAGAAGGTATAATTTCTCCAGTTCCCATTAGCTTGATTGATTCACGGGATGGAACTTCATCTAGAACATTTGGCAGGTGCTCTCTTTGTGAACCGTTGGTCTCATCAAACCGCACATCCACTATTTCAACCACTTTATAATGAAAGAGATTGAAGACTCTGTAGGAGTGCGAATCCTTTCCATATCCAAGCATAAAACCCTCATGTGCTTTTGGTGCAAACTTTGAGGTGTGATGTGGGTCCTTGATCCAGCACCTGGCGCCAAATACTCCGAAGTAACTGACATTTGGCTTCTTGCCAGTAAGGAGCTCATAAGATGTCTTGTTTAGAAGCTTGTGAAGATAAACACGATTAATTGTATGGCATGCAGTATCAATGGCTTCAGGCCAAAATTTTCTTGGAGTCTTGTATTCATCTAGCATCGTTCTGGCCATCTCAATGAGTGTTCTGTTCTTGCATTCGACGACGCCATTCTGCTGTGGCGTGTACGGGGCTGAGAATTCATGTGTGATGCCCAAGGTATCAAGATATGTATCAAGGCCAGTGTTCTTGAATTCAGTGCCATTGTCACTTCTGATATGCTTTATCTTGGCGCCATAGTTGTTCATTGCTCGATTGGCGAAGCGTCTGAAGACATCCTGCACTTCAGTCTTGTAAAGGATTATGTGCACCCAAGTGTATCTAGAATAATCATCAACAATGACAAAGCCATAGAGACAAGCAGTGGTAGTAAGAGTTGAGTAATGAGTGGGACCAAAAAGATCCATGTGAAGCAGTTCGAAGGGTCGAGTAGTAGTCATGATTGTCTTCGAGGGATGTTTGGCCCTCGTCATCTTTCCTGCCTCACAGGCACCGCATAAGTGATCTTTCTTGAACTTGACGCCCTCGATGCCTATGACATGCTTCTTCTTTGCCAGGGTGTGAAGGTTCCTCATGCCAGCATGCCCAAGCCTCCGATGCCAGAGCCAACATTCTAAAGCTTTTGCTAGAAGACATACGGCAAGCTATGGTCCTGCTAAGAAATCTACCACGTACAAATCATCTTTTCGATACCCTTCAAATACTAGAGACTTGTCAGATTCCATTAGAACAAGGCAACGATATTTTCCAAATATTACGATCATGTTTAAATCGCAAAGCATTGAGACAGACATTAAGTTGAAGCCAAGGGATTCAACAAGCATGACTTTATCCATGTGTTGATCCCTTGAGATTGCAACTCTACCTAGACCCAATACCTTACTTTTACCAGTGTCAGCAAATGTGATGTGGCTCTTGTCGGATGGACGTAAGGTTGAGTCCATAAGGAGGCTTCTTTTGCCAGTCATGTGATTTGTACACCCACTATCAATAATCCATTCTGAAGACGCTGGTGTCGTACCCTACAATGCAGTTAGGGGATAGGCTTCACGAAGAGAATTGTGAAGCAAAAACATTTGACGAACCAGTGGGTTATGAAAGCTTAGATCCAGATTAGGACTAATAGGGAGAGTAGCAAGCGATCCAGGAACGAAGTACATAGTAAGACCATTCGGGCATTTGATCTTGCGCCCTACAAGATGTTTAAGGTCCCCAGCGATAGCGTCAGACGATTTTGGTTTTCTACTGGAGACCTTTCCCTGCAAAAGAGAGTTAAGCTTTCTTAGCCACCCACATCTTCAAGGGTGGCTTAGAAGCAATAAGTCTAAGTGCAGCATCTGAGAACTTTGGCTTTGGAGCCCTAGCAAACAGTCTCGCAGGCGGACAATAGTACTCATAAGAATAAGCAGAATAGTTCTTGGTCTTATGAACATGGCGGTTTGATGAAGCGCTCTCATATTCATAGGCCTGAGTATGGTTTCCCTGCAAAACATTTGCGTTAGTGCGACTCAGGTGAGTCCTCTGTCTGTATGAAGCCTTTGGACCGTATGAAGCCTTTGGTCTGAGGTTTGTCTTCTTCACGTGAGGTGTCATGATGACATTCACAGGAAGATTCTCCAGACACTTTTTCGGAACCCAGATCTTCTTCATAGGCGGTTCATTCCAGCAGTTAGTACCAATGTACCTGGCAAACACTTCACCATTCTGATTCTTAAACAGTTTATAGTTTGCATCAAAGGATTCATCAATGACAATGGGGTTTGCACAAGTGAACCCAGATAGAGTGGATGGATCTGCTGAAAATTCCTTTGCAGCAACCCATGTGGTTTTGGGGTACTGCTCAGGTGTCCAGTAAGAGCCATCAGCATTCATTTTCCTTACGAACCCAACACCCTCTTTCCTCGGATTTCGGTTCAAGATCTGCTTTTTGAGGACATCACATAGTGTCTGATGCCCTTTAAGACTTTTATACATCCCTGTTTCAAGCAATGTCTTCAACCTAGCATTCTCATCAGCAATAGCAATGGAATCCTCAGCAGAGGGGTTAGTTCCCACATCAACAGTTGAAGATATTGCAATAGTAGCAGCAGTAGAACATTCAGCAACAGTAGTAGCATTATCACGCTCAATGCATTTAAGACATGGTGGTTCAAATCCTTCCTGAGCGGAGCTGATCTGTTCGGCGCGAAGTGACTCGTTTTCCTTTTGAAGATCTTCATGAGCCGCTCTCAATTTCTCAAGATCTTGCTTCCTTTGAAGATAATCATAGGAAAGCTTTTCATGAGTTGTTGAGAGCGTTTCATGATGACTTTCAAGTTCCTCATACTTAACGTGAAGATTTTTTATGTCTTCAATTAAGGACTCAGATTGAGTCATTTCAGCACCTAACAGATCATCGCTTCTGTCTAACAGTTTTTGAATATGTTCCATAGCTTTCTGTTGTTCAGTTGCAATTTTAGCAAGTGTTTTGTAGCTGGGTTTTGATCCACAATCAGAGTCATCATCACTAGATGTTTGATAGTGAGTAGTGCATGTGTTTACCTTGGCACCGCGTGCCATGAAGCAGTAGGTAGAAGCGGAGTAGTCCTTGTCATTTGCATCAGTGTCGGTGATGACGGCATTGTCTTCAGTGTTGAAGATGGACTTGGCAACGTACGCTGCAGCCAGACTTGCGATGCCTGAATCGGACTCCTCCTCAGACTCCACCTCCGCCTCCTCAGAAGCGGACTCCTCCTCTGAATCCATTTCCTTGCCAACAAACGCACGTGCCTTGCCAGATGAGCTCTTCTTGTGTGATGAAGACTTTGAGGAAGACTTGGAAGAAGACTTTGAGTATTTATTCTTCTTCTTCTTGTCGTCAGAGTCATATTCCTTGCTCTTCTTCTTCTTTTTGTTC
This sequence comes from Triticum dicoccoides, assembly GCF_002162155.2. Classification (NCBI taxonomy): domain Eukaryota; kingdom Viridiplantae; phylum Streptophyta; class Magnoliopsida; order Poales; family Poaceae; genus Triticum; species Triticum dicoccoides. The sequence goes on from NC_041388.1 coordinate 584,270,030, forward strand.
TCATTGTCCCACTGCGGACACTCAGAGATGAAGTGGCCAGGTTTCTTGCACTTGTGACATGTTTTCTTCTTGTAGTCGTGAGCAGAAGCTTCATCATTCCTTGAGCTTGATCGGGAAGACTTTCTGAAACCTTTCTTCTTGGTGAATTTTTGGAACTTCTTCACAAGCATAGCAAGTTCCCTTCCAATGTCTTCAGGATCATCCAAACTGCTGTCAGATTCTTCTTCAGATGAGGAGACAACTTTTGCCTTCAAAGCACGAGTTCGCCCATAGTTTGGACCGTAGATGTCTCTTTTCTCAGAAAGCTGAAACTCATGTGTGTTGAGCCTCTCAAGTATGTCAGACCAATCGAGTGTCTTGAAATCAGGACGTTCTTGAATCATCAGGGCTAGGGTGTCAAACAAACTATCAAGTGATCTCAGTAGTGTCTTGACGACTTCAAGCTTGGTGATCTCAGTAGCGCCGAGGGCTTGAAGCTCATTTGTGATGTCAGTGAGTCGGTCAAATGTGAGCTGGACATTCTCATTGTCATTTCGCTTGAAGCGGTTGAAGAGGTTGCGAAGGACACTGATTCTCTGATCTCTCTGGGTTGAGACGCCTTCATTGACGTTGGAGAGCCAGTCCCAGACCAGCTTAGATGTTTCCAAAGCACTCACACGGCCATACTGTCCTTTGGTCAGATGACCACAGATGATATTCTTGGCAGTAGAGTCCAGTTGAACGAACTTCTTGACATCAGCAGCAGTGACACCTTCTCCAGCCTTGGGAATGCCGTTCTTGACGACATACCATAGGTCGACGTCAATGGCTTCAAGATGCATGCACATCTTATTCTTCCAGTAGGGATATTCAGTTCCATCGAAGACGGGGCATGCAGCGGAGACTTTAATTATCCCTGCAGTCGACATAGCTAAAACTCCAGGTGGTTAAACCGAATCACACAGAACAAGGGAGCACCTTACTCTGATACCAATTGAAAGTGCGTTATATCGACTAGAGGGGGGTGAATAGGAGATTTTTATGGAAGTCTTCAAAACGTGGAAGTTATGAAGACAAACGATAGAAATAAACCTATTACCCTGCAGCGGAAGGTAGACTACACTAGGCAAGCCATAGTCAAGTATTCAATGGAGTGAAAGCACAATGACTAATAGCAGCAATGTAGTAAGGATCAGGTAGGAAGATATTATGAAGCCAAACAGAAAACGCAGTCACTCAGTGAAGATAAAGGATAGTGCAGTCATACAATGACTTCACAAGGACCAACAGTAAGTAAAGGGAAGGAAAGGATGAAACCAGTGACACGTTGAAGACAATGATCTGTTGGACCAGTTCCAGTTGCGGTGACAACTGTACGTCTGGTTAGGGCGGCTAGGTATTTAAACCTGAGGACACACAGTCCCGGACACACAGTCCTGAACACGCAGCTCAGGACACCCAGACCTCACCGTATTCCCCTTGAGCTAAGGTCACATAGACCTCGCCCAATCACTCTGGTAAGTCTTCAAGGTAGACTCCCAAACCTTCACAGACTTCGTTCACTGGCAATCCACAATGTCTCTTGGATGCTCAGAACGCAACGCCTAACCGGCTAGAGGATTCACAGTCCTCAAGTGTAATAAGTCTTCAGATCACACAGACAAGAAGACTTAAGTGATGCCTAATTCTCTTTGGCTCTGGGTGGTTAGGGCTTTATCCTCGCAAGGAAATCTCTCTCAAAGGCTTCGAGGTGGGTTGCTCTCAAACCACAAAAGCCATACTCTGAATCTGAGCAGCCAACCGTTTATGGTTGTAGGGGGTGGGCTATTTATAGCCACTTGGCAACCCGACCTGATTTGTCCGAAATGACCCTGGGTCACTAAGGAACTGACACGTGTTCCAACGGTCAGATTTCAAACTCACATGGCAACTTTACTTGGGCTACAAGCAAAGCTGACTTGTCCGACTCTGGACAAGATTCGCTCTCAAAGTCTTCACTCGAAGACATAGGTTTTGTTTAAGCATCACTTTAGTCATTCTGACTGGTTCTCTTGGACCCCACTTAATACTATGGTGGTTCCTATGACTCAACAAAGAGGAAGAAAAAGAACTACGAAAGATCTAAGTCTTAGAGCTCCATAGGCTTCATGCGATGTCTTCTCTTGTCATAGTCTTCAATGTGAATATCTTCATATACCACCTTTGACTTCAATGTCTTCATACATTTTTAGGTGTCATCTCTAGTAGGAAAACCGAATCAATGAGGGACTTCTACCTGTTTTATCCTGCAATTCTCACAAACACATTAGTCCCTCAACTAGGTTTGTCGTCAATACTCCAAAACCAACTAGGTGTGGCACTAGATGCACTTACACTATCCATGTGGTCTCTGGAAGCATCGGTTAGTCCATTATAAAAGATATCAAGTATTTCATTTTTCTTAAGAGGATGATCAGGCAAAGCATTAAGTAATTGGACAAGCCTCCCCCAAGCTTGTGGGAGACTCTCTTCTTCAATTTGCACAAAATTATATATTTCCCTTAAAGCAGCTTGTTTCTTATGAGCGGGGAAATACTTAGCAGAGAAGTAATAAATCATATCCTGGGGATTACGCACACAACCACGGTCAAGAGAATTAAACCATATCTTAGCATCACCCTTTAATGAGAACGGAAATAATTTAAGGATATAATGATAGCAAGTTTTCTCATCATTAGTGAAAAGGGTGGCTATATCATTTAATTTAGTAAGATGTGCCACAACAGTTTCAGATTCAGAATCATAGAAAGTATCGGATTCAACTAAACTAATTGTCTCAGGATCAACAGAGAAATCATAATCCTTATCAGTAACAAAGATAGGTGAAGTAGCATAAGCAGGATCATATTTCATTCTAGCATTCAAAGTTTTTTGTTTCAGCTTAGCTAATAATTTCTTAAGATCACTCCTATCATTGCAAGCAAGAAAATCTCTAGCATCTTCTTCATCCATAACATAGCCCTCGGGCACAACAGGTAATTCATATCTAGGGGGAGAGTCTTCATCATCACTTTCATCAATATTACCAGTTTCAATAATTTCATTCTCTCTAGCCCTAGCAAGTTGTTCATCAAGAAATTCACCAAGTGGCACAATAGTATCAAGCATAGAAGTAGTTTCATCATAAGTATCATGCATAGAAGAATTGGCATCATCAATAACATGCAACATATCAGAATGAATAGCAAATATAGGTGTCGCAAGCTTGCTCTAAACAGAAGGTGAATCAAGTGTAGAGCTAGATGACAGTTCCTTACCTCCCCTCGTAGTTGAGGGATAAATTTTTGTTTTAGCGTCTTTCAAGTTCTTCAAAATGATAAGCAGATATAAATCCCAAGTGACTCAAAGAATAGAGCTATGCTCCCCGGCAACGGCGCCAGAAAATAGTCTTGATAACCCACAAGTATAGGGGATCGCAACAATTTTCGAGGGTAAAGCATTCAACCCAAATTTATTGATTCGACACAAGGGGAGCCAAAGAATATTCTCAAGTATTAGCAGCTGAGTTGTCAATTCAACCACACCTGGAAACTTAATATCTGCAGCAAAGTGTTTAGTAGCAAAGCAATATGATAGTAGTGGTAACGGTGGTAAAAGGTAATGGTAGCAAAAGTGATATTTTTGGTGTTTTGTAGTGATGATAACAATAGCAATGGAAAAGTAAATAAGTGAAGAACAATATATGGAAAGCTCGTAGGCAATGGATCAGTGATGGAGAATTATGCCGGATGCGGTTCATCATGTAACAGTCATAACCTAGGGGGACACAGAACTAGCTCCAGTTCATCAATGTAATGTAGGCATGTATTCCGAATATAGTCATACGTGCTTATGGAAAAGAACTTGCATGACATCTTTTGTCCTACCCTCCTGTGGCAGCGGGGTCCTATTGGAAACTAAGGGATATTAAGGCCTCCTTTTAATAGAGTACCGTAACAAAGCATTAACACATAGTGAATACATGAATTCCTCAAACTACGGTCGTCACCGGTAAGCAATGTTGGGGATATCGCTTATCGGGAACATATCGGTCGACCCATGATAAGGGGTAAATCGGCAAGTTTATCGGCATATCGGCCGATTTATCGCCATATCGGCTGATTTATCACCCGATTTATCTTATCGGCTAGACAATGATAAGCGATAAATCGGCCGATTTATCGGAATATCGGAATATATCTTGAACAGTGCCGGTAAGTATCCCGATTATTGTCACTTTAGGGTTAACGAATCATAACACATAATAGGTGATTATAGACTTGCAAGATAGGATCAAGAACTCTCATATATTAATGAAAGCATAATAGGTTCAGATCTGAAATCATGGCACTCGGGCCCTAGTGACAAGCATTAAGCATAGCAAAGTCATAGCAATATCAATATCAGAACATAGTGGATACTAGGGATCAAACCCTAACAAAACTAACTCGATTACATGATAAATCTCATCCAACCCATCACCGTCCAGCAAGCCTGCGATGGAATTACTCACGCACGGCGGTGAGCTTCATGAAATTGGTGATGGAGGATGGTTGATGATGACGATGGCGACGGATTCCCCTCTCTAGAGCCCCGAACGGACTCTAGATCAGCCCTCCCGAGAGGTTTTAGGGCTTGGCGGCGGCTCCGTATCGTAAAACGCGATGAGTCCTTCTCCTTGGTTTTTCTCCCCGAAAGTGAATATATGGAGTCCATGTTGAGGTCGGTGGAGCGTCAGGGGGCCCACGAGGCAGGGGGCACGCCCAGGGCGGTAGGGCGTGCCCCTACCCTCGTGGACTGGTGGAGCCCCCCTGACGTGGATCTTCCTTCCATTATTTATTATATATTCCAAAATAATTCTCTGTTGATTTTCAGGTCATCCCGAGAACTTCTATTTCTGCACAAAAATAACACCATGGCAATTCTATTCAAATCATGCAAGTTAGAGTTCAAAACAAGGGCAAAAGTGTTTGGAAAAGTAGATACGACGGAGACGTATCATTGGAACAAATATTTTGAAAAGGTGATTATTAATTGAGGATACTTATTAAAAAGCATATTTTTTTGAAAATGTGAATATTTTCAAAAAAACTGAAAATTTACTGAAAACACAAACATTTTTTGGAAAATTAAGAAAACGATAACTTTTTTGGAACATGCAATTTTTTTTTGAAAAAAGAACATTTTTTTAAAACAAACCTTTTTCAGATTTTTTTTGAAATTTTTGAACTTTTCTAATATGCAAATATATTTTGTATGTGAAGATTTGTTAAAAAATGAACATTTTTTTAAACAAGAATAATTCTTAAAAGTTTGAATTTTTTTCCAAACATAATTTTTCAAAATTACCAAAAAAGAACTATAATTTGGAAAAAGAAAAAACATAATAAAATTCTGCAAAATAAAATAAAACGAAAAATAAAATAACCAAAAACCTATCAAGAACCTTCCTGACCCTTCCCAAAACCAGGTCCAATACATGGGGAGGCCCAGTTATCAGGTCCACTCGCTCTCCTATGTGCGTTTCTGTGGCAATTTAAAGCAACAACCGTTAATTACAGAATACCGTAAGAAGCAAAACCACTAGTTAAGGAGTATCCCTTTACTTGGTAGCTCCCCCATCTTCATTGGTTTGACAAATGGCGTAATTCACATAAGACACTTGTCATAATGTAGGAGTTTCTCTTTTACTGTAGTTTCATTTTTATAAAATATTTTACCTCTTGAACCATGCATCCGACCGAACATGGTAATATTTCGAGTCTCTGCGCTCACTGTGCTAGTCACTGAATTAATAGCTAGCACACAGTACATGATGTAATATCAAAATAAAACACATGTCATAAATATTACATCATAGATTAAGAGTTTAAATATTACACTTGTGTAACACAAAGCTAGCATACAGACAAAATATAATGGAAAAGAAAATAAATTTTTTATGGAGTCCATCAACGTCACAAGCAAAAATTGAGTATAGATATCGTAACACTACATCGCATCACTTACTCATCGTACAAAATTCTGCAACATGATAAGTTGCGTCTGTGTAGGTTAGTTCATCGAATGTAGTAGCAAGTCATACAGAAATGATATAACAGACCTACTTGTATATGCTTGTATACCAAAAGGATAGGCTAGTGTTGTTTTGCAGAAATGCTATTTTCCCCTCATCATGTCAAGATTTTCAAAACTAGGTCCCATTTTAATAGGTTTCGACGAACTTTATCACAAAAAGGACAGAAATAAAAGCCAACACCAGAAAAAACCAGAACAAATAAAATAGAATAAACGGGTTCACGAAAAAAGAATACTAAAAAAACTGAGTCATAAGCGCGGTTGCGGTTTTCACTTTTTTGGAAGCACCATTTGTTATTTCCCTTATTTTTGGTGGTGTGCTTCACACAGAAGAAAATGTGTGTTTCCACAAGAAGCAAACCTATTTTTTCCAAGAAGGAATCATAAATTATTGTTCTTTTTTTCTTAAAAGCACAACTGTTTCTCTCGCCAAAAAAAATCTATGTTTTCACAAGAAAGCAATTATGTACGTGTTGTGGAAACATTTTTTCTGAGAAGCACGGCTCACGGAAGCACTTATATATGTGCTTACATGAGAAACAAATATGTGCTTCTCATGGAAGGATGATTTTTTAGATGAACAGTTCTGCTTCTCATCAAAGTAAATAAGTGCTTCTAGACGAAGCAAGTTTATAAAAGGAATATAAAAGGAACCGAGATATAGAAGGAATTAAGGAGATGCAAAAGCTCAAGCTTGGAGATGCCCAAGGCATCCCAAGATAATATTTAAAGAAGTCTTAAGAATCTAAGCATGGTGATGCCCCCGTTAGGCGTCCCTCCTTTCTTCATCAACAATTATCGGTTAGCCTCGGTTGAGCCTAAGTTTTTGCTTCTTCACATGATGTGTGATATTTTTAGAATGTCATTTTATTTTGTTTTGATTTTTATTCTAATAAACAATTAAGATATGGATTTTTTTAAATGAGAGTGAGTCCTCAAATAGCTATCCATTTACTTAACTACTCGCTTGATCTTCACTTATATCTTTTTGGAGTAGCTTGTCATTTACTCTCATGCTCACCTATATTATTTTGAGAGTTGATACTAGTGATGAAAATTTACTCAATCTATGAAATTGGTCCTAATATGATGAATATGCAAGAAGGATATAATAAAAACTTTCATATAGATCACTGGATATGATAAGTTTGATTCCTTGCTATAGTTTTGAGATATTGAGATAATAATATGCGAGTCATGTTGGTGAGTAATTGTGCTTTAGTAAGAATATTGGTGTTAAGGTTTTTGATTCCCTATGCAAGTACGAAAGTCAATAGTCATGCAATGAAATTATATCCTACTTATGGTGCATTATTCGGTTTTAGTTATGCTTAATGCTTGCTTATGAGATTATTCGTTTCTTGGTTGGTCGCTTCTCAATCTTTTGCTAGCCTTCATTTTGCACCAAGTATGATCTCTAATTGTGCATCCAAAATCCTTTAAACCAGTTTTGCCACATGAGTCCACTATATCTACCTATATGCGGTATTCTTTTGCCATTCTAAGAAAATTTTCATGTGCCATCTCTAATTTTCAAAATAAACTTATATTTTGTGTGTTTGTTTCGCTCGCGGAGCGGTGAGGGGTGGCTAATATTTTCCATGCTAGATGTGTTATTCTCAAGATGAGTGTTTATTCACTTGACATTGAACGAGAGTACGACGGTAATATGAATGTCCAGTCCCGAAATGAAAAAGAAATTTACTTTATGTTGTCAATAATAAATTCCTTGGAAAGTGTTGGTATGGACGGCACCCGTGGATACGGCTAGTCGTGGAGTGTGAAAGTATGGTGGAAAAAGGAATAAACTTCATTTTATGTTTGGGAACCGCCTATAATATATTTAGCATGAAAAGTGTTGGGAATTACTCGGTCGTTTTCGTTGACGGGAATAGTATGTCACCCAAAAAAAATTTTATCTCTCAATTTAAGCTTTGAGCTCTAGCACCTCTATAAATCTCTGCTTCCCTCTGTGAAGGGCCTATCTATTTACTTTATGAAATTTTTATTTGAGTCTCCATCTTCTCTTATAAAGCACCAACTAGGGAGCACTATGATCATACTTGTGCATTGGATGTAGCTAATATTCGAGTGTGTTTCATGAATGGATCAATGATTGAGCATAATGGGCTAGGGATAGTTTTCTTTAGCATTGATATTTCGATAGACATGGTTGCTTGTTAGTATGCTTGAGTATTGATGTCTTCATGTCAAATTATAGACTATTGCTTTGAATCACTCAAGTCCAAATGTCCATGCTACAAAAGAAAGTGTATATGTTGAATATGATAGGTAGCATTCCACAACAAAAAATCCTCTTTTAGTTGCTACTTTATCATGATGAGTTTTATGAGAAATAGTTGTTGTTATGATGCTAGGAAAAGTGACTGAAATTATCAGTGATCAAACTTATGCACTTTGCTAGCATTCACACTTCATAATTTATTTATTTTATCATTTACCTACTCGAGGACGAGCAGGAATTAAGCTTGGGGATGCTAATACGTCTCCACTGTATCTATAATTTATAAAGTATTCATGCCATGTTACAACAATTTTATATGGTTTTGGTATGATTTGCATGGAACCAAGCCGAACTGTCACTATTTTCAGCAGAACTACCATGGTGTTGTTTTTGTGTAGAAATAAAAGTTCTCCAAATGCAACGAACTTTTTGACGATTTTTTTTGGAACAACAGAGGCACTAGAAGCTTCGTGGGAGGGCCAGAAGAGCCATGAGGTGGGCATAACCACCAGGGCACGCCGGCCCCCAGGCCCGCCCTGGTGTCTTGTGGGCCCCTCATGGGCCATCTTCGTGTGAAACGACGCTGAAAATCCTATATATACAGAAACCCCCAGAAATAACCCTAGATCAGAAGTTTCACTGCCGCAAGCCTCTGTAGCCACGAAAAACCAATCTAGACCCTGTTCCGGCACTCTGTCGGTGGGGGAAATCATCAACGGTGGCCATCTTCATCATCCCGGCGGCCACCATGATGAGGAGAGAGTAGTCCACCCTCGGGGCATAGGGTTTGTACCAGTAGCTATATGTTTAATCTCTCCCTCGTGTTCTTGAGTTGGCACAATCTTGATGTATCGCGAGCTTTGTTAATATAGTGTGACCATATGGTGTTTTCCCCTCTCTATCTTGTTGTGATGAATTGAGGTTTCCCTTTGAGATTTCATTTTATCGGATTGAATACTTTTATGGATTTGGGAGAACTTGATGTATGTCTTGTTATGAATACCCGTGGTGATGCTACTTCTTGAGCTTGCATTGGTTTTTCCCTTGAAAAGGAAAGGGACATGCAGAAAAGTAGAGATAAGTATTTCCCTCAGTTAGAGAACCAAGGTATCAATCCAGTAGGAGGTACAAGCAAGTCCCCAATCTATGCACCTGCACAAACAATCAAACACTTGCACCCAATGCGATAAAGAGGTTGTCAATCCCTTCACAGTTAATTACAAAGGTGAGTTCTGATTGAGATAGATAAAACTAAACAAAAGATAAATATTTCTGAGTCTTTTGGTTCATAGATATGAATATAAAAGATTGCAAATAGTAGATCGGAAACAAATATGATGGAAAATAGACCCGGGGGCCATAAGTTTCACTAGAGGCTTCTCTCATAAAGGAAAATAATACGGCGGGTGAACAAATTACCGTTGAGCAATTGATAGAAAAGTGCAAAGTTATGATGATATCCAAGGCAATGATTATGCATATAGGCATCACGTCTGTGTCAAGTAGACCAAAATGATTCTACATCTAGTACTATTACTCCACACATCGACCTACTCCTGCCTGCATCATATTAAGTTCAAGGCAACAGACTAACGCATTAAGAAAGATGGCATGACGTAGAGGGATAAACTCAAGCAATATGATGAAAACCCCATCTTGTAATCCTTGATGGCAACAATAGATTACATGCCTCGCTACCCCTACTTTGTCACTTGGTGAGGACATCGCAAGATTGAACCCAAAACTAAGCACCTCTGTGATTGCAAGAAATATCAATCTAGTTGGCCAAACCAAACCGATAATTCGAAGAAGAATACAAAGATATGAAATCATGCATATAAGAATTTAGAGAAGACTCAAATAATATGCATAGATAATCTGATCATAAATCCACAATTCATCGGATCTCGACAAACACACCGCAAAAGAAGATTACATCGGATAGATTTCCAAGAACAATGAGGAGAACATGGTATTGAGAATCAAAGAGAGAGAAGAAGCCATCTAGCTACTAGCTGTGGACCCGTAGGTCTGAGGTAAACTACTCACACTTCATCGAAGGGCATTAGGGTTGATGTAGGTGCCCTCCGTGATCGAATCCCCCTCTAGCAGATTGCCGGAAAAGGCCCCAAGATGGGATCTCACGGGTACAGAAGGTTACAGCGGCGGAAAAATGTTTTTGTGGATCCCCTTGAGGTTTTTGGAATATATGTGAATATATAGGATGAAGAGCTAGGTCAGAAGAATGCCGAGGGTCCCATAAGGTGTCACGGCCCTAGAATACCTGAGTGAAATAGTTGCATCTGCACTCATGCATCATGTCTAAAATTTCTGAAAGTTGAATTGAGGTTTGTTGAAACCCTCAAAAATCAGTTCAAAAATAACCAATTTTAAAATCTTCTCAAATGAGTCCAAGAAAATGTCCCTGGTATTCTATAAAAATATGGGCAAGAGGTAAAATTCAAACCAATATTCTTAGGAGCTCAGAAACATTTATTTTGGTCATTTGAAATTAATTCAATAACTATTTGAATTGGATATATATTTATTATATAAGAGATATATGTTCAATAATTCTGAAATTTGTTGTGTGGCTTTGGATGAGACCATTTAGCTCACACAATTATTTCATGAAGTTTCAAAATTGATTTGGTATTTAGAGCAAATCAAAACAAACAGCAAAAAATAGAAAACAAAAATAAAAAAGAGAGAGCAGTACCTGAGCTTACCTCCTGTGCAGCCCACTTGGACGGCCAGCTGGCTGGCCCAGCCCACAGGGGCACGCCCGTCTTCTTCCTTCAGCCAGTAGGCAGAGGAGAGGCGTGGCGCGCGCGCGTGCGGCTTCGGCCACCTCCTGCTTCCACCTGGGAGCCCCGATCCTTCCCTCGTCGCCGCCCTGGATCCCTCTCTGCCTCTCCCCGTTACTCTCCCACTCTCCCGTGCCTCTTCCCTCTCCTCCGCTCTCTCCTTCGGGCCGCCCGAATGAGCCAGAGTGCGCCGACGAACACCACCGCGGCCACCAGCAACCCCGCGCCCATCCCGCTAGCCCACGAGCTCCGCCTCGCTGTCGCGCACCTCTCCGCCGACCCACGCAAGGCCGGAGGACCCCAAGACAACGCCGCGACCTTTCTTCCCCGTCCACGGCCACCGGATGCCGCCGCCCGATTCACCGTCTCCGCCGTCTCCTCGAGGCCACTGAGCTGCTCAACGACCTCCCAGTGAGCTCTGTCGCATTTCCCCTCTCTTTCCCGCATCTTTCTTGTCCTCTAGCCGTCGCGTTCATCGAGACCGAAATGCGCCGCCGCCTGAGCTCAATGTCGGCGTGGCTCCGGTGACCTTTTGGTCCGGGCGTGCGTCTGATGTGTTCGCCGCACGCTGTAGAGCAACTCATGCGCTTTGGACTAGCCGTTTGCATGCCACAACACCAACCCCACAATCACCCAAGCTCCGGCCGCCGCTGCTGATGTCGCCGTCGACGCTATCGTCCACCTCAGGCCTCCCTGAGGCCACCTTTGGATGCACCATGATGCCAGCTTCTCGTAGAGCCCAGCCACGCATCCATCCAACGCCGGAGTTGGCTGGAAGGGCGACTCCGCCGCGTCTGTGTACTCGCCGGCGATTAACCGCCGGTGACAACCACGGTTAGGGGCTAATCACCCCACTAACTAACCACATGGGCCACTGACAGATGGACCCCACGCCCTTAATTAGTCATAGGTTTATCTCCCTGCTTAGTTTAAGCTAATGGCCATGGCCCCACAGGTCAATTTGACCTGGCCACGTCAGCATTGACCTGGTCCCACGTGTCAGCCTCTGTAGGTTGCTCTGTGTCACTAACCAGTGGGCCCTACTGGTCATATTTGACCTGGACTAGCCACGTTGACCCGCTGACATCACGGTGATGTTAGGCTGACGTAGTAATCCTTTCTGGAATTTAAATAAATCTTAAATGATTTATTTATTTTAGAAAATATCCAAAACTTTGAAAAATCATAGAAAATAATCTATAACTCCAATGGAAATAAGTTATATATGAAAAATGATCAGAAAAATCCAAAGAATCTGATTACGGCATTATCATGCATGTTTGAACAACTTATGCATGCTGATCAGGTCAAATCAAACAAGTGGCATTTAAATAATCACATACGGCATTGAATTTGAATATTTGGTTCAAACCAACTTCATTTAATCTAGTTTTAGTTGCATTAGCTCAAATCACAACATCTTGCCACATCATGATCATGCATCATATTGTGCATTGCATTGATTGTGCTTTCTCTCTGTTACCGGTACCTGTCCTCCTCGGGAGTAGACGTTGTTATCGACGACTTGATCAATGGCACTGATGAAGACTATATTATCTTTGGAAGTGCCAGGCAAGCAAAACCCCCTTGCTCATTCCGATACAATCCCACTCTCTCGCTCCTGCTCTCTTTTACTGCATTAGGATAACAACGACTCATCTGTTACTTGTTGCGGTAGTTGAACCCCTTATCCTCAGCATGACCTGTCATTGCCATAGTAAATAGATGAAACCCACTAGCATGAGTAGGACTTGTTTGAGCCCTGATGTGCCTACTCGTTCATGCTTGTTTGTCATACCTGCTATTGCGTAGAGTCGTGTCAGGTCTGGTTCATCGGGGATGAACCGGAGGTGTGTGAACATGTCCTACTGTGTGTGAGCTAAGTGTGTGAACATGATTTGGTAAAGGTAGCGGTGAGAGGCCATGTAGGAGTACATGGTGGGTTGTCTCACTGAAACCGTCCTCAAGAACTGAGTTATGTGTTTGTGATCCATGAAACAGCTACTACCACACATTGGGCCCTGAAATATGACCCCGCTCGACTTATTGACCCCTCTCGTCGTTTGTCCAGGATTTGCAACTAGTTTCTGGTGTTTGTAGGTTATGTGTTGGCGGTCGTGTGTAGCGCTGACCCTAGGGGTGGGCTATGATGCGGTAGATACACTGTGGCCGGATATGTCGGGCGCCCGTTTGGCATCTCGGGACCCTGTACACATCGTTTGGGGCCGTTGAGGACACCCCGGCCGGATTTCCTTGCGGATGGAACCCGAATAGGTGATAAACCTGGACTAGAGACTTGTGCGGTTAGTCAGGTCGTGGTCTACACCCACGTCGGCTTTTGCTTGAAGTCTGCCGAGCACATGTCGGGTGCAGACGCTAAGTGGTGGAAACATGTGTGACGAAGTACACCCCTGCAGGGTTATAAATGATCTATTCGAATAGCCGTGTCCGCGGTAAAGGACTTCTAGGTTGCCTACAACAGTTCATAGATAAGTGAAAGTGGATACTCTAAAATGTGCAAGATAAGCGTGAGTGCTATGGATGGCGTTCTCGTAGGGAGACGGGAGCGGATCCATAGTGGTGTATTGATATGGTGAATATGTGGACTCATGTGCGCCACCTCAAAAGAGATACTTGCAGTCGTAGTTTAAGATAGCCACCGAGTCAAAGCGGGCTTGCTGCAGTTAAACTCCACCACCCCCTGTTGATACCGATGCATATGTAGCTAGTTCTGATGTAAGTCTTGCTGAGTACTTTTGTACTCACGTTTGCCTAATTTATGTTTTGCAGAGAGACTTCAGTCTCACTAGTAGTTTCACGTGGACTTCGACGTTTAGCTTGATACCTCAGCTACGATCTTGTGCCCTCGGCAGGATCTGGTAGATAGTCAGGCTTCTCAGCCTTTTTCATTTGTAGATGTCTGTACTCAGACATGTTAAGCTTCCGCATGTGCTTTTTGTATGCTATGATTGTTGGGTCATGAGACCCATGTTTGTAATACCTTGGCTCTCTAGAGCTTTTAAATAAGTACTTGAGTTGTAGAGTTTTGTTGTGATGCCATGTTGTATTTGCACATATCGAGCATATTGTGTGTATGATTGAAATGCTTGGTATGTGTGGGATCCGACAATCTAGTTGTTTATCCTTGGCAGCCTCTCTTATGGGGAAATGTAGTCTAGTGCCCCTTGAGCCATAGTAGTCCGCTACAGCCCGGTTCACCAGAGTCCTGCTAGCCCAGCACTACTGCTCAGGACACTTGACTGGCTGGCATGTGTTTCACTTCATTCCTATGTTTGTCCCCTCGGGGAAATGTCACGCGGTGACTTCCGGAGTCCTGCCTAGCCTACTATAGCCCGGGTTCCCCGGAGTTCTGTTAGCCCAGTGCTACAGCCCGGATTCACTCACTGATGACCGACATGCTCGATGTGATTCATGTATGCCTGTCTCCATAGGTCTGTGCCGCTTGGGTTCACGACTATCCATGTTGGCATGGGTTCTCTGTCATATGGATGCTAGCGACACTATCATATACGTGAGCCAAAAGGCACAAACGGTCCCGGGCCATGGTAAGGCGACACCCGTGGGGATACCGTGCGTGAGGCCGCAATGTGATATGAGGTGTTACCGGCTAGATCAATGTGACTTGGAATCGGGGTCGTGACATAAGGTAGGGGCGCGCCCTCCACCCTTGCCGCCGCCTCGTGGCTCTCCTAGCTTGGACTCCGAATCCCCTGGGTGTCTTCTGGTTCAAGAAAAATCATCGCAAAGTTTTATTCCGTTTGGACTCCGTTTGATATTCCTTTTCCACAAAACTCAAAAACAAGGAAAAAAACAGAAACTGGCACTATGCTCTAGGTTAATAAGTTAGTCCCAAAAATAATATAAAATAGCATAATAATGCATATAAAACATCCAAAACAGATAATATAATAGCATGGGACAATAAAAAAATTATAGATACATTGGAGACGTATCAAGCATCCCCAAGATTAATTCCTACTCGTTCTTGAGTAGGTAAATGATAAAAATAGAATTTTTGATGTGGAATGCTACCTAACATATTTATCCATGTAATTTTCTTCATTTTGTCATGAATATTCAGATCCGTAAGGTTCAAAACAAAATTTTAATATTGACATAAAACCAATAATACTTCAAGCATACTAATAAAGCAATCATGTCTTCTCAAAATAACATGGCCAAAGAAAGTTATCCCTACAAAATCATATAGTCTGGCTATGCTCCATGTTCATCACACAAAGTATTAAATAATGCACAACCCCAGTATTAGTCAAGCAATTGTTTCTTACTTTTGATGTTCTTGAACTTTTTCAACTTTCACGCAATACATGAGCGTGAGCCATGGATATAGCACTATAGGTGGAATAGAATATGGTGGTTGTGGAGAAGACAAAAAGGAGATGGTCTCACATCAACCATGCGTATGAATGGGCTATGGAGATGCCCATCAATAGATATCAATGTGAGTGAGTAGGGATTGCCATGCAACAGATGCACTAGAGCTATAAGTTTATGAAAGCTCAAAAAGAAACTAAGTGGGTGTGCATCCAACTCTCTTGCTCACGAAGACCTAGGGTAATTTGGGAAAGCCCATCAGTGGAATATACAGGCCAAGTTCTATAATGAAAAATTTCCACTTGTATATGAAAGTGACAACATAGGAGACTCTCTATCATGAAGATCATGGTGCTACTTTGAAGCACAAGTGTGGAAAAAGGATAGTAACATTGCCCCTTGTCTCTTTCCTCTCATTTTTTGGTAGGCTTCTTTGGCCTCTTTTATTTTTTGGTAGGCTTCTTTGGCCTCTTTTATTTTTTTATAAAGTCCGCAGAGTCATCCCAACTTGTGAGGGAATCATAGCTTCCTTCATCCTTCCTCACATGGGACGATGCTCTAATAATGAAGATCATGACACTTTTATTTAATTACAACTCAATAATTACAACTCGATTCTAGAAAAAAATATGACTCTATATGAATGCCTTGGACGGTGTACCGGGATGGGCAATGAATCAAGAGTGACATGTATAAAAAATATGAAAGGATAAATACAATGCCAACTACATGATCATGCAAAGCAATATGACAATGATGAAGTGTGTCATAATAAATGGAACGGTGGAAGTTGCATGGCAATATATCTCGGAATGGCTATGGAAATATCATAATAGGTAGGTATGGTGGCTGTTTTGAGGAAGGTGTTGGTGTGTTTAATGCACCGGCGAAAGTTCCGCGGTACTCGAGAGGCTAGCAATGGTGGAAGGGTGAGAGTGCGTATAATCCATGGACTCAACATTAGTCATAAAGAATTCAAGTACTTATTTTTTGAATATTAATTCAAATACTTATTGCAAAAATTTATTAGTTATCGAAACAAAGTAATAGACGCATGCTCCTAGGGGAAGGGTTGGTAGGAGTTAACCATCGCGCGATCCCGACCTCCACACAAAGGATGACAATCAATAAACAAATCATGCTCCGACTTCATCACATAAAAATTCACCATACATGCATGCTATGGGAATCACAAACTTTAATACAAGTATTTCTATGAATCCACAATTACTCACTAGCATGACTCTAATATTACCATCTTTATATCTCAAAACAATCATCAGGAATCAAACTTCACATAGTATTCAATGCACTTTATATGAAAGTTTTTATTATATCCCTCTTGGATGCCCATCATATTATGAATAAATTCATAAGCAAAGAAAATTACCATGTTGTTTAGAGAGACTCTCAAAATAATATAAGTGAAGCATGAGAGTTCAACAATTTCTATAAAATAAAGCCACTGTCGTGCTCTAAAAAGATATAAGTGAAGCACTAGAGCAAAATTGCCTAGCTCAAAAGAGATAAGTGAAGCGCATAGAGTATTCTAATAAATCACGATTCATGTGTGTCCCTCTCAAAAGGTGTGTACATCAAGGATGATTGTGGCAAACTAAAAGTCAAAGACTCATATCATACAAGACGCTCCAAGCAAAACACATATCATGTGGTGAATACAAATATAGCCTCAAGTAAAATTTACCGATAGACGAAGACGAAAGAGGGGATGCCTTCCGGGGCATCCCCAAGCTTAGGCTCTTGATTGTACTTGAATATTACCTTGTGGTGCCTTGGGCATCCCCAAGCTTAGGCTCTTGCCACTCCTTATTTCATAGTCCATCAAATCTTTACCGAAAACTTGAAAACTTCACAACACAAAACTCAATATAAAACTCATGAGATCCGTTAGTATAATAAAATAAATCACCACTTATGGTACTGTTGTAGACTCATTCTTTATTGATATTGGTTTAATATCTACTGTATTCCAACTTTTCATGGTTCATACCCCCCGATACTACCCATAGATTCATCAAAATAAGCAAACAACACATAGAAAAACAGAATTTGTCAAAACCAGAATAGTCTGTAGTAATATGTAACTCTCGAATACTTCTATAACTCCACAAATTTTGAAAAATTAGGACAACAGAGCCAATTTGTATCTTAATATTCTGCCAAAAAATCAATATTTTATCGCGCTTCTATTAAAAATGAAAATTATCTTTTTTGGGTGCAAAAGTTTCTGTTTTTCAGCAAGATCAAATCAACTATCACCGTAAGCCATCCCAAAGGTCTTACTTGGCATAAGCACGAATTAAAACAGAAAAATAAATCTAACCATAGGAAAGATGAAAAATTTATTGAAAAACAAAACCAAAAAAGCAAGAACAAAAATAAAATTGGGTTGCCTCCCAACAAGCACTATTGTTTAATGCCCCTAGCTAGGCATATTGCAATATATCTAGGTATTATCATCTTTGGTATGCAATTCCCTTTTCATCAAATCTTCCAAAACTCTTCTCAAAAAATCTATTTTTTTCCTTTATTTCCCTTCTAGTGGACGAACTTAATTCATGAAAAGGACTTTGATTAGTAATTTTGATATTCATAAACCCGTAGTATGGATCATCCCCATATATATCGTCATATAAAATACAAATCTCTTTTCTAATGGGTTCGTTAATCATCTTTTCCAACCAATCCTTATTAAATCCTACATAAATTCCCCTTGTAATCCAATCAAATTCCTAGTAGGCCTCAAGGTACAAGGCTTTAGAGATTTCCCAATAGGGAACTCTTCTCCTAGGATTGCCTTTGTAAGATTGATAATCCCGAGATTCCAAACTGCGCATAGTTTCTTTATCAAGAGGATCTCTTCAATCGGAGGATGTTCAATATTTTTATTATAGAAAGCAAAAATCTCCCTAGCCTCTTGTATTATAAAATCAAATTCTTGCATAAGGTTGATAGTGGTAATCTTTTTAGCTTTGGGATGATTAATATTGCGAAGTTCATCAGACACCTTTTGCAAAGCAGGATGGATGTGCACAAATTTTCTTTCTAGTTTTTCAACAAGCATGACAACGACATCCGCATAGCAACTTGTATAGAGAAGAATAGATCTTTTACTAATGGGCATAGTTCTTGTACAATCAAAGAATTCTTGAATAACACTTTTCCCAACAATATTATCATCTCCCACATGAAAAGTTTTTGCTTTGTAATTAGGGGGAGCTTCAGCTTCATGATCTAAAGAACAAGATCCAAATTTTTCTTCAAGATTTATACTAGCAAGACCCTCAAAAATTTTAGTTATAACCTAGCCAGATTCAGACATGGTGGCAAGAACCGATCTAGCAAACGAGCAACAAAAAGGCAAATGAAAAGACGAACGGAAGAAGGGCGAATAAAAAGGTAAATCTTTTTGTGTTTTTCTGAAAATCGTTTTAGAAGTGGGGGAGAGGAAAACGAGAGGCAAATGGTAAATAATGTAATGCAAGAAATGAGATTTTATGATGGGTACTTGGTAGGCTTGATGTAGACCTCCCCGGCAACGGCGCAATTCTTCCTGCTACTTCTTGAGCTTGCGTTGGTTTTTCCCTTGAAGAGGAAAGGGTGATGCAGCAAAGTAGAGATAAATATTTCCCTCGGTTAGAGAACCAAGGTATCAATCCAGTTGGAGGTACAAGCAAGTCCCCAATCTATGCACCTGCACAAACAATCAAACACTTGCAGCCAACGCAATAAAAGGGGTTGCCAATCCCTTCACGGTCAATTACAAAGGTGAGATCTGATAGATATAGATAAAACTAAACAAAAGATAAAATATTTTTGGGTTTTTTGGTTTATAGATATGAAAATAAAAGATTGCAAAATAGTAGATCAGAAACAAATATGATGGAAAATAGACCCGGGGGCCATAGGTTTCGCTAGAGGCTTCTCTCATAAAGGCAAATAATGTGGTGGGTGAACAAATTATTGTCGAGCAATTAATAGAAAAGCGCAAAGTTATGACGATATCCAAGGCAATGATTATACATATAGGCATCATGTCCGTGTCAAGTAGACCGAAACGATTCTGCATCTACTACTATTACTCCACACATCGACCGACTCCTGCCTGCATCTAGAGTATTAAGTTCAAGAGAATAGAGTAACACATTAAGAAAGAAGACATGATGTAGAGGGATAAACTCAAGCAATATGATGAAAACCCTATCTTTTTATCCTTGATGGCAAAAACACAATACGTGCCTCGCTACCCCTACTTTGTCACTTGGTGAGGACACCGCAAGATTGAACCCAAAACTAAGCACCTCTCCCATTGCAAGAAATGCCAATCTAGTTGGCCAAACCAAACCGATAATTCAGAGATAAATACAAAGATATCAAATCATGCATATAAGAATTCAGAGAAGATTCAAATAATATTCATAGATAATCTGATCATAAATCCACAATTCATCAGATCTCGATAAATGCACCGCAAAAGAAGATTACATCGGATAGATCTCCAAGAACATAGAGGAGAACATGGTATTGAGAATCAAAGAGAGAGAAGAAGCCATCTAGCTACTAGCTATGGAGTGGTAGGTCTGTGGTAAACTACTCATGCTTCATCGGAAGGGCAATAGGGTTGATGTAGATGCCCTTCGTGATCGAATGCCCCTCCGAAATATTGCCGGAAAAGTCCCCAAGATGGGATCTCACGGGTACAAAATGTTGGGGCAGCGGAAAAGTGTTTTTGTGGCTCCCCGTGAGGGTTTTGGAATATATGTGAATATATAGGATGAAGAGCTAGGTTAGAAGATACTCGAGGGGCCCACAAGGTAGGGGACGCCCCCCTAGGGCGCGCCCTGCACCCTTGCTGCCGCATCGTGGCTCTTCTGGCTTGGACTCCAAGTCCCCTAGGTGTCTTCTGGTCCAAGAAAAATTATTGCAAAGTTTTATTCCGTTTGGACTCCGTTTGATATTCCTTTTGTGCGAAACTCAAAAACAAGGAAAAAAATAGAAACTGGCATTGGGCTCTAGGTTAATAATTTAGTCCTGAAAATAATATAAAATAGCATAATAATGCATATAAAACATCCAAAACAGATAATATAATAACATGGAATAATACAAAAATATAGATACGTTGGAGACGTATTAGGTGACAATGGGGTATCATATTGATTCACTTGATATATGTTTTGGCACTCAACTCGCGAATTCCCGAGGCGACATTGGGATAATCTATGCATAGGGTTTGATGCACGCTTTCGTCCTTATTTCTCCTGTAGAAGTCTTGGGGCACTCTTTGAGGTTCTTTGTGTTGGAATGAGTATTATGAATCTGAAATTGTTTGATGCATATCGTATAATCAACTCACAGATATATACTTGCGCCGACACTGGAGTATCTAGGTGACATTAGCATTGATTGATGCGTATCATTGATACATCTCCAACGTATCTATAATTTTTTATTGTTCCATGTTGTTATATTATCAGTCTTGGATGTTTTATAATCATTTTATAGTCACTTTATATCATTTTTCGGTACTAACCTATTGACATAGTGCCAAGTGCCAGTTGCTGGTTTTTTCATGTTTTTTACATCGCAGAAAATCAATATCAAACAGAGTCCAAATGCCATGAAACTTTACAAAGAATTTTTATGGGCCAGAAGGAACACAACAGGCCCTGGTTGCGCCTAGGGGTGCTCAAGGGAGGTACAACCCACCAGGGCGCGCCAGGAAGCCCAGGTGCGCCCTGGTGGCTTGTTCCCACCTCGGGTGCCCCCCCGGGCCGCCTCTTTGCTCTATAAATACCCCAATATTCCAGAAACCCTAGGGGAGTCGATGAAATATTGATCCAACCACCGCAGAGTCCAAAACCACCAGATGCAATCTAGACACCATCTCGGGTGGGGTTCACCACCTCCATTGGTGCCTCTCTGATGATGCGTGAGTAGTTCTTTCTAGAACTTCGGGTCCGTAGTTAGTAGCTAGATGGCTTCATCTCTCTCTCTCTCTCTCTCTCTTGATTCTCAATGCAATGGTCTCTTGGAGATCCATATGATGTAACTCTTTTGCGGTGTGTTTGTTGGGATCGATGAACTTTGAGTTTATGATCCGATCTATGTTTTTATATCCATGAAAGTATTTGAGTTTCTTTGATCTCTTTTATGCATGATCTCTTATAGCCTCGTATTTCTTCTCTGATATTTTGGTTTTGATTGGCCAACTTGATATATTTATCTTACAATGGGAAGAGGTGCTTTGTAGTGGGTTCGATCTTACGGTGCTTGAACCCAGTGAAGAAAGGGAGCCGACACATATGTATCATTTCTACTAAGGGTAAAATTATGGGGTATATCTCTACATAGATACATCTTGTCTACATCATGTCATCGTTCTTATTGCATTACTACTTTTCTCCATGAACTTAATACACTAGATGCATGCTGGATAGCGGTCGGTGTGTGGAGTAATAGTAGTAGATGCAGGCAGGAGTCGGTCTACTAATCTTGGACGTGATGCCTATATAATGATCATTGCCTCGATATCGTCATGAGTATTTGAAGTTCTATCAATTGCACAACAGTAATTTTTTCACCCACCGCTTTGCTATTTTCTCGAGAGAAGCCACTAGTGAAATCTAGGGCACCCGGGTCTCTTTCTCGTATTATTTGCCTTTGCGATCTACTTTTATTTGCATTTATTTTCAGATCTATTAATCCAAAAATACAAAAATAACTTGCTGCACTTTATTTTATTTGAAATCTATTTATCCAATATATTACAACCTTTTTCCTGTCACGCACCAATTTCTGGCACCGTTACCCGAAAGGGATTGACAGCCCCTTTAACACGTCGGGTTGCGAGGATTTGTTATCTATGTGCAGGGGTTGTTTACGTTGTGTTTCTTGGTTCTCCTACTGGTTCACTAACCTTGGTTTCATATCTGAGGGAAATACCTACCGCCGCTATGTTGCATTATCCCTTCCTCTTTGGGGAAATACCGACGTAGCTTCAAGTGAAATTAAAAGGAATTTCTGGCGCCGTTGCCGGGGAGCATCTTCAACATATACCATGTTCCTAATCACAAATCTCATATCTTCGCAATTTACATTATTTGCCATTTGCCTCTTGTTTTCCTCTCCCCCACTTCACAAAAAAATTGCCATTTTATTCGCCCCTTTGTTCCATTCGTTGTTTTCTTACCGGATCTGTTTTTGAGTGCAATCTTGTTGTGTGGTCATCATGACTCAAGAGAACACCAAGTTATGTGATTTCTCAAATACCAACAACAATGATTTTATTGGCACTCCGCTTGCTCCTCCCGCCACTAGTGCGGAGACTTGTGATATTAATACTGCTTTGCTGAATCTTGTTATCAAAGACCAATTTAACGGTACTCCTAATGAGGATGCCGCGTCCCATCTTAATACCTTCGTGGAATTATGCGATATGCAAAAGAAAAAATATGTGGACAATGATGTGGTCAAGATGAAATTACTTCCGTTTTCTTTGCATGATTCTGCAAAAATTTGGTTCTCTTCTTTGCCACGTAATAGTATCGATTCTTGGAATAAGTGCAAAGATGCTTTTATCACTAAGTATTTTCTGCTCGCAAAAATTATTTCCCTTAGAACCCAGATCATGAATTTCAAGCAAATTAAACATGAGCATGTTGCACAATCTTGGGAAAGGATGAAAATGATGCTAAGGAATTGCCCAACTCATGGGTTAAATCTTTGGATGATCATACAATTTTTTTATTTGGGATTGAATTTTGTTTCTCGTAATCTGTTAGATTCCGCCGCGGGTGGTAGTTTTATGGAAATTACTTTGGGTGAAGCCAGCAAATTGCTTGATAATATTATGGCAAATTATTCGCAATGACATACCGAAAGAGCTCCTACTAGTAAAAAAGTTAATTCGGTTGAAGAAATTTCTTCTTTGAGTGAAAAAGTTGATGCTCTTGTGAAATTGGTTGCTAGTAGAAGTGCTCCTATTGATCTTAATGATATGCCTTTGTCTACTTTTATTGAGAAAAATAATGATGCCATAGATGTGGATTTTATCTCTCCAAATAATTTCAACAACAATGCTTATAGAGGTAATTTTAATCCTAGGCATTTTCCTAGTAATTCCTCTAATAATTATGGTAATTCCTATGAAAATCAATCTTATAATAATAATAATAGGAACACCTATGATCTTGAGAATAATATTAAATAATTTATCAATACATAAAAAGTTTTCAACACTTCCATAGAAGAAAAGTTGAGTAAGATTGATGAGTTGTCTAGAAGTGTTGATAGAATTGCTCATGATGTGGAAAATCTCAAGATGAATTTTTGTGTGCCTAAGGTTGATGAATCAATTAAAGTTCTTTACGTTTCTATGGATGAAAGTAAGAAAAGAACTGCTATGCTTAGAGCTAAAAGAGAATTTTTAGAAAAATCATTTTCTAGTGATTTCTTTTCATAAAAGTGATGAAGATCTTAAAATGAATGGTGTTTCTTCTATTGATTCCTTGTTTAGTAAAATTAATATTGATTAAAAAGGGATTGGAGAAGAGTCAACTTTAGGTAGAAGGCGTCCCAATATTTCGGAGGGTGAAAATCTTGTTGAGAAAATTGATAAAGTGGGTTTGAAGAGGTCAAAACTTTAGCTAGTGATGTACCCTCACTTTTGGATTACAAAGACTTTAATTATGTAGTTGCTCTTTGATTTATTGTATTTCTTTGTTGCAATCCATGATAAATTCACCCCATGCTTATGAACAAAATGAAGCTTTTACTAAACATATTGTTGATGCTATGATGAAAGCTTTTGAAGAAAAATTGGAATTAGAAGTTCCAATTCCTAGAAAATTGCATGATGAATGGGAACCTACTATCAAAGTCAAGATTAAAAATTATGAGTGTTTTGCTTTATGTGACTTGGGTGCTAGTGTTTCTACTATTCCTAAATCTTTATGTGATGTGCTTGGTCTTACCGATCTTGAATTGTGTTTTTGAATTTGCACTTGGCATATTACACTATTAAAAAGCCTATGGGAAGAAATAGAAACTATGTGCCCATATATTTTATTGTTCTTGATATTGATTGCAATCTGTCGTGTCCAATTATTCTTGGTAGACCGTATTTACGCACTATTGGTGCCGTGATTGATATGGAAGAAGGCAATATCAAGTTCCTATTTCCTTTGAGGAAGGGTATGGAACACTTTCCTAGAACAAGAATTATGCTACAATATGAGTCAATCATGAGGGAATCTTATGGATCTCGAACCAAAGATGACAAAACTTAGATCCTTGCTTTATGCCTGCCTAAGGGCGTAAAACTATAGCGCTTGTTGGGAGGCAACCTAATGAATAAAATTTATTTTTGCTTTTGTTTCCTGCTTTTGATTGTTAGCACAATTATTCTATTGTTATGATTGTGTTTTTTATGTTTTAATTAGTGTTTGTTCCAAGTAAAGCCTTTAGGATCTTCTGGGGTGATAGTTGTTTGATCTTGCTGAAAAAACAGAAACTTTTACGCTCATGAAAATAATTATAATTTTTATCAGAGAGCGATAAAATACCCATTCCACTTGAAGTAGATTAATATAGAAATTGCTCAGGTCTTCCTAAACTTTCAGAATTTTTGGAGTTATAGAAGTATTCAAAATAGTGAGATTGCTACAGACTATTATGTTTTGACAGATTCTGTTTTCTTTGTGTTGTATGCTTATTTTGATGGCTCTATGGTTTTCTTTGATGAGTTTTTGCCATAGAAAAGTTTGAATACATTAGATATGATGCAAGAACAAAATATGAATTGGTTTGATACATCACTTATAGTAGTGATTTATTATTCTTATACTAACGGATCTCACGAAGGTTTTGTTGAGTTTTGTGTGATTGAAGTTTTCAAGTTTAGTTTATCTTACGATGGATGAAGAAATAAGGATTAGAAGAGCCTAAGCTTGGGGATGCCCCGACATCCCAAGCTATTATCCAAAAATGATCAACCAACTAAGCTTGGGGATGCCCCCGAGTGGCATCCCCTCTTTCTTCTAACGACCATTGGTATTTTACTCGAAACTATATTTTTATTCGTCACATACTATGTGTTTTGCTTGGAGCGTCTTGTATGATATGAGTCTTTGCTTGTTTTATTTTGTGTTTTAAGTCTAGATCCCTTGCTGGACACACCTATATGAGAGAGCCAAAATTATGTCATGACTTGTTAGAATTGCTCTCTATGCTTCACTTAAATTTTTTATGAGCTATGGACTTGCTCTAGTGCTTCACTTATATCTTTTTTAGCACGATGTGCTTTAGTATTTTTAAAGAAATGCTCTCTTGCTTCACTTAGATTTATTTCAGAGTTAGTAAAATTTTCAAGAAATTCTCTCTTCCTTCACTTAAATTAATTTGAGAGAAAGAAATATTATGCTCATGATCTTTACTTATATTTGTTTGAGCTTGTCAAAAGCAACACATGAAAATTAGTCCCAAAGTGATAGATATCCAAGAAGGATATAATAAAAACTTTCATGAAGATCATTGGACAAAATAAACTTGATTCTTAGTAATAGTTTTAAGATATGATGATGTGATATGTGAGTCATCTTGATGAGTAATTATTCTTTAGTAAGAATATTGGTGTTAAGGTTTGTAATTCCCTATGCAAGCACGGAAGTCAATAGTTATGCAATGAAATTATATCCTACTTATGGTGCATTATTCGGTGTTAGTTATGCTTAATGCTTGCTTATGAGATGTTACGCCCTCGATTCAATCATACACGCAGATGTGTACGATCAAGATCAGAGACTCACGTGAAGATATCACAACACAACTCTAGACACAAATTAAAATAATACAAGCTTTATATTACAAGCCAAGGGCCTCGAGGGCTCGAATACATAAGCTCGAATACAAATGAGTCAGCGGAAGCAACAATGTCTGAGTACAAACATAAGTTAGACAAGTTTGCCTTAAGAAGGCTAGCACAAAAGCAACAACGATTGAAAAGGTAAGGCCTCCTGCCTAGGAGCCTCCTAACTACTCTTGGTCGTTGGCGGTCTCCACGTAGTAGTAGGCACCCTTGGGGTAGTAGTAGTCGTCGGTGGTGTCGTCTGGATCCTGGGCTCCACCATCTGGTTGCGACATCAGAGAAGAATGGAAACAGGGGAAAAAGAGGAAGCAAAGCAACCGTGAGTACTCATCCAAAGTACTCGCAAGCAAGGATATACACTACATATGCAACATTATCAAAGAGGGGGCTGTATATGTGGGCATGGCTGCAGAAATGCTAGAATAGAGAGAAGACCTAGTCCTATCGAAGACTAGCGTCGTCAGTATCTTCAAGCATCTTGCAGTATTTAGAAGAGTAAAGAGTGGCATAAAGTAAAGTAGTAGCAGTGTTATCAACCTCGGCCAGAGATCCTTTCTCAACTGCCTACGAGAAAGCAATCCCAGAGCCATACTATCCAGTTATCACCTCAAGTATCCAGTTCTAGTTGTATCAATTGGGATACAACTCAAAGTGTCCATTACCGTAGGGCAGGCTATCGATAGATGTTTTCTTCCCTGCAGGGGTGCACCAACTTACCCACCACGTTCGATTAACTCCGGCCGGACACACTTTCCTGGGTCATGCCCGGCCTCGGCCAAACAATACGCCGCAACCCAACCTAGGCTTAATAGAGAGGTCAGCACGCTGGACTAAACCTATGCCCCAGGGGTCATGGGCCATCGCCCCGGGAACTCCTGCACGTTGCGAACACGGCCGGTGAGCAGACCTAGCTACCTCCTTAAAAGGCAGGTGCTTTCACAGTCCAACCCGGCACGCGCCGCTCAGTCGGTGACGTCTATTAAGCTTCGGCTGATATATACGATGCCCATGTGATGGTTAGTGCTATCAGGCCAGAGGCCCCTCGGATCAAATATCCTAATTGTAGTGGATTAGGAGCACGCGGTAACAAACAGAGACTCGTGAAAGATGTGACCCCGTCGCCCCATCTCGAGGACTTGCTGCAAGGGCTAAGAATGCCCGGCCACGCCTCGTAGTTATCTCGCGGGCACCCTCCAAGTCAACCCGACTCCACATCACTCGCAATTACGCTCGCGCGGGTACCCCTCAAGGCAGACCTATCTTTAGTAACATGGTTCAGTGTAAAGTCATAGTAACCATAGTAACTATGTGTCTAACACCAAGGGGAATCCTGAGGAACCACCCTCGATGGATTCCACTCGACGTAATCATCAAGGTGAACATAAGAGGAACCACCCTCAAGGTTCACACTAGAGGGGTTGCACGACAGAGTTGTATCGGAAGCGGTTAAGGAGGAAATCACCCTCGATGACCACGACCGAATAGCTACACTACAAAGATCTCATCAGGAGTGATGTATGAGGTTCCACCCTCGGCACTCGATGGTAACTCCGCAGAGTCGAGCAACAAAAGGGGCGTGATGTGATGTGAGGTGTCGGGCTCTAGTCATCGATCACGTTGATCGAGTCGTCGATGATGAAGCAGGGGAAACAAGGACAAGGTGGGGGTCACTGATGGATCACTAACCAACCTATACTAAGCAGTTTAGGATAAGCAGGTAAGGTAACAATAAGCAGGTTACAAAAGCAGGCTATGCATCAGAATAGGAGCAAACAATAACAGTAGAAAAATCTAATGCAAGCATGAGAGAATGGAATGGGCGATATCGGGATGATCAAAGGGGGCTTGCCTGGAAGCTCTGCTGTAAAGGAAGAAGGGTCGTTAGAGACGTAGTCGATCACAGGGCCAACATCGGTCTCGGGGTCTACCGGAGAGAAGAGGGGAAGAAACAATAAACATAAAGCAAACATAGCATCACAAAGAATAACATGGCTATATGATGTGCCGGGAGTGCCCTAACGTATGGCTACACGATATAGGTGAAGGGGGAATTCAACCGGGAATGTTTTCCCGGTTCCGGACCTGTGCCAGACAAATGACCGGAGGGGGAATGTTCCATGTTCAACTAGTTAGAGGCACCTGACAGGTAAACGGACCACGCATTCGGACCCTTCACATTTTTCTAAGCAACTTTCATGCAGAAAACATTTTCATCCGAGTTACAGTTTATTTTCTATGAATTTTCAAAGGTTTTAGACATATTCTGAAATTCCTGAAAATTGGCTAAGTCTGAGGATTGCATCAGTTTTTTAAAACATCACTTAGCTATTTTTCGGAGGCTATAGCTGTTGATCTGTATATCCTATGATCTCGTGCCTTACATCAATTATGAGCATTTTTCTACGGACTATATGTTAGTATCACTTTTATCCATATTAGAGTTCATTAGCTTGATCATCAACAGCTGTAAAGTAGCTACAAAAATAAAGCTGTTTTTCAGTTCTTCACTTAACATAACTTAGCATTTTGTGATTTTCCTAGGAATTAATCCTTGCATATTTTGAATTTGGACCAATGGGATAAAACGGAGTTTGTCAAGTGTACTTTCTACACGTATTATCTTTACCCACATTAGAAGTCGTTTTGTTGTTGTTTTGCTGTAGTACATAGGGGTAGTCAGTGTAATCATAGCAAAGCTAGCTACTGCTACAGTAACATTCAGTTACTGTAGTAGAGTAGTAGTAGCAGCATGCAGTAGCAGCGGCAACGCGCGGGGACGGCAGCGGCTAGTGATAACCCACAAGTATAGGGGGTCGCAACAGTTTTCGAGGGTAGAGTATTCAACCCAAATTTATTGATTCGGCACAAGGGGAGCCAAAGAATATTGTCAAGTATTAGCAGCTGAGTTGTCAATTCAACCACACCTGGAAACTTAGTATCTGCAGTAAAGTGTTTAGTAGCAAAGTAATATGATAGCAGTGACAATGATAATAAAAGGTAACAGTAGTAAAAGTAATGTTTTTGGTATTTTGTAGTGATGATAGCAATAGCAACGAAAAAGTAAATAATCTAAGAACAATATATGGAAAGCTCATAGGCAATTGATAGGTGATGGAGAATTATGACGGATGCGGTTCATCATGTAATAGTCATAACCTATGGTGACACAGAACTAGCTCCAGTTCATCAATGTAATGTAGGCATGTATTCCGAATATAGTCATACGTGCTTATGGAAAAGAACTTGCATGGCATCTTTTGTCCTACCCTCCCGTGGCAGCTGGGTCCTTACGGAAACTAAGGGATATTAAGGCCTCCTTTTAATAGAGTACCGGAACAAAGCATTAACACATAGTGAATACATGAACTCCTCAAACTACGGTCATCACCGGTAAGTATCCCGATTATTGTCACTTCGGGGTTAACGGATCATAACACATAATAGGTGACTATAGACTTGCAAGATAGGATCTAGAACTCTCATATATTGATGAAAACATAATAGGTTCAGATATGTAATCATGGCACTCGGGCCCTAGTGACAAGCATTAAGCATAGCAAAGTCATAGCAACATCAATCTCAGAACATAGTGGATACTAGGGATCAAACCCTAACAAAACTAACTCGATTACATGATAGATCCCATCCAACCCATCACCGTCCAGCAAGCCTACGATGGAATTACTCACACACGGCGGTGAGCATCATGAAATTGGTGATGGAGGATGGTTGATGATGATGATGGCGATGGATTCCCCTCTCCGGAGCCCCGAATGGACTCTAGATCAGCCCTCCCGAGAGGTTCTAGGGCTTGGCGGCGGCTCCGTATCGTAAAACGCGATGAATTCTTCTCTCTAATTTTTTTCTCCGCGAAACACAATATATAGAGTTGGAGTCGGAGGAGCTCCAAGGGGCCCACGAGGTAGGGGGCACGCCCTAGGGGGGCAGGCATGCCCCCCCCCACCCTCGTGGACAGGTGGTGGGCCCCCTGGCCTTCATCTTTTGCAGGTATTTTTTAAATTTTCCAAAAAGTTGCTCCGTGAAGTTTCAGGTCATTCCGAGAACTTTTGTTTCTGCACATAAATAACACCGTGGTAATTCTGCTGAAAACAGCGTTAGTCCGGGTTAGTTCCATTCAAATCATGCAAGTTAGAGTCCAAAACAAGGGCAAACATGTTTGGAAAAGTAGATACGATGGAGACGTATCAAGTCCCCCAAGCTTAATCCTTTGCTTGTCCTCAAACAATTCAGTTGACAAACTAAAAGTGACAAAGAAAACCTTTTACAAACTCTGTTTGCTCTTGTTGTTGTAAATATGTAAAGCCAGCATTCAAGTTTTTAGCAAAGATTATAACTAACCACATTCGTAATAACGCTTAGGTCTCAAGTTTACTCTTATCAATGGCATAATCAACTAGCGAGCAATAATAATAAATATCGGATGACAACACTTCCTCAAAACAATCATAATATGATATAACAAGATGGTATCTCGCTAGCCTGAGACCGCAAAACATAAATTCAGAGCACCTTTAAAGACCAAGGACTGACTAGACATTGTAATTCATGGTAAAAGAGATCCAGTCAAGTCATACCCAATGTAAACTAACAATAACGAATGCAAATGACAGCAGTGCTCTCCAGCTGGTGCTTTTTAATAAGAGGATGATGATTCAACATGAAAGTACATAGATAGGCCCTTCGCAGAGGGAAGCAGGGATTTGTAGAGGTGCCAGAGCTCGGTTTTGAAATAGAGATGAATAATATTTTGAGCGGTATACTTTCATTGTCAACATAACAACCAAGAGATGGCGATATCTTCCATGCTACACACATTATAGGCGGTTCCCAAACAGAATGGTAAAGTTTATACTCCCCTTCCACCAACAAGCATCAATCCATGGCTTGCTCAAAACAACGAGTGCCTCCAACTAACAAGAGTCCCAGGGGGAGTTTTGTTTGCAATTATTTTTATTTAGTTTGCATAAAGCATGGGCCTGGGCATCCTAATGACGTGCCATTTTTCTCGTGAGTGAGGAGCGGAGTCCACTCCTCTTGAGAATAACCCGCCTAACATGGAAGATACGGACAGCCCTAGTTGATACATAAGCTATTCGAGCATACAAAACATGATATTTATTTGAAGGTTTAGAGTTTGGCACATACAAATTTACTTGGAACGGCAGGTAGATACCGTATATAGGTAGGTATAGTGGACTCATGTGGAATAACTTTGGGGTTTAAGGGCTTGGATGCACCAGTAGTATTCCCGCTTAGTACAGGTGAAGGCTAGCAAAAGACTGGGAAGCGACCAGCTAGAGAGCGACAACAGTCATGAACATGCATTAAAATTAATCAACACCGAATGCAAGCATGAGTAGGATATAATCCACCATGAACATAAATATCGTGAAGGCTATGTTGATTTTGTTTCAACTACATGCGTGAACATGCGCCAAGTCAAGTCACTTAAGTCATTCAGAGGAGGATACCACCCTATCATACCACATCATAACCATTTCAATAGCATGTTGGCACTCAAGGTAAACCATTATAACTCATAGCTAATCAAGCATGGCACAAGAACTATGATCTCTAGTTGTCATTGCAAACATGTTTATTCATAATAGGCCGAATCAGGAACGATGAACTAATCATATTTACAAAAACAAAAGAGGTCGAGTTCATACCGGCCTTTCTCATCTCAGTCAGTCCATCATATATCGTCATAATTGCCTTTCACTTGCACGACCGAACGATGTGAATAATAATAATTGTGCATGTGCATTGGACTAAGCTGGAATCTGCAAGCATTCAATAAACAGGAGAAGACAAGGCAATATGGGCTCTTTTGTCAGATCAACAATTATGCATATAAGAGCCACTTCAACAATTTAATCATGGTCTTCTCCTATCGACCCCCAAAGAAAAGAAATAAAACTATTTACACGGGAGAGCTCCCAACAAGTAAAAGAAGAACAAGAAATCTTTTTGGATTTTCTGTTTAATTACTGCTACAAGCATGGAAAGTAAACTAATTAAAAGCTACAACTATTTTTTTGGTTTTTCTTAAGGTTTATTAAACACACAAAAAGAAAGCATAAAGAGGAAAGTAAACTAGCATGGATGATACAATGAAAAAGTATGAGCACCGACATCTAGCAATGAGTATGTGAACATAAATGTAATGTCGGTGGGAAATACGTACTCCCCCAAGCTTAGGCTTTTGGCCTAAGTTGGTCTATGGCCATGGCTGGCCTGGTGGATATCCATAATAGTAGTTGGGGTCGTACTGCGAAGAAGAAGACTTCGATTGCCACTAGATGGCAATCATCTCCGGATCCCACTGGTAATTAGACTGTCGTGAAGGATCAACTTGTGGTTCTGGCTCTGGCTCCATAGCTGGTGTAGGGTTCCAGTAGGCGTGAATAGCCTCTAACGGAACAAGGTACTGGCCTACAGATAAATCAAACAAAGAAGGAGCAGGCAGGGTAATAGTCTCAGGATGATGTTTATTAAAGAACAATTTGTATTTAAGCTCTCCTTCCCTATTCTTAACAATAAAATCATGTGCCACCATACTTTTATAATCTAAATAAATACGAGGCAGCACTTTTTCTTCCTTCTCATAATGCCTAATAGGTATGTTAAAATGTGCAGCTAGGCGTGAAGCATAGATGCCTCCAAAGATGGGCCCTTTGTACGGTTCAGACTTAACCGTTTAGCAATAATGACGCCCATACTAACAGAGTTATCACCGAATAAACCATGGAGCAAAATAATAATATCAAGGACACTAAGGTTTCACAGTTTCCGCAACCAATTAAACAACGACTAGCAAATAATGCAAAATAGCGTAAAACAGGAAAATGTATGCTAGTGATTCGTGCATCGGAAACCTTCCTTGTTTCCCCTACAGTTATAGTATCAATAAACCCATCAACATCCTCGCGATGTGGTTCCTCTGTCTTGCCCTCGAAAGGGACTAAACAAACCCGACAAAAATCATAAAGTGACATCTCCTTATGCTCATCATATAAATGAAACTCCACCGTAGGTGGTGAGCTCCTAGAATGGAAATGAAAGTTTTGCACAAAGATATTTGTGAGTAAGAGATACTGATCGCGTTGGTCGTGGAGGAAAGCGGTGAGGCCTGCATTCTTAGCCAATTCATAAAAATCTTCATAAATCCCGGCTGCTCTCAAGAAATCATCGGAAGGCCATTCACACGACCGAACCTCCGCGGTGCGAGGCAGATTATACTTAGGCTTCCGTGCCTTTTCCTTCGAGCTTCGGCTCGATGAGCCCCTCAAAAGTCTCTTCATCATTTTCTGAATTTTTTTGAATTTTTTAGTAACTTCAAAATAAAAGTAAACCAAACTCAATAATATTGATAGCAACTACTCCTACAAGTGCCTAGAGCCTATATCATGCATCAAAACTACTTTTGACCATACAAATTTGACATGCAAGCTCAAGAACAGGGTCACCTAAGCAGCAAAAAATTGCAATGAATAAAGCACTAGAAAAAAAACTAATTGGACCAATGGAGGAGTCACATACCAAGGAACAATCTCCCCAAGCAGTTTTGTGAGAGGTGCTTTGAGCAAGGAGATCGAAAATGGCAGCAAAACGAGCTTGGACTCGGGTTTGAGCTGGTTGTTCGTGTTTGTGGGAGGAAGAAGGAGTGTGTGGGTGAAAGGATAAGTGGAGGAGGGCCATCGTGGGCCCATGAGGCAGGGGGCGCACCCAGGGGGTAGGGCGCACCCAGGTGGGTGACCCCCCTGTTGTGTTCTCAGTGCCAAATATTCTCAAATATTCTAGAAAAAACATATTTAAATTTCAGGGCATTTGGAGAACTTTTATTTTCAGGGTATTTTTTTATTGCACGGATAATCAGATAACAAACAGAAAAATATTTATTTTTATTTTATTTAATAACAGAAAGTAAAAGTGGGGTACAGAAGGTTGTGCCTTCTAGTTTCATCCATCTCATGCTCATCAAAAGGAATCCACTAAAAGGTTGATCAGGTCTTGTTAACAAACTCATTCCGAATAACATGGAACCGGAGAAATTTCGAATAACACTATGTTACCTCAACGGGGACATGCACATCCCCAACAATAAGAATATCATATTTCTTCTTGACAGTAGGAAGAGGAAATTCAAAACCTCCAAATATAATCGATGGAATTTTTCCAACAGAATTGATACTGTGGACTTGAGGTTGTTTCCTCGGAAAGTGTACCGTATGCTCATTACCATTAACATGAAAAGTGACATTGCCTTTAGTGCAATCAATAACAGCCCCTGCAGTATTCAAAAAGGGTCTTCCAAGGATAATAGACATACTATCGTCCTCGGGAATATCAAGAATAACAAAGTCCGTTAAAATAGTAACATTTGCAACCACAATAGGCACATCCTCACAAATACCGACATGTATAGCAGTTGATTTATCAGCCATTTGCAAAGATATTTCAGTAGGTGTCAACTTATTCAAATCAAGTCTACGATATAAAGAGAGAGGCATAACACTAACACCGGCTCCAAGATCACATAAAGCAGTTTTAACATAGTTTCTTTTAATGGAGCATGGTATAGTGGGTACTCCTGGATCTCCAAGTTTCTTTGGTATTCCACCCTTAGAAGTATAATTAGCAAGCACGGTGGAAATTTCAGCTTCAGGTATCTTTCTTTTATTAGTAACAATTTCTTTCATGTACTTAGCATAAGGATTCATTTTGAGCATATCAGTTAATCGCATACGCAAAAAGATAGGTCTAATCATTTCAGAAAAGCGCTCAAAATCCTCATCATCCTTTTTATTGGATGGTTTGGGAGGAAAAGGCATGGGTTTCTGAACCCATGGTTCTCTTTCGTTACCATGTTTCCTAGCAACAAAGTCTCTCTTATCATAACGTTGATTCTTTCATTGTGGGTTATCAAGATCAACAGCAGGTTCAATTTCTATATCATTATCATTACTAGGTTGAGCATCATCATGAACATTATCATTAACATTATCACTAGTTTCAGGTTCATTACCATATTATGTTTCAGCATCAGAAATAGAAATATCATTTGGATTCTTAGGTGTATCAATAATAGGTTCACTAGAAGCATGCAAAGTCCTATCATTTTTCTTTTTCTTCCTTTTAGAAGGAGTAGGTGCATCTATATTATTTCTCTGAGAATCTTGCTCAATTCTCTTAGGATGGCCTTCAGGATACAAAGATTCCTGAGTCATTTTACCACCTCTAGTCATAACTCTAACATCATTATCATTATTCTTACTATTCAATTCATTGAGCAAATCATTTTGAGCTTTAAGTACTTGTTCTACTTGAGTGGTAACCATAGAAGCATGTTTACTAATAAGTTTAAGTTCACCTTTGACATTAGCCATATAATCACCCAAGTGTTCAAGCATATTTGAATTGTATTTCAATTGTCTTCCAAAATAAGCATTAAAATCTTCTTGCTTAGCCATAAATTTATCAAACTCATCTAAGCATGGGCTAGCAAACTTAGTAAATGGGATTTCAGCTTTATCATATCTATAGAGAGAATTTACCTTTACTACCTATGTCGGGTTATCAAGACCATGAGTTTCTTCAATAGGTAATGGATTAAGATCATATGTTTCTTCAACAGGCGGTAAATTAAGACCGTGTATTTCTTCAATAGGAGGTAAATTCTTAACATCTTCAGCTTCAATAGGCGGAGAATTATGCCGGATGCGGTTCATCGTGTAACAGTCATAACCTAGGGTGACACAAAACTAGCTCCAGTTCATGAATGTAATGTAGGCATGTATTCCGAATATAGTCATACGTGCTTATGGAATAGAACTTGCATGACATCTTTTGTCCTACCTTCCCGTGGCAGCGGGGTCCTTACGAAAACTAAGGGATATTAAGGCCTCCTTTTAATAGAGTACCGGAACAAAGCATTAACACATAGTGAATACATGAACTCCTCAAACTACGGTCATCACCGGTAAGTATCCCAATTATTGTCACTTCGGGGTCAACGGATCATAACACATAATAGGTGACTATAGACTTGCAAGACAGGATCTAGAACTCTCATATATTGATGAAAACATAATAGGTTGAGATCTGAAATCATGGCACTCGGGCCCTAGTGACAAGCATTAATCATAGCAAAGTCATAGCAACATCAATCTCAGAACATAGTGGATACTAGGGATCAAACCCTAACAAACCTAACTCGATTACATGATAGATCCCATCCAACCCATCACC
The DNA here is from genome assembly GCF_002162155.2 of Triticum dicoccoides. Taxonomy (NCBI): domain Eukaryota; kingdom Viridiplantae; phylum Streptophyta; class Magnoliopsida; order Poales; family Poaceae; genus Triticum; species Triticum dicoccoides. Next base: position 584,306,673 of record NC_041388.1, read on the forward strand.
GTCCAGCAAGCCTACGATGGAATTACTCACGCACGGCGGTGAGCATCATGAAATTGGTGATGGAGGATGGTTGATGATGATGATGGCGACGGACTCCGGAGCCCCGAATGGACTCTAGATCAGCCCTCTCGAGAGGTTTTAGGGCTTGGCGGCGGCTCTGTATCGTGAAACGCGATGAATTCTTCTCTCTAATTTTTTTCTCCCCGAAACACAATATATAGAGTTGGAGTTGGAGTCGGAGGATCTCCAGGGGGCCCACGAGGTAGGGGGGCATGCCCTAGGGGGCAGGCGCGCCCCCCCACCCTCTTGGACAGGTGGTGGGCCCCCTGGCCTTCATCTTCTGCAGGTATTTTTTATATTTTCCCAAAAGTTGCTCCGTGAAGTTTCAGGTCATTCCGAGAACTTTTGTTTCTGCACATAAATAACACCATGGTAATTCTGCTAAAAACAACGTCAGTCCGGGTTAGTTCCATTCAAATCATGCAAGTTAGAGTCCAAAACAAGGGCAAAAGTGTTTGAAAAATTAGATACGACGGAGATGTATCAGCTAGCAGCAGCAGAAGTGCAGCAGTAGAGGCACAGCCACGCGCAGGCGGACGCGTGCCTGGGCGCGGCCATGAAGCGGCGCCCATAGTCGGACATGACCAGGGGCGCGTGGGCACGGCAGCGACCTCGGCGACGGCCCGAGCTCGGTAGGGTGCGACTACAGCACGGGAGCTCGAGATCGAGTGAGCTGGCGAGCTAGGAGGGAGCTACAGGCGTGCAGGAGGCCAGTGGGTGTACGCACGCGACCAGAGGTTCATCGAAACCTCGTTGACGACGAGTCCGAGCGGCAGTGGGTTGGACAACGGTGGTGGCCGCATCTAGAGGCCGAAATTGATGCCGAAAATACAGGGGATGGACGTGGAGCTTACGTAGGGGCGCACGGGGTCCCGTCGATGGTTTAGTAGCAATAGGGGATGAGATTGACGGCGGCAAAGCTGCGGCGACAAAGAAAGAAGAAGCAGTCGATCCGCAGCTGTGGTGCTCCTCAGGTCGATCCACTGCCCTGAGCCGATGAGGACGACGATGATGAACGTCCTGGACACCAGCTTGCAGCGTGAGGCGGCTTCAGAGCGCGAGATCGATGGCGTGCAGAGGCAGCAGGGCTCCACGTCTCCACCTGGTGGCACCAGGAGAGGTGGCCGACCGCGGCGAGGCCCGTGGACAAGGAGAGCGGGCACGGGGCCACCGATGGCCATGGAGATGACGGAGGGCAGTGGCGTTGGTGCTCGATGAGGGGGAAGAGAAGGGGACCAGCGTAGGGAAGAGGGAGAAGAGGGAGGCGAATGGAGGAGGCGTCCAGGGGGAACAACTCGGGGGCGAGCTTATCCCCTCACGCTCGCATGCCTCGTCGCGGTGTCGAGCAGTGGCTGGCGCAGCGCGGTCGTCCAAGGAGACGGCGACACAGAGGGGAAGGTAGGTAAGCTGGGCTGGGCCGGCTCTAGGCTTGCAACAGGTAAGTGGCCTCTGACGGTTTGGGCTTTTCTATTTCTCTATTTTCTGTTATTTCTTTTATTTATTAAACAGAGTGAAAACAAAAGTACTTGGGCATCTATTCCACTTAGGGAAAAATATGTAAAGTGTCTCTTAATTTCCATGATTATTCTAAGACACTGCCACCAATTTTGTGGGGACCAGTGAAATTCATTTGTATATTTCATAAATGAGATGGCATTTAATTATGCTGGAATTGCACTGTTTTGGTTGCTACTGTTCATATTTGCATGAAAGTGATGTTGTTTTCCTTAAGAACAAATTGTTTTGGAATATTTGCTAGATGTTGAACATTTTTTCCATGAACTTTTGTGCAACTTCAAATTTCACTTTGAATTTGAATAGAATTCAGAGAAGGGATTTGAGTTGAGATATTATCCCAACATGATTAAGCTTTGTAAATCAAGATGACTCGGCACTGATCATAAGGGATTACTGTAATGTGATGCTGGGGATGTTACATGAGATTATTCGTTCCTTGGTTGGTCGCTTCCCGATTTTTTGCTAGCCTTCATTTTGCACTAAGCATGATCACTACTTGTGCATCCTAAAACCTTTAACCCATTTTTGCCACATGACTCCACTATATCTACCTATATGTGGTATTCTTTTGCGATTCTAAGAAAATTTGCATGTGCCATCTCTAATTTTTGAAAATAAACTTCTCTTTTGTGTGTTTGTTTCGCTCGCAGAGCAGTGAGGGGTGGCTAATATTTTCCATGCTAGATGTGTTATTCTCAAGAGTGTTTATTCACTTGTCATTGCACGAGAGTAAGGCAAAGGTATTAGGGATGCCCAGTCCCAAAATGCAAAAAAATGAATTTACTTTATGTTGTCAAATAATAAATTCCTTGGAAAGTGTTGGTATGGAGGGCACCCGTGGATACGGTTAGCCATGGAAAGTGAAAGTATGGTGGAAAAGGAATAAACTTTATTTTCCGTTTGGGAACCGCCTATGCTATATCAAAGCATGGAAAATATTGGGAACTCTAAGTCATTTTCGTTGGTGGGATGGATACACCTCCCAAAATGTTTTTATCTCTATGTTTTTCGCTTTTAGCTCTGGCACCTCTACAAATCCCTATTTCCCTCTGCGTAGGGCCTATCTTTTACTTTATGCAATTTTTATTTTGAATTCGAGTCTCCAGCTTCTCTTACAAAAGCACCAACTAGGAGGCTAGGAGGCAATATGATCATACTTGAGTACTGGACATAGCTAATATGCGAGTGTGTTTCATGAATGCATCAATGGTTGAGCACGATGGGCTAGGGATAACTTATTTTGGCGTTGATATTTTGAAAGACCTGGTTGCTTGTTGATATGCTTGAGTATTTAAATTATCATGTCAAAACTAGAGTGTTGCTTTGAACAATATAAAAGTCCAAATGTCCATGCTATAAAGAAAGAAATAGGATATGACATGTTAGGGAGCATTCCGCATCAAAAATTCTGTTTTTATCACTTCCCTACTCGAGGATGAGTAGGAGTTAAGCTTGGGGATGCTAATACGTCTCCAACGTATCTATAATTTTTTATTGTTCCATGTTGTTATATTATCAATATTGGATGTTTTATAATCATTTTATAGTCATTTTATATCATTTTTTGGTACTAACCTATTGACATAGTGCCAAGTGTCAGTTGTTGTTTTTTCCATGTTTTTTACATCGCAGAAAATCAATATCAAACAGAGTTCAAATGCCACTAAACTTTACGGAGAATTTTTATGGGCCAGAAGGAACACAACGGGCACTGACTGCGCCTGGGGGGTGCCCCGAGGGAGGCACAACCCACCAGAGGGCGCCAGGAGGCCCAGGCGTGCCCTGGTGGGTTGTGCCCACCTCGGGTGCCCCCCGGACCGCCTCTTTGCTCTATAAATACACCAATATTCTAGAAACCCTAGGGGAGTCGATTAAATATTGATCCAGTCGCCATAGAGTCCAGAACCACCAGATCCAATCTAGACACCATCTCGGATGGGGTTCACCACCTTCATTGGTGCCTCTCCGATGATGCGTCAGTAGTTCTTTGTAGACCTTCGGGTCCGTAGTTAGTAGCTGGATGGCTTCATCTCTCTCTCTCTCTCTCTCTCTCTCTCTCTCTCTTGATTCTCAATGCAATGGTCCCTTGGAGATCCATCTGATGTAACTCTTTTTGCAGTGTGTTTGTTGGGATCGATGAACTTTGAGTTTATGATCAGATCTATGTTTTTATATCCATGAAAGTATTTGAGTTTCTTTGATCTCTTTTATGCATGATCTCTTATAGCCTCGTATTTCTTCTCCGATATTTGGGTTTTTTGCCAACTTGATCTATTTATCTTGCAATGGGAAGAGGTGCTTTGTAGTGGGTTCAATCTTGTGGTGTTTGATCCCAATGACAGAAAGGGAACCGACACGTATGTATCATTGCTAGTAAGGATAAAATGACGGGGGTCTATCTCTACATAGATAGATCTTGTCTACATCATGTGATCGTTCTTATTGCATTACCCCATTTCTCCATGAACTTAATACACTAGATGCATGCTGGATAGCGGTCGATGTGTGGAGTAATAGTAGTAGATGCAGGCAGGAGTCGGTCTACTAATCTTGGATGTGATGCCTATAAAATGATCATTGCCTGGATACGTCATGTGTATTTGAAGTTCTATCAATTGCCCAACAGTAATTTGTTCACCCACCGCTTTGCTATTTTTCTCGAGAGAAGCCACTAGTGAAATCTACGGCCCCTGGGTCTCTTTCTCATATTATTTGCCTTTGCGATCTACTTTGATTTGCATTTATTTTCAGATCTATTAATCCAAAAATCCAAAAATAACTTACTGCACTTTATTTTATTTGTGATCTATTTATCCAATCTATTACAACCTTTTTCTCGTCACGCACCAATTACTGGCACCGTTACCTGAAAGGGATTGACAACCCCATTAACACATCGGGTTGCGAGGATTTCTTATCTGTGTGCAGGGGTTGTTTACGTTGCCTTGCTTGGTTCTCCTACTGGTTCGATAACCTTGGTTTCATATCTGAGGGAAATACGTGCCGCCGATGTGCTACATCATCCCTTCCTCTTTGGGGAAATACCGACATAGCATCAAGCGACATCAATCATATGGTGTTATTTTAGTACGAACTCTCGGATAGATCGATAGGAAAGAATAGCTTGGTGTTATTTTAGTATGAACTCTAGGATATATTGATCAGAAAGAATAGCTTTGAGGTGGTCTTGTACTCTACAAACAATTTTTTCTCATATTCTCCGTTAGATAGGAAATTTGGAGTGATTCTTCATCGCACGTTGAGGGATGGTTATATGATCCAATTATATTAGCATTGTTGAGAGATTGCACTAGTGAAAGTACGAACCCTAGGCCTCATTTCGAAGTATTGCAATACCGTTTGTGCTCACTTTTATTACTTCCTACATTGCTGTTTTTATTGTACTATTACAAAAATCAATATCCACTATCATTACTACACTTGTATCACCATCTCTTTGTAGAACTAGTGCACCTATACAATTTACCATTGTATTTGGTGTGTTGGGGACACAAGAGAATTTTCATTATTTGATTGCAGGGTTGTTTGAGAGAGATCATATTCATCCTACGCTTCCCATGGCTTGATAGACCTTAGGTCATCCACTTGAGGGAAATTTGCTGTTGTCCTACAAAACTCTGCGCTTGGAGGCCCAACACGAGTCTACAATAACAAGGTATGTAGTAGACATCAAATGGCAACAATACAATACGTTCCTTGCTACCCCTTCTGTCACTGGGTGAGGACACCGCAAGATTGAACCCATCATAAAGCGCCTCTCCCATTGCAAGAAAAATCGATCTAGTAGGCCAAACCAAGTTGATAGATCGGAGAGAAATACTAAGCTATCTCAATCATGCATAAAAGAGTCCAGAAAAGACTCAAATAATATTCATACACTACTCCAGGATGCTGCTAATGCGACACTACAATGAGAGACCCTTCAATGAAACTGTGTGCGACGCATTAATCGTAAACGGTGATGTAAAAAATTGTCAAAAAAGATGCAAAACGTTTGCGATGGCGGATACATCAAACACGATTCCGATTTTAGTTGTGTGTGCGATATGGCGCATACGGTTCGGTCCAATGAACTGTTTGCAATGAGGCAGAAGAACAGAAACGGGCAGCCAGATGAAGGTGTGTGTGATATACGGCATACCGTTCACTCGGATTAATTGTACATGATTAGGCAACACAATAGAAATGATCAACCATATCAAGGTTTCTGCGATTGACGGGATACACTTTAGATGGAAGAACTGTTTGCGATTAGGCAACACAACAGAAACGGTCAGCCAGATCAAGGTTGATACGTATCTAGCGTATCTATAATTTTTGATTCTTTCATGCCAATGTTTTACAAATTTTATATACTTTTGGCAACTTTTTATACTATTTTTGGGACTAACATATTGATCCAGTGCCTGATGCCAATTACTATTTTTTGCATGTTTCTTGTTTCGCAGAAAATCGGTATCAAACATAGTCCAAATGGGATAAAAACTTACGGAGATTTTTTTGGAATGTATGTGATTTTTGGGAAAAAGAATCAATGCGATACGATGCCCGAGGGGCCCACAAGGATGGAGGGCGCGTCCCTTGTCCTTGTGGACACTCCTTAAGACGGTTGGTGTCGTTTTTGGCGCAAGAAATCTAATATCCAGATAAAAATCGTGTCAAAATTTCAGCTCAATCGGAGTTATAGATCTCCAGGAATTTAAGAAACGGTGAAAGGCTACAATCTGGGAGCGCAGAAACAAAAGGAAACAGAGAGAGAGAGAGATCCAATCTCAGTGGGGCTCCCGCCCCTCCGCCGCTATGGAAGCCAAGGACCAGAGGGGAAAACCTTCTCCCATCTAGGGGAAGGTCAAGGAAGAACAAGAAGAAGGGGGCTCTCTCCCCCTCTCTCCCGATGGCGCCGGAACGCTGCCGGGGCCATCATCGTGACCACAATCTACACCAACAACTTCGCCGCCGTAATCACCAACTCTCTCCCCCTCTATGAAGTGGTGTAACACCTCTTCTCCCCACTGTAATCTCTACTTAAACATGGTGCTCAATGCTATATTTTATTTCCCAATGGTGTATGGCTATCCTATGATGTTTGAGTAGATCCATTTTGTCCTATGGGTTGACTGATGATCGTGATTGGTTTGAGCTGTATGTTTTAGTATTGGTGTTGTCCTATGGTGCACTCCGTGTCGTGCAACCGTGAGGGATCCCCACTTAGGGTTTGCAATACGTTCATGGTTTTCTTATTGTCTGTGTTGCGTGAGTGATAGAAACACAAACATGGATAAGTGGGTTATGGCATATGGGAATAAAGAGGACTTGATACTTTAATGCTATGGTTGGTTTTTACCTTAATGATCATTAGTAGTTGCGGATGCTTTCTAGAGTTCCAATCATAAGTGCATATGATCCAAGAAGAGAAATTATGTTAGCTTATGCCTCTCCCTCATACAAAATTGCAATAGTGATTACCGATCTAGTTATTGATTGCCTAGGGACAAATAACTTTCTTGTGACAAAAATCTCTCTGCTAAAACTAACTTGATTTTATTTATGTGCTCTTTATTATCATGCAAACCTATCCTATCACACCTACAAAGTACTTCTAGTTTCATACTTATTCTAGGTAAAGCGAACGTTAAGCGTGCGTAGAGTTGTATCGGTGGTCGATAGAACTTGAGGGAATATTTGTTCTACCTTTAGCTCCTCGTTGGCTACAATTGATCCCCTATACTTGTTGGTTATCAAGACCTTTTTTTGGCGCCATTTCTGAGGAGCAATAGCGTGGGGTGAATATTCTCGTGTGTGCTTGTTTGCTTTATCACTAAATAGATTGTATTTGCTGTTCTAAGTTGTTTTATATCTTTAGTTATGGATACGAAACACAAAATACCAAAACAATTAGTTGTACCTACTAAACCAATGGTTGAAGAATCACCCAAAATCTATCATACTACTGAAGATTTCTACTTGGATCATCTTCAATCCCTATGTGCTCGTACTAAAACCCCAACTAGCTAAGTGTTGGGGAACGTAGCATGCAATTTCAAAAAAAATCCTAAGATCTCGCAAGATCTATCTAGGATATGCATAGCAATGAGAAGGGGAGAGTGTGTCCATGTACCCTCATAGACCGAAAGTGGAAGCGTTAGGTTAACGCGGTTGATGTAATCGAACATCTTCACAATCCAATCGATCTAGTACCAAATGCACGACACCTCCGAGTTCAGCACACGTTCAGCTCGATGACATCTCTCGAGCACTTGATCCAGCAGAAGGTTGAGGGAGAGTTCCGTCAGCACGATGGCGTGGTGACGGTGATGGTGATGTGATCCGCGCAGGGCTTCGCCTAAGCACTACGATGCTATCACCGGAGGAGTAAACTGTGGAGGGGGGCACTGCACATGGCTAAGATAACAATTGATGTGCTATGGGGTTCCCCCTGTCCCCGGCCAAGAGGGGCGCGCCATGGGGGGGAGTCCTACTAGGACTCCACTCTTAGTAGGATTCGCCCCCCCTTTTCCTTTCTCGCCGAAGGGGAAAAGGAAGGAGAGGGAGAGGGAGAGGGAAAGGGGGGGCGCACCCCCTCCTCCTTGTCCTATCCGGACTCCCTTGCAGGGGTGCGCGCGCCACCCCTCGCAGGCTTCCTCTCTCTCCCCTAAGGCTCATGTAGGCCCAATACTTCCCAGGGGGGTTCCGGTAACCCCTCGATACTCCGGTAAAATACCCGAACCACTCGAAACCATTCCGATGTCTGAATACTAACTTCCAATATATGAATCTTTACCTCTCGACCATTTTGAGACTCCTCGTCTGTCGGTGTCTTGGGAACGAGGGTACCCAAAACTGCCTGCCTGCGGCCCAGGGCGTGGCTCCACCCACGGCTTGGTACGGCCCATCTTCATCAACCAAGGCTCAAGACCCTCACGAGGAGCCAAGCCTCGCGAGGCGGACGACACAAGTCCTCCTCAAGGGAAGCCTCACTAGTCTAGCTCGCGAGGAGCAGAGAGATCAAGGCAAGGGGCACCTCGTGACGTGAGCCATGACATCCAAGGCCAGACGGGCGCCAGTGGGCAGAGAGTGCCAGTTTCCTCTTTGGTGGTAAAGAGGCAGGCGCAGGCGAGGAGTCCCGAGGCGTCAGGCAAAGGTTTCCATATCGGTGCAACGAGACCAAGACCAGTAGGATGGCAAGACGGAGGTCACCATGGAGCCCACGACGGCATCACCACCAAAGCCTTTGGCAGACGAAGACCACCTTTTGTCAGGATAACTTGTACTCGCTTTCCCCCTTCGAATTGGCCGTTGTGGATCCCTTCCTGCCTAATATTTGGGAAGAGGACCCGGCCCTCTATAAATAGGGCTATCCACCACCGTAGCCAGAGACCGACTCATCGAGAAAGAGAGAGAGAGGCTCATCTGGAGACAGATCGCTCGGATCATCCCCAACCACACAAGCTCATCGAGCTCAAGAACACCTCTCCTCAGGAGGTTGTTCTGCCCTTGTATGTGTTCATCCCTAGCCTACAAGGAAATCCACCACACCACACTGGAGTAGGGTATTACACCACAACAGTGGCCCGAACCAGTATAAACTCTTGTGTCCCTTGTTCCTTTGGTTCGACGAGCAAGGCTTTGAGATCTTTGCGAGAGTGTGAGCTGGGGGGAGAGATCTTCGTGCGCACCTCAGTGTTCAAACCTCAAGGGTTTGCTAGAACCCGTAATCCTACATTTGGCATGCCAGGTAGGGGTCCGCCGAGGTTTTCTTCCCCAACGACCGATCCCCGGTCGCCCCGCGTCTCCGATGTCTGGCGATCCGAGGACCCAGGCCGACAACTGGGCGTCCCGGCCAGCTCGAGTACCTCCACCCGTTCCAGAAGACCTCAACTCCGCACTCCAGGCAGCCCGCGCGCCACCCAAAGCCCGTGGACACGGGCAGCGCGGGTTGATGTCCGCCACCCTCACGCCACGGCGCGCGCGTGCCGCCACAAGATCCGCAAGCTACACGGTAGCGGCGGCACCACACACCCGACGGGAACAGGAGAACATGTGAGTCGTGCTCGTGGTGGCGTGGGAGCTGCTGCGGTGCTGGCTGATGGAGAGCAACCGCGATGCGCTGCTAGAACGCATCGCCGAGCTATTGGATGCTGCGGCCAGGGGTACACCGCCTTTCTGCTCCCTACTTACATCTCAAGTTGTGGCATAAAAGAGATCAAAGAAACTCAAATACTTTCATGGATATAAAAAGATAGATCTGATCATAAACTCAAAGTTCGCCGATCCCAACAAACACACCGCAAAAGAGTTACATCATGTGGATCTCCAAGAGACCATTGTATTGGGACTCAAGAGAGAGCGAGAGAGAGAGAGGAAGCCATCTAGCTACTAACTATGGACCTGAAGGTCTACAAAGAACTACTCACGCATCATCGGAGAGGCACCAATGGAGGTGGTGAACCCCATCTGAGATGGTGTCTAGATTGGATCTGGTGGTTCTAGACTCTGCGGCGGCTGGATGAATATTTCGTTGACTCCCCTAGGGTTTTGGGAATATTGGCGTATTTACAGAGCAAAGAGGCGGTCTGGGGGCACCCGAGGTGGGCACAACCCACTAGGGTGTGCCTGGGCCTCCTGGCCTGCCCTGGTGGGTTGTGCTCCCCTCGGGGCACCCCCAGGCGCAGCCAAGGCCCGTTGTGTTCCTTTTGGCCCATAAAAATTCTCCATAAAGTTTCGTGGAATTTGGACTCCGTTTGATATTGATTTTCTTCGATGTAAAAGACATGGAAAAAACAGCAACTCGCACTTGGCACTATGTCAATAGGTTAGTGCCAAAAAATAGTATAGAATGACTATAAAATGATTATAAAACATCCAAGATTGATAATATAACAACATGGAACAATCAAAAATTATAGATATGTTGGAGACATATCAGCATCCCCAAGCTTAACTCCTACTTGTCCTCAAGTAGGGAAGTGATAAAAAAAGAATTTTTGATGTGGAGTGCTGCCTAACATGTCATATCATATTTCTTTCTTTATAGCATGGACATTTGGATTTTTATATTGTTCAAAGCAATAGTCTAGTTTTGACATGATAATTTAAATACTCAAGCATATCAACAAGCAACCATGTCTTTCAAAATATCAATGGCAAGATAAGCTATTCCTAGCCCATCATGCTCAACCATTGATCCATTCATGAAACACACTCGCATATTAGCTACATCCAATACTCAAGTACGATCATATTGCCTCCTAGTTGGTGCTTTTATAAGAGAAGATGGAGACTCAAATTCAAAATAAAAATTGCATAAAGTAAAAGAAAGGCCCTCCGCAGAGGGAAGTAGGGACTTGTAGAGGTGCTAGAGCTCAAAGCGAAAAACTTAGAGATAAAAACATTTTGGGGGGGTGTATCCATCCCACCAAGGAAAATGACTTAGAGTTCCCAATACTTCCCATGCTTAGATATATCATAGGCGGTTCCCAAACAAAAAATAAATTTATTCCTTTTTCTACCATACTTTCACTTTCCATGGCTAGCCGTATCGACTTGTGCCCTCCATACCAACACTTTCCAAGGAATTTATTATTTGACAACATAAAGTAAATTCATTTTTTCATTTCGGGACTGGGCATCCCTAATACCTTTGCCTTACTCTCGTGCAATGACAAGTGAATAAACACTCATCTTGAGAATAAGACATCTAGCATGGAAAATATTAGCCACCCCTCACCGCTCCATGAGCGAAACAAACACACAAAAGAGAAGTTTATTTTTGAAAATTAGAGGCGGCACATGCAAATTTGATTAAAGCGGCAAAAGAATACCGCCTATAGGTAGCTATAGTGGACTCATGTGGCAAAACTGGTTTAAAGGTTTTTGGATGCACAAGTAGTGATCATACTTAGTGCAAAATGAAGGTTAGCAAAAGATTGAGAAGCGACCAACCAACAAACGAATAATCTCACAAGCGAGCATTAAGCATAACTAACACCAAATAATGAACCATAAGTAGGATATAATTTCATTGCATAACTATTGACTTTCGTGCTTGCATAGTGAATCACGAACCTTAACACCAATATTCTTACTAAAGCATAGTTACTCATCAAGAAGACTCACATATCACGTCATCATATCTCAAAACTATTACTAAGAATCAAGTTTATTTTGTCCAATGATGTTCATGATTTTTTATTATATCCTTATTGGATATCTATCACTTTGGGACTAATTTGCATGTGTTTCTTTTGACAAGCTCAAATAAATACAAGTGAAGATCATGCGCATAATTTTTCTTTCTCTCAAATTAATTTAAGTGAAGCAAGAGAGAATTTCTTCAAAAGTTTACTAACTCTCAAAGAAATCTAAGTGAAGCAACAAAGCATTTCTTCAAAAATACTAAGCACACCGTGCTAAAAAATATATAAGTGAAGCACTAGAGCAAGTCCATAGCTCACAAAAAAATTAAGTGAAGCATAGAGAGTAATTCTAACAAGTCATGGCATAATTTTGGCTCTCTCAAATAGGTGTGTCCAGCAAGGGATCAAGACTTAAAACACAAAATAAAACAATCAAAGACTCATATCATACAATAAGCTCCAAGCAAAACACATAGTATGTGACAAATAAAAATATAGCTTCGAGTAAAATACCGATGGACGTTAGAAGAAAGAGGGGATGCCACTCGGGGGCACCCCCAAGCTTAGTTGGTTGCTCATTTTTGGATAATAGCTTGGGGTGCCGGGGCATCCCCAAGCTTAGGCTCTTCTACTCCTTATTCCTTCATCCATCGCAAGATAACCCAAAACTTGAAAACTTCAATCACACAAAACTCAAAAAAACCTTCGTGAGATCCGTTAATATAAGAATAATAAATCACTAATATAAGTGTTGTATCAAACCAATTCATATTTTGTTCTTGCATTATATCTACTGTATTCCAACTTTTCTATGGCAAAAACTCATCAAAGAAAACCATAAAGCCATCAAAATAAGCACACAACACAAAGAAAACAGAATCTGTGAAAATAGAACAGTCTGTAGAAATCTGACTATTTAGAATACTTCTGTAACTCCAAAAATTCTGAAAAATTAGGACCACCTGAGAAATCTGTATATTGATCTACTACTAGTGGAGTATGTATTTTATCGCTCTCTGGTAAAAAGTGATAATTATTTTTGTGAGCGCAAAAGTTTCTGTTTTTTCAGCAAGATCAAACAACTATCACCCAAGAAGATCCTAAAGGCTTTACTTGGCACAAACACTAATTAAAACATAAATAACACAATCATAATAGTAGCATAATTGTGCTAACACTCAAAAATAGGAAGCAAAAAGCAAAAATAAATTTTATTCATTGGGTTGCCTCCCAACAAGCGCTATAGTTTTACGCCCTTAGCTAGGCATAAAGCAAGGATCTAAGTTTTATCATCTTTGTTCTTAACCTTCTTAGAGGTGCTTTTGTCATGGGGTTTTGTAAACACAACATAAAACATATTGTCCATAGAAATCTTAGCATTCCTAAGTTGATGTTCATCATAACCTCTTTGATTCCCCGCAACAATCCAAGAGTAATGTTGGTTAACATTATTGAAAACTTGTTGGATTATATCTAGAACGGGGGCTTCCTTTTTGAGATTCTCATCAACGATTTTATTATCCCCAGGAAAATGTCTTAAAGAATAATCACTATTGTAAATAATTTCATCTATCACAGGTTTTTCATGATTTACCATAAAAATCAAAGATTTCCCTAGCTTATCGTATTATGTAGTCAAACTCATTCATAAGAACGAGAGTGGCCAACTTTTTAGCCCTAGGATTCTTTATAACGGGAAGCTCAAAACACAATCTTTGCAAAGTAGGATGGGTATGAATAAATTTACTTTCAAGTTTCAGAACTAGTGCTAAAATAGCATCCGCATAAGATCTAGTAGTTTTAAGTATAGGAGCATTATCAAGACTTAGATTCCCAACACAATTGAAAAATTCTTCGATACGTTCTTTTCCCATAACGTTCCCTTGCCCCAAGATAAAAGTTTTAGCTTCTAGATTGCCCGTATGTCCAATTTTAGGAGTTAGGCCGTCATCTGTTGGTGCCATACCGAAATCACTCATGATTGCAAGCAAAGGATAGATCTGACGAGAAAACAGCGAACGAAAAAGAGAGGCGAATAAAATGGCAAATTTTTGGGAAGTGGGGGAGAGGAAAAAGAGAGGCAAATGGCAAATAATGTAAATGGCGAGGAGATGAGATTTGTGATTAGGAACCTGGTATATGTTGAAGATCCTCCCCGGCAACAGCGCCAGAAATTCCTTTTGATGTCGCATGAAGCTACGTCGATATTTCCCCAAAGAGGAAGGGATGATGCAGCACAACGGCGGTAGGTATTTCCCTTAGATTTGAAACCAAGGTTATCGAACCAGCAGGAGAACCAAGCAACACAATGTAAACAACACCTGCACACAAGTACTTCTCGCAACCCGACGTGTTAAAGGGGTTGTCAATCCCTTCCAGGGTACGGCGCCTCAAGATAGGCAAATGGACGTGAGGTAAATTTGTAGTAGATTCATAGATCAAATGACAAATAAATAAATGAGAATAAGTTGCAGCAAAGTATTTTGGGGTTTTTGGATTAATAGATCTGAAAATAAACATAAAGGAAAATAGATCACAGAGGCAAATAATATGAGAAAGACACCCGGGGCCCGTAGGTTTCACTAGTGGCTTCTCTCGAGAAAAATAGAAAACGATGGGTGAACAAATTACAGTTGGGCAATTGATAGAACTTCAAATACTCATGATGATATCCAGGCAATGATCATTGCATAGGCATCACAGCCAAGATTAGTAGACCGACTCTTGCCTGCATCTACTACTATTACTCCACAGATCGACCGCTATCCAGCATGCATCTAGTGTATTAAGTTCATGGAGAAATGGAGTAATGAAATAAGAACAATGAAATGATGTAGACAAGATCTATCTATGTAGAGATAGACCCCATCGTTTTATCCTTAGTAGCAACAATACATACGTATCGGTTCCCCTTCTGTCACTTGGATCAAGCACCGTAAGATCGAACCCACTACAAAGCACCTCTTGCCATTGCAAGACAAATAGATCAAGTTGGCCAAACAAAACACAAATATCGGAGAAGAAATACGAGGCTATAAGAAATCATGCATAAAAGAGATCAAAGAAACTCAAATACTTTCATGGATATAAAAAGATAGTTCTGATCATAAACTCAAAGTTCATCGATCCCAACAAACACACTACAAAAGAGTTACATCATATGGATCTCCAAGAGACCATTGTATTGAGAATCAAGAGAGAGAGAGAGAGAGAGAGAGAGAGGAAGCCATATAGCTACTAACTATGGACCCGAAGGTCTACAAAGAACTACTCACGCATCGTTGGAGAGGCGCCAATGGAGGTGGTGAACCCCACCCGAGATGGTGTCTAGATTGGATCTAGTGGTTCTGGACTCTGTGGCGGCTGGATGAATATTTTGTCAACTCCCCTAGGGTTTTGGGAATATTGGGGTATTTATAGAGCAAATTAAGAGGCGGTCTGGGGGCACCCGAGGTGGGCACAACCCACCTGGGCGTGCCTGGGCCTCCTGACACGCCCTAGTGGGTTGTGCTCCCCTCGGGGCACCCCCAGGTGCAGCCAGGGCCCGTTGTGTTCCTTTTGGCCCAGAAAAATTCTTCATAAAGTTTCGTGGCATTTGGACTCCGTCTGATATTGATTTTCCGCGATGTAAAAAACATGGAAAAAACAACAACTGGCACTTGGCACTATGTCAATAGGTTAGTACCAAAAAATAATATAGAATGACTATAAAATGATTACAAAACATCTAAGATTGATAATATAACAACATGGAATAAACAAAAATTATAGATACATTGGAGACATATCACTGTCTTACACCCGTTGTAGAACTCGTGCATATATGTGGCTCATGATGCCACTATTGGGGAACGTTGCATGGAAAACAAAAAAATTCAACGCACACGCAAGATCTATCTATGGAGATGTACAACTACGAGAGGGGAGAGCATCTTCATACCCTTGAGGATCGCTAGGCGGAAGCATTTATCAACGCAGTTGATGTAGTCGTACACCTTCACAATCCGTCTCGATCAAGTACCGAACATACAGAACCTCTGCATTCAGCACACGTTCAGCTTGATGATGTCTGAGGAAGTCCTGGATTAGGGGGTCTCTGGACAGCCGTACTATATCCTTTGGCCGGACTGTTGGACTATGAAGATATGAGATTGAAGACTTCGTCTCGTGTCCGGATGGGACTCTACTTGGCGTGGAAGGCAAGCTAGGCAATACAGATATGCATATGTCCTCCTTTGTAACCGACCTTGTGTAACCCTAGCCCCTTCCGGTGTCTATATAAACCGGGGGGTTTTAGTCCATAGGACAACATACAATCATACCATAGGCTAGCTTCTAGGATTTAGCCTCTCCGATCTCGTGGTAGATCAACTCTTGTACTACTCATATTATCAAGAATAAATCAAGCAGGACATAGGGTTTTACCTCCATCAAGAGGGCCCGAACCTGGGTAAAACATTGTGTCCCCTGCCTCATGTTACCATCCGCCTTAGACGCATAGTTCGGGACCCCCTACCCGAGATCCGCCGGTTTTGACACCGAGATTGGTGCTTTCATTGAGAGTTCCTCTGTGTCGTCGTCATTAGGTTGGATGGCTCCTTCGATCGTCGATAGCGATGCAGTCTAGGGTGAGACTTTTCTCCCCGGACAGATCCTTGTATTCGGCGGCTTCGTACTGCGGGACAACTCGCTTGGCCATCTGGAGCAGATCAAGAGTTACACCCCTGGCCACCAGGTCAGGCTCGGAAGCTTAAACTACATGACCGACATTCGCGGAGACTCGACCTTCGACGGATTCGAGCCCCTGCCAAGAGCGCTGCACGGTCACGATGAGCATGATTTAGCTCTACCATCAGACAGTGTTCAGGCAACCGCTCCGACCCTCAATTCAGAGCCAATTGCGCCATCCATGGACGGGTGGATAGACCCCGTCACGGAGGCCGCACTCTCATCAGCGATCGAGCCAAATATCGACCTTACCCTTCACGGGAGCCATGACACCGAACTATCGGATTCTTCCCTGGCCACGGACTCCGAACCGCCTGCGCCCGTGCCTATCGAATCCGACTGGGTGCCGATCATGGAGTTTACCTCCGCGGATATTTTTCAGCACTCGCCCTTCGGCAACATACTGAACTCATTAAGGTCTCTCTCCTTGTCAGGAGAGTCCTGGCCAAACTATGTCCGGCAGGATTGGTATGCGGATGACGAAGAGATTCGCCGCCCACCCACCACCCACTTAGTAGCCACTGTCGACGATTTGACCGACATGCTCGACTTCGACTCCGAATACATCAACGGTATGGACGACAATGCAGGAGAGGAACAGGAACCACTTCCCACAGGGCACTGGACGCCCACTTCATCATATGATGTATACATGGTGGACACACCCAAAGAAAACGACGACGGGGAACAGCAGGACGCAGCGAAGGGTTGTTTCCCCGAGAAGCAGTCAAAGCGGCAGCGTAAGTGCCACTCCAAATCCCGCCTCGGCAGAAAGAACAATCATATAGACCCAGCGTTAGAGCAGGGTGAACCATCGCCCGACCATGGCAACACGGAGAATCAAACCGAACAACCCGACTCCGTCGAAAATAACAGTCCGAACGACATCACACCGGACAGGCGCCCGGAGCAACAGAATGCCCATCAAAGGCTTGTTGCCACTGCAAGGAGTCTGAAAAAGCAGAAGCAAAGGCTTAGGGTTGCACAAGACACACTCAGAATTAGATGGAGTGAAGTACTCAACACTGCAGCGAAGTACGGCGGTAATTGCCACACCAAGAGCTACCCAAAGTGAAAGTTGCTACCTGAATTCGATGAGGAGGCCTTAGATCCCCCGCAATTGAAAAACAAAATGGCCATCCGGTCGGACAGACGACTCGTGGCCAACATAGAGCGGCAAATGACGCCGCACATAAGCCAGTACGTGATCCACGCGAGGGCTCGCATCAAAAGGACGGCGCAACCAGATCCATATACGGGCCACGCAGCGCGCTCCAGTATGCAATGCAACACAACAAACATCCGAACATCACGGTACACCCAAATACAGGGGTGCCGCACACCCCCTATGTTTCACCGATGAGGTACTGGACCATGTATTTCCAGAGGGATTCAAACCCGTAAACATAGAGGCGTACGACGGAACGACAGACCCTGGGGTCTGGATTGAGGACTACATCCTCCATATCCACATGGCTTGAGGAGACGATCTCCATGCCATCAAGTACTTACCCCTCAAGCTCAAAGGGCCAGCTCGGCACTGGCTTAAAAGCCTCCCCGAAAACTCCATTGGAAGCTGGGAAGAGATTGAAGACGCTTTTCGGGCAAATTTTCAAGGGACCTACGTCCGACCACCGGATGCAGACGATTTAAGTCATATAACTCAACAACCCAGAGAGTCAGCCCGAAAGCTTTGGAACAGGTTCCTCACTGAAAAGAACCAAATAGTCGACTGTCCGGATGCCGAAGCCTTAGCAGCTTTCAAGCATAGCATTCGAGACGAATGGCTCGCCAGACACCTCGGCCAAGAAAAGCCGAGAGCAATGGCAGCATTAACAAGCCTCATGACCCGCTTTTGCGCGGGCGAGGACAGCTGGTTAGCCCGGTGCAGCACCAGCGAACCAAGTACATCCAAAGTCAGGGATGAAAACGGGAAACCACGACGCAGCAAAAACAAGCGCCGGAGTAAAGAAGACAGCCCGAAGAGCACGACGGGTAAATACCGGATTCAGAAGCTCTCGGCCAGGTCAGCAAAAGCTGCCCTCCAAAGGCACCAGAGACGAACTGTCCAGCCTAAACAAGATTCTGGACAAAATATGTCAGATCCACAGCACCCCCGATAAACCTGCAAATCATACCCATAGGGAATGTTGGGTCTTCAAGGAGTCTGGCAAGCTCAACGCCGAACACAAGGGGCAGGATACACCAAGCGAAGACGAGGACGAGCCTCGCAAGCAAAGCACCGGGGAACAAAAGAAATTCCCACCAGAAGTTAAAACAGTAAACGTGTTACACGTGACAAAGGGGAGAAATAAAGCGGCACTCCTAGAGACACATGCCCCAGGGCCTATCACCGCGGAGTTCTGCCACTGGTCGTCCCAACCGATCACTTTTGACCATAGTGATTACTCGGCAAGTATCCGGCATGCAGGATGGGCTGCCTTGGTATTAGACCCAATAATTGATGGATACCACTTCACACGAGTCCTGATGGACGGTGACAGCAGTTTAAACCTGATATATCAGGACACAGTCCGCAACATGGGGATAGACCCAGCAAAAATAACCCATAGCAATACTACCTTTAAAGGAGTAACGCCAGGCCCAGAAGCCCATTGCACGGGCTCCCTGCTACTAGAGGTTATATTCGGCTTTCCCGATAACTTCCGCAGTGAAAAGTTAACCTTCCACATCGCTCCGTTCCAAAGTGGCTATCAAGCACTACTCGGACGCGAAGCTTTCGCTTGCTTTAACGCAATACCGCATTACGCTTCCCTCATGCTTAAAATGCCCGGTCCATGTGGCATTATTACAGTAAATGGGAATATTGAGTGCTCCTTGCGCGCGGAAGACCGCGCGGCTGCCTTGGCAGCCGCACACTAAACGGCCTCACCAACTAAAACAACTGACAGGTCGTTAAGGCCACGGACACGGTTGGACGAGTCCGGTGCAGCTATATGTAATTGATACAGGTTTGATGGCTATACCCCTATTAAAATACAAGGGGCTCAACGTGCGTGCACAAGTGGCAATCAGGCTCAACTTTACTCATTTTGAACTATATATTGTTTATTTAGTATAACTTACCTTTTGCATGGCAACTTTTCAACTAAGTTCCTCTCTTTTACAGATGCCCATCGTGCTACACCCGTCCAGGATACGGCACAACGGAGACACATGCGAGACGTGCAACAGGGACCCGTTCCAAGGATTCTTTTTAGATTAAGACCCTGCGTAAACCTTTTTTACTGTCTCTTGTTGATACACATTCCTCGGATTCTCAGTACAATTGAGAAGGATACTGACGTCTTGGCATGTGGCCACGTCAGAATAATGCACGTACCTGGATACCAAGGGCTTATTACAAAGGGCACTGTTTAGGCCCGGTTTACACCATAAAGACCGGATACCTTAGGGAGTGTTCGGCGTCGCGAGTTTGGCCTTATATGCATCAGCTCTGAATCATGTCTTTGGTCAAATGTTGGGTTTGCCCGGCTCCTGTGTTTTGCTGCCTTACGTTCCGCTCTATCGGCTATGGCGGCACCAGGAGAACTACTGCGATTGTGCCCTGGTTCATCCGGATGAGCACCTCAGTAGAGAAAGCCGAAAACTGACTGTCATGATATAGCGTGAGACTGGTCAACCACTCGATGACCTAGCGGAATCTTCGGGATTCCTCCGCTTTAACGAAGGGCCGTTTCCCGGCCAGGCATATACGCACCCTGAAATCGGATGAGTGCGGAGCCACCAGGGGCTATATAGTAGCCCTACTATAAAACTCCTCTGGCTAAGTGAAAGTGTTAAAGTATTATCGTCCGGTTGCCTAGTTCGCTGCGCTATCACCTCCTTAATGGACCAAGACGTTTGATCAAGTGTGAACATGCGTCTTCTACGAACACCTTCGCATTATATCCATGGGGGCTGAAGTCGACGACTGTAATCTTTCAGGTTATATACATATATACATAAACGGCCGCACATGAGGCATCCTAGTACTTTCGGGCAAAAGTATAAATACAACCTTGATAAATTCAATAAAACATTGTTTTTACAATGGGAATACATGTCACTCAAACATAATATTCTTCGAGCACTGAGCCTCTATTGAACGAGCGCCTTCAAAAACTTCTTCAAAGTAGTGCTTGGCAGCCACTCGACCTATGGCCGAACCCTGTGCCGCAACAGTGGTGGCATCCATCTCCGCCCAGTATGTTTTGACACGGGCAAGGGCCATCCGTGAGCCTTCTATGCACGCATACCTCTTTACAGCGTCGATGCTTGGCACAGCGCCAAGGAACTGTTGCACTAAGCTAAAGTAGCTATTCGGCCTTGGCCCTCCTGGCCACAAATGATCCACAATGGACCTCATGGCCAGTCCGGATAATCTATGGAGCTCGGCCCAACCGGTCAATCGCTCATTCAGCAGCAGTGGATGGACTGGAGCGTGAAACTATGACCAGAACAGCTTCTCCACTTCGGGACCTTTCTGATCCTTGAAGTACTCAGCGGCATCTGCAGAACTAGCAGCCAAATCCATGTACGCATCCGCATAACTCCATAGCCGGTCCAGAGGAGCATACTTCGGATCTCCGAACTTAGTCCGCAATAAGAAGGGCTTCCCATAAACGATATCTGCAGCTTGATTCAGCTCCTCCTTCGTCGCTTTAATTTTGGAGTGGGCTTCCTTGGCAGCCACCCGGGCCTTCTCTAGGTCCTTCACATTCGCCCCGGTTTTCCTCTTCAAGAATTCGTTAACGGTCAGCAGCATCTTTTAACTCCACGGCCATCTTGGAAAATTTTTCTTTGCTCTCGCAATGTGCGGCCTGTTTGGCCCTTAACTCTTTGGCCGCTTGCAAAGCAGCCGCATTACTACTCGTTGCTTGCTCCTTGGCTCGGGAAAGCTCCGCCCGAAGGGTCTCCACGGTGGCTGCTCCATCTGCAGTCACAACATATTAAAGATACTGGCATCATGCTGCTCTTATTATGTGACGATCACCAGAAAGGCCACTCACCCTGTGCCTCGTCAAGCCGCTTGTTGACAAGCACGATGTCGGCATCTGCCGCATCCAACTGCCGCTTTAGTTCGGCATACCCACCAGTCTGGCTAGCCAGCGGAGCTTCCACCACCTGCACATAAAGGCAGTCTGGTTATTACCTGGGACTATGATCCTCTGTTTGCCACCGTTTTCGACGACAACCAGAGTCTCAGGGGCTACTATCTACACAGGGCACATCTAAAAATATGCGGTACCGTTAAAAATGTACATCATTTCACATACCTCAAAACCCGTCAGTAGACTCATAAAAGCTTCATGCAACCCGCTGTCGGCGGACGAAATCCTTTCGATCACTGCACCCATCAATGTGCGGTGCTCTTCTGAGATAGCCGCTTGCTCTAGC
Organism: Triticum dicoccoides; assembly: GCF_002162155.2. Taxonomy (NCBI): domain Eukaryota; kingdom Viridiplantae; phylum Streptophyta; class Magnoliopsida; order Poales; family Poaceae; genus Triticum; species Triticum dicoccoides. The sequence continues at coordinate 584,328,536 of NC_041388.1, forward strand.
AGACCCCTCAGTACGTCCGAACGCACACCAGACGGTGCCGGACTCTTTTGACTGCTCTCTTCGAGAGCCGGATACTAAGGACTCCGGGTGGCCATAGGATTACCTTCTGGCCTTGCCGGATCAGGAGAAGCCCTCCACGACGACACCTCGGGATCGCCCGCTTCATAAGGCAGTGTGGCAGGTGGAGGCGTTTCGCTCTCCATCATCTCTAGAAGAAGATCCCCCGAAGACGAGCTTAGCTGAGAAGGGCTAAGATCCGAACTGCAAGATAAATGCTTCGATTATTTTCCTCAGAAATAGAGCAAGATATTTTCGTTATTGAATACCCTTTTACTTACAGCTCGGTAGAGGGCTGATCCCCGCGCGGACATTGTGCGGAAAGAGTACCCTCCGAGGCAGGTCCCTCTGGAGGAGATTTCTTCTCCTTTTTGGAAACCTTAGTTTCCGGATCTTTAGAGGTAGACCTCTTCCTTCCCCGGGGAGATAGAATGTCAGATTCTTCCCCTTGGTTATCCTCCCTCGCGGAGGCGCTCATTCCCTCGATTGGAATATGTAGCGATGGAGGCCTGCTTTCGCCCTCTTTATTCCCCTCTTCATCTTCCTTTGAGGGCACTAGACAAGGTGCCGGCTCGAGCATCTTTTCCAGCACCGGATTGTCCAAGCCTTTAGGAAGGGGGCCGAACACCAGATCATCTTCGCCTTTGTTATCCAGTCCTGCTCAAAGAGAGATTCTTCAGAATGATGTCATGATAAATAAAAGGACAGTGTGTTCGGCCATGGGATTACTTACTTGGGCAGCGGTGCGGTTGCTGCTCAGACCCACGTCCTCGGTAGTCTCCGTACACTCTATTTGGGGTCCAGAGAACGATTTGTACATCTCCTCGTGCGTCATGCCGAGGAAATTCTGAATAGTATGCGGTCCTTCTAGGTTGAATTCCCACATGCGGAGGGGCCGGCGTTTGCAAGGCTGGACTCGATGAACGAGCATGACTTGCATTACCATAACCAGACTGAAATCTCCCTTGAAGAGATCTCAGATACGGCTCTGCAGTATTGGCACGTCCTTAGCTGGACCCTAGCTCAGTCCCCTGCTGATCCATGACATCAGTTGTGGTGAAGGGCCCGAGCGAAAGGTGGGGTAGCTACCCACTTGGCACTTCGGGGAGCTGTGACGTAAAACCACTCCCGTTGCCACAATCCGGACACCTCTGGAAAGGAACCCGTTGGCCATGGAGCATCAACAGTTTTGCTTATTAAAGAACTTCCTCATGCTGCATACTGTCCCTCGACCATCTTCGGCTTCACATCGAAGGTCTTGAGCCACAAGCCGAAGTGAAGGGTAATGCGGAGGAAGGCCTCACAAACGACAAAAAATGATGAGATGTGAAGAAGGGAATCCGGGGCCAGATCGTGAAAATCCAGCCCGTAATAGAACGTGAGACCCCTAACAAAGAGATCCAGAGCAAGGCCTAGTCCTTGGAGGAAGTGGGAGACGAACACAACGCTCTCGTTGGGTTCGGGAGTAGGGACGACCTTACCTCAGGCGGGCAGCCTATGCGAAATTTCGGCAGTCAGATATCTGGCCTCCCTCAACTTCTTGATGTCCTCGTCCGTGACGGAGGAGGGCATTCACCGGCCTTGAAGGCTGGATCCGTACATGATTGAAGGTCCGAGGCACCTGACCTGGGCTTTGGGTGTTAGAACTCGAGGCGGGGGAAGGATTCGGTTGAGCACGGGAGGGAAAAAAGAAAAAGCCTTGTCCCTTTATAAAGGGGATGAATATCAGGCGTCCTCCTTGTGACCATTCTAGACTTACCTAAAATCTAGGAGTCATACCAACATGCACGGTTGGGTTACCCACATTTGTATTGATGATAATCCCGTGATAAAGGGAACACGATCTCTGCTTTGACAAGTCGTTTCAAGAAACCGCCTCGCGTTATGTGCGGGGCTGGTTAAAGAAAAACGGTTCAAATAATTACTGGGCCGTGGCCTGATGTCATGCTGCCAAAACGTGCCAGGAAATTAGATTTGTGGAAATATTATTCTCTCTATGGTGGTATGTGGAACTTATTTTGCAGGGTCGGACACTATCCTTGTATTCAAATTCTTCCGTGATGTATTCAGAGGAGGAACCCGCCTTGAAATGCCGAAGACAACACTGCGTGCCAGACTCATCGTCATTGAAGCCTGGTTCAGGGGCTACTGAGAGAGTCCTGGATTAGGGGGTCTCCGGACAGCTGGACTATATCCTTTGGCCGGACTGTTGGACTATGAAGATACGAGATTGAAGACTTCGTCCCGTGTCCGGATGGGACTCTACTTGGCATGGAAGGCAAGCTAGGCAATACGGATATGCATATCTCCTCCTTTGTAACCGACCTTGTGTAACCCTAGCTGTCGGTGTCAAAACTGGCGGATCTCGGGTAGGGGGTCCCGAACTGTGCGTCTAGGCGGATGGTAACAGGAGGCAGGGGACACGATGTTTTACCCAGGTTCGGGCCCTCTTGATGGAGGTAAAACCCTACGTCCTGCTTGATTAATATTGATGATATGGGTAGTACAAGAGTAGATCTACCACGAGATCAGAGAGGCTAAACCCTAGAAGCTAGCCTATGGTATGATTGTTGTTCGTCCTACGGACTAAAACCGTCCGGTTTATATAGACATCGGAGAGGGCTAGGGTTACATAGAGTCGGTTACAATGGTAGGAGATCTACATATCCGTATCGCCAAGCTTGCCTTCCACGCCAAGGAAAGTCCCTTCCGGACACGGGACGAAGTCTTCGATCTTGTATCTTCATAGTACAGGAGTCCGGCCGAAGGTATAGTCCGGCTATCCGGACACCCCCTAATCCAGGACTCCCTCAGTAGCCCCTGAACCTGGCTTCAATGACGATGAGTCCGGCGCGCAGATTGTCTTCGGCATTGCAAGGCGGGTTCCTCCTCCAAGTACTTCGTAGAAGATTTTGAACACAAAGGTAGTGTCCGGCTCTGCAAAATAAGTTTCCACATATTGCCATAGAGAGAATAATATTTACGCAAATCTAATCTGCTGACGTATTCCGTAGCGTGACATCACACCACGGCCAAGTCTTTATTCGAATCGTTTTACTATCCCACCTCAGCGCGTTTAGCAAGGCGGTTTCCTTGGCACGTCTTGTCAAAGCAGAGATCGTGTCCCCTTATTCTGGGATTCTCATCAATATGGGCGTGGGTAACCCAACCGCGCCATTGATTACGGCGCTTGGGAGATAAGCGAGTTTTACCAGGCTGGTGGGGACGCATAGTCGCGCCCGCCCATATAAGGGGATAAGGATCCACCTTTTCATCCATGCCTTCTTCCCCCTTTGCCTATCCATTTCCGCGCACTCGAGCTCCAGCACCCAAGTCCGCACACCCCACCTCAACCTTCTCCAGCCATGTCCGGAGCGGGAGGCAAGTGGATGGTCTCCTCCGTCACGGAGGGACACATCAAAAGACTGAGGAAGGCCGGATACTTGTCTAACGACATTGCGCACCGGCTTCCTGAAGAGGGGCAGCTCATCCCCACCCCTAGGCCCCATGAGAGGGTGGTGTTCCTCCCTCATTTCCTCCGCGGACTGGGCTTCCCTCTCCACCCATTTGTCCGGAGGCTCATGTTCTACTATGGCTTGGATTTCCACGATCTGGCCCCGAACTTTGTCCTCAACATCTCAGCGTTCATCGTCATGTGCGAGGCTTTCTTCCGCATCCGCCCCCATTTCGGCCTATGGCTCAAGACTTTCAATGTCAAGCCGACGGTGGTGCGCGGCACCCAGGCGGAGTGCGGAGGCGCCATGGTGGGCAAGATGCCCAACGTCCTATGGCTCGTGGGCTCCTTCGTGGAGTCCCTAAAGGGGTGGAAATCGAGGTGGTTTTACATCACCGAGCCGCGCAACCCTGAATGGGTCGCAGCCCTCGAGTTTCGATCCGGACCCCCCTACGCGGCTCGCCTCCTGGAAAGAGACGGGCCTGTCGTGGGGTAAAAAAGGAGAGCTGACCGGACTCCAAACATGCGTCCAAACCCTGGTGGACAAGAAGCTCAAACTCGTCAACGTAGTCCAGGTTATGCTCATCCGCCGGATCCTCCCGTGTCAACAACGGGCCTTCAACCTATGGGAGTTCGACCCGGCGCGGCACCGAACTCTAAGAAGGATCTTTGACACGATGTACGAAGATGCCTGGAAGGTGCTTTTCAAGGGCGCCGAGGCCCCCGCATCCGGTACCGAGGATCGCGGATTCAGCACGCAACATCACGCTCGCGCGGTAAGCTGTTTTTACCTTTTACAGGGTATTTAGTTTTTCATAGTTTGACTCCATGCGGGATCTAAGCTCTCTTACCTTTGACAGGATTGGTAGGAGACGTCCGGACATATCAACTGTCCGGCAACTTTGCCCGAAGGCCCAGCGGATGCTCGTTTGGCGAAGCTGCTGGTTCCGGCACCCTATGTGGTGCCGGAGAAGAAGGCCAAGAAGAAGGCCACGGGGACTCGAAAGAGTGCCCGGCTCCAGGAGGTGTCGGATTCATCATCCGACGACTCCAAGGCGCACTCCTCCCATGAAGACGAGGAGGAGGAAGAAGAGACCTCTCCCCCTCCAGTGGGGGGAGGGAAGAAAAGGAAGGCCGCCCCAACTGGGGAGGCCGAAGGGTCCAAGAAGAGGAAGACCCCTCCTCCGGACTACTCTACCAACGCCGACGATGGCGAAGAGGAGTGGCCGCACAGGGCCAAGCCCCTGGCGAGATCATAAGTATCCGGATACCACAGTGATTCATAGTCTTCCCCCATTGCGCAGCTTTTCCTTACGTCGAACATGTTTATGCAGTCCACCCAAACACCGGCTTGACGTGTCGTCGAGCGGTTCCCTGGATTCGTCGGATGTGAATTCGCTTCCTACGGCTACCTCCCCCCATCCTACGGACGACGCCAAGGCAGCGTCCCAACAGGTTCCGAGCCAGGAGGAGGTGGTCCTGGAGGCGCCGCAAGGCGACCTCCCGGACTCCAGGCGTGAAGGGGATAGAACCCCCAAGGGTTCCAAGTCCGGCTTTGAGCCGGACACCGCGCCGGAACCTTCAACGGTTCTGGACTCCGGTAGGCAGCCTCCTTCCAAGAGGAGCAAGCCTACCGAGCCGGTGACCTCCATCCAACCGAAGGAACCGGACGATTTGCTGGAGGTGCTTAACGGCGCCTCCATCAACGAGGAGCACCGCACTATTATGAGTGCGGTGATCTAGAAGGTTCAGTCTGCTAAGAGCGGACTGACTGAAGCCTATGCCAGCCTTCTAACAGGCTTCGAGGTAAGTAAAGAGTATGTAAAAATATTACCGCATAGACAGTAGCTCCTGATGCTCTGTTCGGCGTTCGGAATGAAAAGCCGAATAGAGGATCTAATAACGATCGCAGGAGTCTAACAAAAGTAAGTCAATATGCGTATGCAGGCTTCGCTGCTAGCATCCGCCGCACTGACTGTGGAGGTGGGCACGCTGAAGCAGAACCTCGAGTGGTCCGAGACCGAGCTCGGCCATGCCAAGAGGCAACTCGAGGAGACGGAAGGTAAGAAATACCTTATGAAATATGTGAAAGGTGCAATTGCAAAAAGTGACAGGATTAACGCGGCTATTGTAGGGGCCACAACTGAGGTGGCGACCCTTAAGCAAGCGCTGTCCGACGCCGAGAAGAGAGCGGCCACGGAGCGCACCGAGCGGGAGAAGCATGAGATGCAGGTTGGCGAGGTGCGGCAAGAGCTCCAGGCTCTCATGAAAAAACATGAGAGTTTGTAGCTTGACTCGAAGACGCGAGAGTCTGAGCTCACGGCGGCCATTGAAGATGCCAAGTCTGCCAAGGCCGAAGCACAGAAGGCCCTCCAGGAGGATGAGGCAATAAAAAAGATAGCGGCGGGTAAAGCATTCTTTATGCAAAGCAAGCACGTAAAAGTGAATTACTTGTTACTTACCTGAATCCGGAGCTCTCCAGGAGCATTCGCAGACTTGCCCTATAGCGTGTCAGATGATGTCACCTTCTACTGAGCCGAGGAGGGGAGCTCGACGGAGAAGGTGTTCTGGTCTCAGTATGCTGAGGCCGAACACCCGATGCCCTTAAGCGACCAGCTGAAACAGCTGGTCGAGCTCCATAAGGTGGCCGAACAGGCCATGAAGGGCCTCATAGTCCGGCTGTGGCCTGGAGAGGCCATGCCTAGGAGCTACTTTGGGCTGGTGCGGCGGCTGGTGGAGGCCTGTCCAAGGCTCGAAGTCATCAAGCGCTCCGTATGCATCGAGGGTGCCCGTAGGGCGCTTGCCCGTGCGAAGGTGCACTGGGTCAAGCTGGATGCTGAGAAGCTTGTGAAGGACGGGCCACCGCCGGACAAGGGGCATCGCAAGCCTGAGATGTATTATGAGGGCTTTTGAAGGGTACCCGCCTTGTGGCGGATGAATGTTCCATGGATGTAATTTTTCAGTAAACTCGCTCGTTTTGTCCTATGCGCTGAAAACTTGTTCATGCGCGCTAAGCAATGCTTTTTGAATTTAAAATATTACCTTCTATGCGGCCGTTTATCAAATTTGAGAGATGGCGAGTCGTCGACTTCTTCCCCCATGGCACGAGTGCTGGGGTGTTCGGGATAAACATGAGCGCTCTTTTTCCCATTCTTGGGTCCTTCGAGGGAGGCACTCAACACAACAAACAAGGCAATCGGACTATAATGCTTGAACACTCTCACTTAGCCATAGAATTCTATAATTTTAAATTTCGACGAAGCCCCTAGTGTTCGGAAGACCGAGTTCGGGGTGCTATCCACGCCTAGGCCGGACAAAGCCGACTCCTCGCTCTAAGCGGCATAAGTCTTTAGGGACTCGAAAACCTCTTGAATAGCGACCAGCTCTTGCCTCATCATGACGGTCAGTTTTAGCTTTCTCTACTGAGGTGCTTAGCCCAGCTCAACTGGGGCACAATCGCAGCAGTTCTCCTAGTGCTACCTTAGCCGATATAACAGAACGTAAGGTACCAAAACATAGGAGCCGGGCAAACCCAACTATTGACCCAAGACATGATTCGGAGCCGATGCATATAATGCTATAAGTTCGGAGTGCCACACTTGTGAAAGTGTTCGGACTTCTCACACCGTATTGTGTGGTACTTAAGCCCCTGGCGTATTGGCCGTACCAAAGTGTACGGGTGCAACATGTCATTAATGAACATATATTCGTAAAAAAAGTAATGCAATAATAGATGGAAGCTATGCATTGTTTATTTAAAAAAGCTACAATCAAAGCAGAACGATACAAATACTACAATAAGCAAAAGATGGGACTATTTAACATGTCCTTTCCAGGGGCAAGCTGTGTAATGTTATGTGAAACAGGTATACTGCTCGTTATAGAGACCACCTTAGAGTTCCATAGTGCGGCGTAGTTTTCTGCTTTCCTGGTTGTATCGTTTGTGCGACAATTGTACTGATGTACAAGCCTTCCGAAGAATTGAGTCCTGAAAATAAGAGAAAATTAAGAAATCAGCAGCCCCTAGTGCGGTTTAAGCCGCGTTTCGGGCGTGCCGTGATGGTGCCCCTCCCCTTTTGCCCATGGTATTTCCAGAGCGTAGTTATGTACGCGCAACACTGGTTTCGCAAGTTCACGAGGGCTGGGGTTGGGGCCGCATTGCTACGCTTGCTCGGAACGTGCCTGGCGGTCTTGTTGTAGGTTACTCCGGGCGCGCTTGACGGTGTCCAGACGTTTAATGGCCGGACTGGAGAATTGCCTTGAGAGGCTGCTTTGTACTTCCGCTGCGATAGCCGCTGTATGCTCCTCCGTTCGAAGAGAGCGTTCGGTGTTTCCATTGACCGTGATGACTCCTTGAGGGCCTGGCATCTTGAGCTTGAGGTATGCGTAGTGCGGCACCGCATTGAACTTGACAAATGCGGTTCGCCCGAGCAGTGCGTGATAGCCACTGCGGAACGGGACTATGTCGAAGATTAACTCCTCCCTTTGGAAATTATCCGGAGATCCGAAGACCACTTCAAGTGTAACTGAGCCTGTACAGTTGGCCTCTACACCTGGTATGACGCCTTTAAAGGTCGTTTTAGTGGGTTTAATCCTCGAGGGATCGATGCCCATTTTCCGCACTATATCCTGGTAAAGCAGGTTCAGGCTGCTGCCGCCGTCCATAAGGACTCTAGTAAGGTGAAATCCGTCAATAATTGGGTCTAGAACCAATGCGGCGAATCCGCCATGACGGGTGCTAGTGGGGTGGTCCCTTTGATCAAAAGTGATCGGGCAGGAAGACCATGGGTTGAACTTTGGGGCGACTGGCTCCATCGCGTATACGTCCCTTAGCGCACGCTTCCGCTCCCTCTTGGGGACGTGGGTTGCGTATATCATGTTCACCGTCCGCACTTGTGGGGGAAAACCTTTCTGTCCACTATTGTTCGGCGGCCGGGGCTCCTCCTCGTCATCGCTATGCAGCCCCTTGTCTCTGCTTTCGGCATTTAACTTGCCCGCCTGCTTGAACACCCAACAATCCCTGTTGGTATGATTGGCTGGTTTTTCGAGGGTGCCATGTATCTGGCATGAGCGGTCGAGTATTCGGTCCAAACTGGACGGGCCCGGAGTATTTCTTTTGAATGGCTTTTTCCGCTGACCGGCTTTAGAACCTCTGAATCTAGCATTAACTACCGTATCCTTAGCATTGTCGCTGTTAATGCGGCGCTTTTGCTTGTTGCGACGCGACCTGCCATTGCTGTCCTTGGTATCCGAATTACCAGGGCTCTTGGTCATGTTATTGCTGCGAGCTAGCCAGTTGTCTTCTCCCGTGCAAAAGCGGGTCATAAGTGTCGTGAGGGCTGCCATAGATTTCGACTTTTCTTGTCCTAGGTGTCGTGCAAGCCACTCGTCGCGGATGTTATGCTTGAAGGCTGCTAGGGCCTCTGCGTCCGGATAGTCGACGATTTGATTTTCCTTCGTTAGGAACCGTGTCCAGAATTGTCTGGCCGATTCCTCTGGCTGCTGAATTATGTGGCTAAGGTCATCAGCATCTGGTGGTCGCACATAAGTGCCCTGGAAATTGTCGAGGAATGTGGTTTCCAGGTCCTCCCAACAACCAATTGATTCTGCTGGCAAGCTGTTAAGCCAATGCCGAGCTGGTCCTTTAAGCTTGAGTGGGAGGTATTTGATGGCATGTAGGTCATCACCGCGGGCCATGTGGATATGAAGGAGATAGTCCTCGATCCATACCGCGGGATCTGTTGTGCCATCATATGATTCGATGTTCACGGGTTCGAAACCCTTAGGGATTTGATGATCCATTACTTCATCTGTGAAGCATAGTGGGTGTGCGGCGCCTCTGTATTGGGATATATCACGACGCAGCTCAAATGAGCTTTGTCTATTGTGTTCGGCCCGGCCGGATTGACTGTATCCGGAGTGATGATTACCGTCTCGTGTCGTGGGGCGCCCACGCGATCCATAGATCGATCTTGTTTGCCTTGCCTTGTCCTCCAATATATGTCGCAGGTCTCGCGCATTTTCCCATGCCTTGGTATTTTTTGAGCGGCGCCGGGGTGCGGCTTGAGTGGAGGGCCGAGAGGCTTCTCTGTCGCGGCCACGGGGTGGCCGATCGGCCGCATCATGCGCTGGTGATGTAGGTTTAGGTGCTTCCTCCTCTAGTTGGGGTAGCAACCTGCGCTTTGGGTAGCTCTTGGAGGGGCGTTCGAGTTCATACTCTTTGGACGCAAGGACTTCAGTCCATCTGTCGGCTAGCAAATCTTGATTAGCTCTAAGTTGTTGCTGTTTTTTTCTTGAGGCTGCTCGCCGTGGCCATAAGCCTGCGTTTGAAACGCTCTTGTTCGACGGGATCCTCCGGCATGACAAATTCGTCGTCGTCGAGGCTTGCCTCGTCTTCGGAGGGAGGCATATAATTATCGTCCTCAACCTCTCTGTCTGTCGCTCTCTCATGAGGGCTGGCTTCTCCATCCTCCTGTGTTGAATCTTGCTGGAGGTGGTTGTCTTCGGCACTGTCCGGGGTGTTATTATCTCCTGTGGCGGAATCATCGTTTTTGCTTTGGCGGGATTTAGAATGGCGCCGCTGACGCCGGCGCTTAGGCTGCTTCTTGGAGGGGTCATCCTCCACTGTTCCATCTCCATTGCCTTCTTTTGGGGTGTCCACCATGTATATATCATACGACGAGGTGGCTTTCCAGTGCCCTATAGGTGTTGGTTCTTGATCATCTCCTGCATCGGCGTCCATACCATCGATGTCTTCGGAGTCGAAGTCGAGCATGTCGATTAAATCATCGACAGTGGCTACAAAGTGGGTGGTGGGTGGGCTTTGAATTTCTTCATCATCCGCATCCCAACCTTGCTGACCATAGCCCGGCCGGGGCTCTCCTAAAGAGAGAGACTTTAGTGAATTCAGAATATCGCAGAAGGGCGAGTGCTGAAAGATGTCCGCGGCGGTGAACTCCATGATCGGCGCCCAATCGGGTTCGATCGGTAGGGGCGCGGAGGGCTCCGAGTCTGGAGAGGAGTCCGGCTCCTTGGAGTCACGGGCTTTGCAGAGAATAGGGCTGGTGTTCGGCTCGATCGCCGTAGAGATTGCAGCCCTCGAGGCAGTGTCCAACCACCCATCCTCGATTGGCGCAGTTGGCTCCAAATTAAGGGTCGGAGCTGATGCGGGTGTGGCCTCCAGGGCACTATTCGGCGGCAGAGCTAGATCATGCCCATCGTGACAGTGTGGCGTGCTCGGCTGCGGCTCGAATCCATTGAAGATCAAGTCTTCGCGGAGGTCTGCCGTGTAGTTTAAACTTCCAAATCTGACCTGATGGCCAGGGGCGTAGCATTCGATCTGCTCCAGATGGCCAAGCAAATTGGCCCGCAGTGCAAAGCCGCCGAATACGAAGATCTGTCCGAGGAGAAAGGTCTCACCCTGGATCGCATCATTGTTAATGATCAGAGAAGATATCGGGCCTAAAAGTGACGACACAGAGGAACTCTCAATGAAAGCACCAATGTCGGTGTCAAAACCGGCGGATCTCGGGTAGGGGGTCCCAAACTGTGCGTCTAGGCGGATGGTAACAGGAGGCAGGGGACATGATGTTTTACCCAGGTTCGGGCCCTCTTGATGGAGGTAAAACCCTACGTCCTGCTTGATTAATATTGATGATATGGGTAGTACAAGAGTAGATCTACCACGAGATCAGAGAGGCTAAACCCTAGAAGCTAGCCTACGGTATGATTGTTGTTCGTCCTACGGACTAAAACCCTCCGGTTTATATAGACACCGAAGAGGGCTAGGGTTACACAGAGTCGGTTACAATGGTAGGAGATCTACATATCCGTATCGCCAAGCTTGCCTTCCACGCCAAGGAAAGTCCCTTCTGGACACGGGATGAAGACTTCGATCTTGTATCTTCATAGTCCAGGAGTCCGGCCGAAGGTATAGTCCGGCTATCCGGACACCCCCTAATCCAGGACTCCCTCACTAGCCCCTTCCGGTGTCTATATAAACCGGAGGGTTTTAGTCCATAGGACAACATACAATCATACCATAGGCTAGCTTCTAGGGTTTAGCCTCTCCAATCTCATGGTAGATCAACTCTTGTACTACTCATATTATCAAGAATAAATCAAGCAGGACATAGGGTTTTACCTCCATCAAGAGGGCCCGAACCTAGGTAAAACATCGTGTCCCCTGCCTCCTGTTACCATCCACCTTAGACGCATAGTTCGGGACCCCCTACCCGAGATCTGCCGGTTTTGACACCGACAACGTCCTCGCCCTCTTGATCTAGCAAGAGGTGCAAAGTAGTAGATGAGTTTTGGCAGCACGATGGCATGGTGATGGTGTTGGTGAAGAACAACATCCACGGGGATTCGCTAAGCACAACAGAAACTATGACGTAGGATAAACTAGAGGGAAGGGGTTGCCGGCACACGGCTTGGTGTATCTTGATGTGTTCCGGGTGCTAGCCTTGCCCCTCTATTTATATGTTGAGCCCTGGGGTCGAAACTTGGAGAAAGAACCTCCTCAAAGTTGGCTTTGCCTGCAAGGAAGAGTCCTTCTCGAACTTCCAGGACCAGACGCCACAGTCCTTGGCGTCTGGCCCAGATGCCATGGGCCTCGGTGTCTGGCCCAGGGCCAGATGCCAGGGTCTCCGGCATTTGGACCTCTACAAAGCATCCTTTTGCACCAACCTAAAGCCTCGTGGGCCTTACCCCTTGGCCTAACCATATCATCATGTATATCAATATTTACCTCCGGACCATTTCAGAGATCCTCGTCATGTCTGTGATCTCATCCGCGACTCCGAACAACATTCGGACCAACATACATAACTCATATAATACTATATCATCAACAAACGTTAAGCGTGCGGACCCTACGGGTTCGAGAATGATGTAGGCATGACCGAGACGCTTCTCCTGTAAATAACCAATAGCGGGACCTGGATGCCCATATTGGTTCCTACATATTCCACAAAGATCTTTATCGGTCGATCCTTTATGACAACATACGTAATTCCCTTTGTCCATTGGTATGTTACTTGCCCGAGATTCGGTCGTCTGTATCTTCATACCTAGTTCAATCTTGTTACCGACAAGTCTCTTTACTCATTCCGTAATACACTAATACGCCTGCAATGTATCTATAATTTTTGATTGTCCCATGATATTATATTATCTATTTTGGATGTTTTATATGCATTATTATGTTATTTTATATTATTTTTGGGACTAACTTATTAACCTAGAGCCCAGTGCCAGTTTCTGTTTTTTCCTTGCTTTTGAGTTTTGGAGAAAAGGAATATCAAACAGAGTCCAAACGGAATAAAACTTTGCGATGATTTTTCTTGGACTAGAAGACACCCAGGGGACTTGGAGTCCAAGTCAGAAGAGTCACGAGGCGGCAGCAAGGGTGGAGAGCACGCCCTAGGGGGTGCCCCCTACCTTGTAGTAGATGCAGAATTGTTTCGGTCTACTTGACACAGACGTGATGCCTATATGCATAATCATTGCATTGGATATTGTCATAACTTTGCGCTTTTCTATTAATTGCTTGACAGTAATTTGTTCACCCACCATATTATTTGCCTTCATGAGAGAAGACTCTAGTGAAACCTATGGCTCCCGGGTCTATTTTCCATCATATTTGTTTCCGATCTACTATTTTGCGATCTTTTATTTTCAGATCTATAAACCAAAAAACCCAAAAAAATATTTTATGTTTTGTTTACTTTTATCTATCTCTATCAGATCTCACCTTTGCAATTAACCGTGAAGAGAATGACAACCTCTTTATCGCGTTGGGTGCAAGTGTTTAATTTTTTGTGCAGGTGCATAGATTGGGGACTTGCTTGTACCTCCTACTGGATTGATACCTTGGTTCTCTAACTAAGGAAAATACTTATCTCTACTTTGCTGCATCACCCTTTCCTCTTCAAGGGAAAAACCAATGCAAGCTCAAGAAGTACCAGGAAGAATATCTAGCGCCGTTGCCGGGGAGGTCTACATCAAGCCTACCGAGTACCCATCATAAACTCTCATCTCTTGCATTACATTATTTGCCATTTGCCTCATATTTTCCTCTCCCCGACTTCTAAAATGATTTTCAGAAAAAACACAAAAAGATTAGCCTTTTTATTCACCCTTCTTCCATTCTTCTTTTTGTTTGCTTTTTTTAGCTCGTGTGTAAGATCGCTTGTCTTGCATTCATGGTTGGTCCTGCCATCATTAATTGTTAGCACTCTCGAGAATGAGGTCCTTAATTTTAAGAAAAGGGAGGGAGAAAAATTAATGGATGCTTGGTATAGAATTTGCAATGCTCAGAATAGATCTACTTGAAAGCAATCTACTACTGTTATTCTTCGCAATTTTTATGTGGGAATTACTCCTTGGAATAGATATGTTTTAGATTCCATTGCCGGGGGAAATTTCTTGGGGAGCCATACTTTTGATGCTAAGGTAGGAGTTTGTTGGTTAGATGTGGTTTTGTGTTATTGTTGGTAGGCAACCCAATTTTATTTCTGTTCTTGCTTTTTAGGTCCTGTTTTGCAATAATTTTTCATCTAGCCTCTGGTTAGATGCGGTTTTGTGTTTTAATTAGTGTTCGTACCAAGTAAGACCTTTGGGATGGCTTACGGTGATAGTTGATTTGATCTTGCTGAAAAACGAAAAATTTTGCACCTAGAAAAATAATTTTACTTTTTAACAGAAGCGCTATAAAATGTTGATTCTTTTTACAGAAGATTAAGATATAAATTGCCTTTCTTCTCCTGATTTTTCATGAAAATTGGAGTTACATAAGTATTCGAGATTTACAGATTCCTATAGACTGCTCTGTTTTTGACAGATTCTGTTTTCTATGTGTTGTTTGCTTATTTTGATGAATCTATGGGTAGTATCGGGGGGTATGAACCATGGAAAAGTTGGAATAAAGTAGATATTACGCCAATATAAATAAAGAATGAGTTCACAATAGTACCAAAAGTGGTGATTTATTTTCTTATACAAACGGATCTCATGAGTTTTCTGTTGAGTTTTGTGTTGTGAAGTTTTCAAGTTTTGGGTAAAGATTTGATGGACTATGGAATAAAGAGTGGCAAGAGCCTAAGCTTGGGGATTCCCAAGGCACCCCAAGGTAATATTCACAGACAACCAAGAGCCTAAGCTTGGGGATGCCCTGGAAGGCATCCCCTCTTTCGTCTTCGTCTATCGGTAAATTTACTTGAGGCTATATTTTTATTCACCACATGATATGTGTTTTGCTTGGAGCGTCTTGTATGATATGAGTCTTTGCTTTTTAGTTTGCCAAAATCATCCTTGATGTACACACATTTTGAGAGGGACACACATGAACCGTGATTTATTAGAATACTCTATGTGCTTCACTTATATCTTTTGAGCTAGGCAATTTTGCTCTAGTGCTTCACTTGTATCTTTTTAGAGCACGGTGGTGGCTTTATTTTATAGAAATTGTTGAACTCTCTTGCTTCACTTATATTATTTTGAGAGTCTCTCTAAACAGCATGGTAATTTTCTTTGGTCATGAATTTAGTCCTAATATGATGGGCATCAAGATAGATATAATAAAAACTTTCATATAAAGTGCATTGAATACTATGTGAAGTTCGACTTCTTATGATTGTTTTGAGATATGAAGATGGTAATATTAGAGTCGTGCTAGTGAGTAATTGTGGATTGGTAGAAATACTTGTGTTAAAGTTTGTGATTCCCATACCATGCACGGTGAACCGTGATGTGATGAAGTCGGAGCATGATTTATTTATTGATCGTCATCCTTTGTGTGGAGGTCGGGATCGCGCGACGGTCAACTCCTACCAACCCTTCCCCTAGGAGCATGCGTCTATTACTTCTTTTTGATACCTAATAAATTTTTGCAATAATTATGTGAGTTCTTTATGACTAATGTTGAGTCCATGGATTATACGCACTGTCACCCTTCCACCATTGCTAGCCTTTCTAGTACCGCACAACATTCACTGGTGCAATAAACCCACCATCACCTTCCTCAAAGCAGCCACCATACATACATATTATGGCATTTTCATAGCCATTCCGAGATATATTGCCATGCAACTTCCACCGTTCCATTTATTATGACACGCTTCATCATTGTCATATTGCTTTGCATGATCATGTAGTTGGCATCGTATTTGTGCCAAAGCCACCTTTCATATTTTTTATACATGTCACTCTTGATTCATTGCACATCCCGGTACACCGCCAGAGGCATTCATATAGAGTCATATTTTTGTTCTAGTATCGAGTTGTAAGTAAATAAAAGTGTGATGATCTTCATTATTAGAGCATTGTCCCATGTGAGGAAAGGATGAAGGAAGCTATGATTCACTCACAAGTTGGGATGAGTCTCCAGACTTTACAAAAAATAAAAGAGGCCAAAGAATCCCACAAAAAAGAGGCCAAAGAAGCCCACAAAAAAATGAGAGAAAAGAGAGAAGGGGGAATGTTACTATCATTTTTCCACACTTGTGCTTCAAAGTAGCACCATGATCTTGATGATAGAGAGTCTCCTATGTTGTCACTTCCATATACTAGTGGGGATTTTTCATTATAGAACTTGGCTTGTATATTCCAATGACGGGCTTCCTCAAATTGCCCAAGGTCTTCGTGAGCAAGCGAGTAGGATGCACACCCACTTAGTTTCTTTTTGAGCTTTCATACACTTATAGGTCTAGTGCATCTATTGCATGGCAATCCCTAATCACTCACATTGATATCTATTGATGGGCATCTCCATAGCCTGTTGATACGCCTAGTTGATGTGAGACTATCTCCTTCTTCTTGTCTTCTACACAATGATGACCCACAAGTATAGGGGATCTATCATAGTACTTTAGGTAAGTAAGAGTGTCGAACCCATCGAGGAGCAGAAGGAAATGACAAGTGGTTTTCAGCAAGGTATTCTCTGCAAGCAATGAAATTATCGGTAACAAATAGTTTTGTGATAAGATAAATTGCAATGGGTAACAAGTAATAAAAGTAAACAAGGTGCAGGAAGGTGGCCCAATCCTTTTTGTATCAAAGGACAAGCCTGGACGAACTCTTATATAAAGCAAAGTGCTCCCGACGACACATGGGAATTATTGTCAAGTTAGTTTTCATCATGCTCATATGATTCGCGTTCGTTACTTTGATAATTTGATATGTGGGTGGGCCAGTGCTTGGGTGATGCCCTTCCTTGGACAAGCCTCCCACTTATGATTAACCCCTCTCACAAACATCCGTAACTATGAAAGAAGAATTAAGGTAAACCTAACCATAGCATGAAACATATGGATCCAAATCAACCCCTTACAGAGCAACGCATAAACTAGGGTTTAAGCTTCTGTCACTCTAGCAACCCATCATATACTTATTACTTCCTAATGCCTTCCCCTAGGCACAAATAATGGTGAAGTGTCATGTAGTCGACGTTCACATAACACCACTAGAGGAGAGACAACATACATCTCATCAAAATATCGAACAAATACCAAATTCACATGATTACTTATAACAAGACTACTCCCACGCATGTCCTCAGGAACAAACTTAAATACTCACAAAGCATATTCATAATCAAGATCAGAGGAGTATTAATTATCATTAAGGATCTGAAAAATATAATCTTCCACCGGATAAACCAACTAGCATCAACTACAAGGAGTAATCAACACTACTAGCAACCCATAGGTACCAATCTGAGGTTTTGGGACCAAGAACGAATACAAGATATGAACTAGGTTTTGAGAGGAGATGGTGTTGGTGAAGATGTTGATGGAGATGGAGATTGACCCCCTCTCGATGAGAGGATCGATGGTGATGACAATGGCTTCGATCCCCCTCCAGGAGGGATGTTTCCCCGGCAAAACAGCTCCGCCGGAGACCTAGATTGGTTCTGCCCAAGTTCCACCTCGAGACGGCGGCGCTTCGTCCCTAAAACATTCTTCTCATTTTTTCCAGGTCAAAACACACCATATAGCCAAATATGGGCAAAGGAGGCTTTCCAGGGGGTCCACAAGGACGAGGGGGCGTGCTCTCCACCCTTGTGGCTGGCTGGTGGCCCCCCTCTGGTATTTTCTTCAACCAATATTTTATATATATTCCAAAGTCATTCTCCGTGAAGTTTCAAGACTTTTGGAGTTGCACAGAATAGGTCTATAATATTTGCTCCTTTTCGAGTCCAGAATTCTAGCTGTCGGCATTCTCCCCTTCATGTAAACCTTATAAAATAAGAGAGAAAAGGCATAAGTATTGTGATATAACGTGTAATAACAGCCCATAATGCAATAAATATCAATATAAAAGCATGATGCAAAATGGACATATCAACCCCCCCCCCCCAAGCTTAGACCTCGCTTGTCCTCAAGCAAAAGCTGAAATCGAAAAATATGTCCACATGCTTAGAGATAGAGGTGTCGCTAAAAATAAAATACGACATGAGGGCATCATGATCATCTTAGAACAGCAACATATAATGCCATATAATTTCTTAAGATAAAGTAACAGTTCATTCAGAAGATAAAGTATGAATCAGAAACTTCATTGAAAACTAACAAACTATGATCTCATTCATTGAAGCAATTGCAATTTATCATAACATCGGAAAGATTCAATATGAGAGATTTTCATCAAGTCCACATAATCAACTATCATTTAACCATTCACAATTTCTAAAACTCACGTGATACTTATGGGTTCAAAGCTTCAGTCGGACACAGAGAAAGATAGGGGCGTATTGTTTTGCCTCCCAACCTTTTACCTCAAGGGTAATGTCAACAATAATACTTTATGATAACCTACATCAAAGTGGATATATATATATATCCGAATCTCTCCAACACATAGTGCTTGCCAAAGGAAAGGTGATGATCACCATGACTCTTATATAAGGGTAGAAGATAAAAGTAAAAGATAGGCCCTTCGCAGAGGGAAGCAGAGGTTGCCATGCGCTTTTATGGTTGGATGCACAAAATCTTAATGCAAAAGAACGTCACTTTATATTGCCGCTTGTGATAAGGACCTTTATTATGGAGTTCGTCACTTTTATTTCTTCCATATCACAAGTTCGTATAAAGCTTATTTTCTTCACACTAATAGATCATGCATATTCAGAGAGCAATTTTTATTGCTTGCACCGATGACAACTTACTTGAAGGATCTTACTCAATCCATAGGTAGGTATGGTGGACTCTCATGGCAAAACTGGGTTTAGGGATGTTTGGCAGCACAAGTAGTATCTCTACTTGGTGCAAAGAATTTGACTAGCATGAGAGGGAAAGGCAAGCTCAACATGTTGGATGATCCATGCCAATATAACTTGTATTCAGATATAAGGAAACGTAACCTATTGTGTTGTCTTCCTTGTCCAACATCAACTTTTTAGCATGTCATATTTTAATGATTGCTCACAATTACAAAGATGTCCGCGATAGTATATTTATATGTGAAGCCTCTCTTTCTTTATTACTTCCTATTAATTGCAACAATGACCAAAACTATGTTTGTCAACTCTCAACAACTTTTATTCATCATACTCTTTATATGTGAAGTCATTACTCTCCATAAGATCAATATATGATCTTTTTATTTATTTTATTATTTTATTTTATTTAATTCCCTCAATATCATAGCAAGAAAGCAAGCCCTCAACTCAAAAGTACTCTTTATTATATATAACTCAAGGACTCGATTACATAGATAGAGATCAAAACAAAACTCTCAAAGCTAGATCATACTAAAAACTTTATTCTACAAGATCATGATATAACCAAAAAGGACCGAACTAAGAAAAAGATAAAGGTAAAAGTGTGATGGAGATACGATACCAGGGCACCTCCCCCAAGCTTGGCAGATGACAAGGCGAGTGCCCATAGCCATGTATTTATGTCTCTTTCTTTGAAGGTGGTGATGTGATATTCTTGGCGATGATGCCCCTCAGGATACGATTCTCCTCCTTGAGTATTATTTTGCTGCTTAAGATCCATTATTTCCTTGCGAAGTTTTCCCGTGACGGCTAGAGCTCAAATCACCCAAGGATGTTTCATAGCCATGGGAGAAAAACTAACACTCTTTTTCATATTTTCATAAGAGAGAAAACTAGTATTGGGAGGGACGACCGATTTTGGTATTATTGAGCTCTGAAGTTCTTCCAACATGAATCCAGCTTGAAGACGAGAGGTAACTTCCCGATCCTCCTCCATGGCATCCACTCTTTTCAAGTCAGCCTCCATCTCCTCCTTTGTTGCTTCCCCGAAGTGGTTTGCTTCGCTGTATGCCCTTGGACCCGGTGTCGGGTGAGATACACGACTCTCCTCGACCAACTCTTGCAAAGACATCTTGTTCTAAATCTACTGCAGAAACAACTCAAAACAAAAACAGGGGATTTTGACGGGGTATGGTGGTCAAAACCTTCAAGAGATTATATAATAAATTTTTATCGACCATAGGAAGTATCGTGCAAGAAAATGGAGTCCGGAAGGCACACGAGGTGGCCACAAGGATGGGGGGCGCGCCTAGGGGGATAGTGTGCGCCTTCCACCCTTGTGGTGGCCTCGTGTCTCTTTCAGACTACTTTTAATTTTCCTATTTTTTTAAATATTCCAAAACAGAGAAAAATTATCATTGGAAATGTTTTAGAGTCGGTTTACTTACCGTACCACATACCTATTCCTTTTGGGAGTCTGAAACATTCTGGAAGGTGTCCCTTATGTACTCCTCCAGTGTTATGGTATTAATTATATTGGTCTCAACATTTATGGGAGTACCTGAGATATAATTTTTTATTCTTTGACCATTTACCACCTTCGGATTTGTGCCTTCGATGTTTTTTATTTTTATGGCACCGGAATGATAGACCTCCTCGATAATGTAAGGACCTTCCCATTTAGAGAGAAGCTTTCCTGCAAAAAATCTTAAACGAGAGTTGTATAGCAAAACATGATCACCCACATTAAATTCGCGCTTTTGTATCCTTTTGTCATGCCATCTTTTAACCTTTTCTTTAAACAACTTGGCATTCTCATAGGCTTGGGTTCTCCATTCATCGAGTGAGCTAATGTCAAATAACATGTTGTCACCAGCAAGTTTGAAATCATAATTGAGCTCTTTAATAGCCCAATATGCCTTATGTTCTAGTTCAAGAGGTAACCGACATGCTTTTCCATAAACCATTTTATACGGAGACATACCCATAGGGTTCTTATAAGCAGTTCTATAAGCCCATAATGCATCATCAAGTTTCTTAGACCAATTCTTTCTAGATCTATTAACAGTCATTTGCAAAATTAATTTAAGCTCTTTATTACTCAATTCTACTTGACCACTAGACTGAGGATGATATGGGGATGCAATTCTATGCTTGACATCATACTTAGCAAGCATTTTATAGAAAGCACCATGAATAAAATGTGAACCACCATCACTCATTAAATATCTAGGGACTCCAAACCTCGAAAAAATAACTTCTTTAAGAATCTTAATAGAGGTGTTATGATCAGGACTACTAGTTGGAATAGCTTCTACCCACTTAGTAACGTAATCAACAACAACTAAAATTTGTGTATACCCATTAGAGGAAGGTAAAGGTCCCATATAATCAAAGCCCCAAACATCAAGTAGTTCAATAACAAGTGAATAATTCATAGGAATTTCCTAACGTTTACTAATATTACCAATTCTCTGGCATTCATCACAAGATAAGACAAACTTACGGGCATCATTAAAGAGAGTGGGCCAATAGAAACCAGATTGCAATACCTTATGTGTAGTTCTATCTCCAGCATGGTGTCCACCGTAAGACTCAGAGTGACACTTGTGTAGGATCTGTTCCAGTTCATGCTCAGGTACACAACATCTAATAACACCATCTACTCCTTCTTTATAACGGTGTGGGTCATCCCAAAAGTAATGTCTACAATCATAGGAAAACTTTTTCTTTTGCTGGTATGTGAAACTAGGTGGTATAAATTTAGCAACAATATAATTCGCATAATCAGCATACCATGGAGTATTACGAGAAGCATTTATGACACTTAATTGTTCATCATGAAAGCTATCATCAATAGGTAGTGGGTCATCAAGAACATTTTATAACCTAGACAAGTTGTCTGCAACGGGGTTCTCAACTCCCTTTCTATCAATAATATGCAAATCAAATTCTTGTAGCCAAAGAACCCATCTAATAAGTCTAGGTTTAGCATCTTTCTTTTCCATAAGATATTTAATAGCAACATGATCAGTGTGAATAGTTACTTTCGTATCAACAATATAAGGTATGAACTTATCACATGCAAATACAACTACTAAAAATTCTTTTTCAGTTGTAGCATAATTTCTCTGGGCACTGTCTAGAGTTTTACTAGCATACTGAATAACATTTAATTTCTTATCTACTCTTTGTCCTAGAAAAGCACCAACAGCATAATCACTAGCATCACACATAATTTCAAAGGGTAAATTCCAATCAGGTGGCTGAACAATAGGTGCAGAAATCATGGCTTTCTTAAGTATTTCAAATGTTTCTACACAATCATCATCAAAAACAAAAGGAACATCTTTTTGCAAGAGATTAGTGAGAGGCCTAGAAATTTTAGAGAATTCTTTAATAAACCTCCTATGGAAACCAGCATGACCAAGGAAACTTATTATACCTTTAATGACTTTAGGGCATGTCATCTTTTCAATAGCATCTACATTAGATTTATCAACTTCAATACCTCTTTCAGAAATTATATGCCCCAAGACAATATCTTCATTAACCATAAAGTGGCATCTCTCCCAATTCAAGACAAGATAAGTTTCTTCACATCTCTGCAAAACTCGATCAAGGTTGCTTAAGCAATCATCAAAAGAAGTCCCGTAAACGTAGAAATCATCCATGAAAACTTCAACAATATTTTCACAAAAATCAAAGAATATAGCAGTCATACATTGAGGGAGTCCTGGATTAGGGGGTCTCCGGACAGCCGGACTATCTCCATTGGCTGGACTGTTAGACTATGAAGATACAAGATTGAAGACTTCGTCTCGTGTCCGGATGGGACTCTACTTGGCGTGGAAGGCAAGCTAGGCAGTACAGATAGGGATATCTCCTCCTTTGTAATCGACCTTGTGTAACCCTAACCCTCTCTAGTGTCTATATAAACCGAAGGGTTTTAGTCCGTAGGACAACAACCATAACATACAATCATACCATAGGCTAGCTTCTAGGGTTTAGCCTCTCTGATCTCGTGGTAGATCTACTCTTGTACTACCCATATCATCAATATTAATCAAGCAGGACGTAGGGTTTTACCTCCATCAAGAGTGCCCGAACCTGGGTAAAACATCGTGTCCCCTGCCTCCTGTTACCATCCGGCCTAGACGCACAGTTCGGGACCCCCTACCCGAGATCCGCCGGTTTTGACACCGACATTGGTGCTTTCATTGAGAGTTCCTCTGTGTCGTCGCCTTTAGGCTTGATGGCTCCTACTATCATCGATAGCGATGCGGTCCAGGGTGAGACTTTTCTCCCCGGACAGATCTTCGTATTCGGCGGCTTCGCACTGCGGGCTAATTCGCTTGGCCATCTGGAGCAGATTGAAAGCTACGCCCCTGGCCATCAGGTCAGATTTGGAAGTTTGAACTACACGGCTGACATCCGCGGAGATTTGATCTTCGACGGATTCGAGCCACAGCCGGGCGCGCCGCACTGTCGCGATGGGTATGACCTAGCTCTGCCGCCGAACAGTACCCCAGAGGCCGCGCCCGCATCAGCTCCGATCCTTAGCTCGGCGCCAACTGCGCCAATCGAGGATGGGTGGTTAGACACCGCCTCAGGGGCTGCAGTCTCAACGGCGATCCAGCCGAACACCTGCCTAACCCTCTGTGTAGCCCGTGACTCCAAGGTGCCAGACTCTTTTTCTGACTCCGAACCATCCGTGCCCCTGCCAACCGAATCCGATTGGGCACCGATCATGGAATTCACCGCCGCGGATATCTTTCAACACTCGCCCTTCGGCGACATTCTGAATTCATTAAGGTCTCTCTCTTTGTCAGGAGAGCCCTGGCCGGATTATGGCCAACAGGATTGGGATGCGGACGACGAAGAAATTCGACGCCCACCCACCACCCACTTCGTAGCCACTATCGATGATTTAACCGACATGCTCAACTTCGACTCCGAAGACATCGACGGTATGGATGACGATGTAGGAGACGAACATGAACCAACACCTATAGGGCACTGGAAAGCCACCTCGTCATATGACATATACATGGTGGATACACCCAACGAAGGCAATGGCGACGAGATAGCGGAGGATGACCCCTCCAAGAAGCAACCCAAGCGCCGACGTCAGCGGCGCTGCTCTAAGTCCTGCCAAAGCAAAAGTGGTGATACCGGCACAGGAGATAATAACACTCCGGATAGTGCCGAAGACAACAACAATCCCCTGCAGTAAGATTTAGAGCAGGAGGATGAAGGAGCCAGCTCTCCTGAGAGAGCGGCAGACGGAGAGGAGGAGGATAATCACATGCCCTCCTCCGAAGACGAGGCAAGCCTCAGCAACGATGAATTCGCCGTACCAGAGGATCCCGTCGAACAAGAGCGCTTCAAGCGCCGGCTTATGGCCACGGCAAATAGCCTGAAGAAAAAGCAGCAGCAGCTTCAAGTTGATCAAGATCTGCTAGCTGACAAATGGACTGAAGTCCTCGTGGCCGAGGAATATAAACTCAAGCGCCCCTCCAAGAGTTACCCAAGGCGCAGGTTACTACCCCGACTGGAGGAAGAAGCGTATGATACAGCTGATCGGCCACCTCGTGGCCGCGATAGAGAGGCATTCCAGCCAAAAGCTCAGCCTCCACCCCAACGCCATTCAAATAAAAAGGCACGGGGAGATACGCTAGACCTGTGAGACATATTGGAGAACAAGGCAAAGCATTCAAGATCGATCTACAGATCACGAGGGCGCACCACTCTACGAGACGACAAACGTCACGCCGAACAGTAAAAGCAAATCCGGCCGGGCCAAACACAGCGGGCAAGACCCATTCGAGCTGCGTCGTGATATAGCCCAATACAGAGGCGCCGCGCACCCCTTATGCTTCACAGACGAAGTAATGGAACATCAATTCCCAGAAGGTTTCAAACCTGTAAATATTGAATCATACGACGGCACAACAAATCCCGCTGTATGGATTGAGGACTTCCTCCTCCACATCCACATGGCCCGCGGCGATGACTTACACGCCATCAAATACCTCCCACTAAAGCTCAAAGGACCAACGCAGCATTGGCTTAACAGCTTGCCAGCGGACTCCATTAGCTGTTGGGAAGATCTGGAAGCTGCATTCCTCGACAACTTTCAGGGCACTTATGTGCGACCACCAGACGCCGATGATTTGAGCCACATAATTCAGCAGCCAGAAGAGTCGGCCAGGCAATTCTGGACTCGGTTCCTTACAAAGAAAAATCAAATCGTCGACTGTCCGGATGCGGAGGCCTTAGCGGCTTTCAAGCACAACATCCGAGACGAGTGGCTAGCCCGACACCTTGGTCAAGAAAAGCCGAAATCTATGGCAGCTCTCACGACGCTCATGACCCGCTTTTGTGCGGGAGAAGATAGCTCGCTGGCTTGCAGTAATAACATATCAAAGAACCATGGTACCTCAGATACCAAGGACGGCAATAGCAGGTCACGTCGCAACAAGCATAAGCGCCGCATTAACAGCGAAAATACTGAGGATACGGCAGTCAATGCCGGATTCAAAGTCTCTAAACCCGGACAGCGAAAAAATCCATTCAAACAAAGTATGCCGGGTCCGTCCAGCTTGGACCGTATACTCGATCGCTCGTGTCAAATACACGACACCCTAGACAAGCCAGCCAATCACACCAACAGGGATTGTTGGGTGTTCAAGCAGGCCGGTAAGTTAATTGCCGAAAATAAGGACAAGGGGCCGCATAGCGATGACGAGAAGGAGCCCCGGCAGCCGCACACTGGAGGACATAAGAGGTTTCCCCCGCAAGTGCGAACGGTGAACATGATATACGCAACCCACATCCCCAAGAGGGAGAGGAAGCGTGCGCTCAGGGACGTATATGCGTTGGAGCCAGTCGCCCCAAAGTTCAACCCCTGGTCCTCCTGTACGATCACCTTCGATCGCAGGGACCACCCCACTAGTATCCGTCATGGCGGATTCGCCGCACTGGTCCTAGACCCAATCATCGACGGATTTCACCTCACTCGAGTCCTTATGGACGGCGGCAGCAGCCTGAACCTGTTTTATCAGGACACGGTGCGCAAAATGGGTATAGACCCCTCAAGGATCAAACCCACAAAAACGACCTTTAAGGGTGTCATTCCAGGTGTAGAGGCCCATTGCACAGGCTCAATTACACTGGAAGTGGTCTTCGGATCCCCGCATAACTTCCGAAGCGAAGAGTTAATCTTTGATATAGTCCCATTCCGTAGTGGTTATCACGCGCTGCTCGGGCGAACCACATTTGCTAGATTCAATGCGGTACCACATTATGCATACCTCAAGCTCAAGATGCCAGGACCTCGCGGAGTTATTACAGTCAATGGAAACACGGAGCGCTCTCTCCGAACAGAGGAGCACACCGCGGCCCTCGCAGCAGAAGCGCAAAGCAGCCCCTCAAGGCAATCAACCAGTTCGGCGCTTCACAGCCCGGACACCTTCAAGCGCGCTTGGGGCAATCGGCAAATAGACCGCCTAGCGCGATCTGAGCTCGCGTAGCAATACGGCGGCCACCCCAATCCCAGCCCAGCAGCGGAACTCGTGCCGCGCGTACATAATTACGCACTAAAAATACCATGGGCACAGGTGGGGAGGGGGCACAACTACGGCACGCCCCAAGACACGGCCTAAACCGCACTAGGGGCTTCCCGTTCGGTTATTTTTCTTTTTCTTTCAGGACCTTAATATCTGGAAACACTGTCCGGCAGCACTATTGCCGAACACATGATGCAGCAACCAAGGAGGCAGACATCTACGTTATATCATGGAATTCCCAGGTTGATTACAGTAACGAGTGACATATTCAATTTAATATCATTCCTCAGCTTGCCCTTGGAAGGGACATAGTCCTACTCTTTGCTTATCGCACTATCTGTATCACTCTGCTTTAACGCAATTTTTTAATAAACAATGCATGACATTACGACTATTATTGCATTTTTGCTATATATATATATATATGTGTGTGTGTGTGTGTGTGTGTGTTCATTAATGACGCCTTGCAACCGTACACTCTGGTACGACCAATACACCAGGGGCTTACGTACCCCACAATGCGGTGTGAAAAGTCCGAACACTTTCACAAGTGCGGCACCCCGAACTTATAGCATTATATGCATCAGCTCCGAATCATGTCTTTGGTCAAATGTTGGGTTTGCCCGGCTCCTATGTTTTGGTACCTTACGTTCCGCTCTATCGGCTAAGGTAGCGCTAGGAGAACTACTGCGATTGTGCCCCGGTTCTGCCGGGCCGAGCACCTCAGTAGAGAAAGCTAAAACTGACTGTCATGATAAGGCGAGAGACTGGTCGCTGTTCGGCGAGGTTTTTCGAGTCCCTAAAGACTTATGCCGCTTAGGGCGAGGGGCCGGCCCTGTCCGGCTTACAGGCGTGTATCACGCCCCGAATTCAGCATTCCGAATACCAGGGGCTTCGCCGAAATTTAAAATTATAGAATTCTATGGCTAAGTTAGAGTGATAAATCATTATTAGTCCGATTGCCTTGTTCGTCGTGCTGAGCACCTCCCTCGAAGGACCCAAATATGGGAACAAGAGTGCTCAGGTTTATCCCGAACACCCCAGCACTCGTGGCATGGGGGCAGAAGCCGAGGACTAGCCATCTCTCAGATTGGATAAATAGCCAAACAGAAGGTAATATTTTAAATTCAAACAAGCGTTGCATAGCGCATATGAAACATGTTTTCATAAATATAGGATAAAACGAGCAAGTTTACTCAAATATTACATCTTTTGAACACTCGTCCGCGATGAGACGGGCACCCGGCAGAACACCCTCATAGTACATCTCGGGGTGGCGGTGCTCCATGCCCTCCGGCGGCCCCTCCTTGATCATCTTCACGGCGTCTAGCTTGACCCACTGCAATTTCACACGGGCGAAAGCCCGGCGTGCACCTTCAATGCAGACAGATCGCTTGACGACCTCCAACCGCGGGAAGGCATCCACAAGCCGCCTCACCAGGCCGAAGAAGCTGTTCGGAAGAGCGTCGCCAGGCCACAGCCGGACTATAAAGCTCTTCATGGCCTGATCGGCCGCCTTATGTAGCTCGACCATCTGCTTCAGCTGGTCGCTCATTGGCACCGGATGTTCGGCCTCAACATACTGAGACCAGAATAGCTTCTCCGTCGAGCTTCCGTCTTCGGCTTGGTAAAATTGTGCGGCATCGGACACACTGCGGGGCAGATCTGCGAATGCTCCTGGAGAGCTCCGGATTCGGGTAAGTAATCGGTAATTAACTTTTACATGTTTGCTTTGCATATAGAAAGCCTTACCCGCCGCTATCTTCTTCATCGCGTCGATCTCTTGGAGGGCCTTTTGGGCTTCGGCCTTGGCACTTTTTACACTCTCAAGGGACACGGCAAGCTCAGACTCTCGCGTCTTCGAGTCAAGCTCCAACGCCTCATGCTTCGTCACGAGAGCCTGGAGCTCCTACTGCACCTCGCCCACCCGAGCCTCGTGCTTCTCTCGCTCGGTGTGCTCCTTGGCCGCTTTATCTTCGGCCTTGGTTAGCGCTTGCTTCAGGGTCGCCACCTTGGTCATGGCCCCTGGCAAACATACAATGATCCTGTCATTTTGCAATCGCGCCCTTTTTTATATATACATTTCTATAGACAGGGTATTACTTACCCCTGTTCTCCTCGAGCTGCCTCTTGGCAAGGCCGAGCTCTTTCCTGGACCCCTCAAGGTCCTGCTTCAGTACGGCGACCTCCGCAGTCAGTGCGGCTGACGCCAGCAGCGAAGCCTGCATATGCATATTGACACACTTATATTAGACTCCTGCGATATTATTTGATCCTTTGTTCGGCTTTTCTTTGTGAACACTGAACAAAGCATCAGGGGCTACTGTCTATGCGGTAATATTTCTACTACATTTTAAAACACTTACCTCGAAGCCTGTTAGAAGGCTGGCACAGGCTTCAGTCAATCCGCTCTTGGCGGACTGAACCATCTGGATCACCGCACTCATGATAGTCCGGTGCTCCTCGTCGATGGAAGCGCTGCGAAGCGCTTCCAGCAGATTGTCCGGTGCCTCTGGAAGGACAGAGGTCACCGACACAGGCGTCTTGCCCCTCTTAGAAGGAGGCCGCCTGCCTGAGCCCGGAACTCTCGAGGGTCCGGCGCGGTGTTCGGCTGAGGGCCGAACTCGGAACTCTCGGGGGCCCCGCCCCCTCGGCTCCCGGAGTCTGGAAGGTCGCCTTGAGGCGCCTCCGGGACTGACTCCCCTTGATCCGGTGCCTCTTGAGACAACACCTCGGCGTCGTCGGCAGGATGAGGGGAGGTGGCGGTCGAGACTGGATCGCTGTCCATGTCCGACGAGCCCAGGGAGCCGTCCGATGATACCTCGATATTGGCTCATGGCGGCCTGCATAATTATGTTTTGCGATTAGGGAAAGCAGTGCGACAAAGGAATCCTATGAGTTACTCTGGTATCCGAATACTTACGATCTCCCCGTGGGCTTGACCCTGGGCAACCACTCTTCTTCACCTTCATCGGCGGCGGTGGAACTGTCCGAAAGGAGAGTCCTTCCCTTCTTGGACCCTCTGGCCTCCCCAGTTGGGGCGGCCTTCCTTTTCTTGTCTCCCCCAGTCGGTGGGGGAGCATCTTCTTCTTCTTCCTTGTCTTCGGGGGAAGAGTGCACCGCAGAGTCATCGGACGGTGAGTCCGACGACGCCTCGCGTCGGGAACTCTTTAGGGTTCCCTTGGCCTTCTTGGTCTTCTCTGGCACCTTATAAGGGGCCGGAGTCATCATCTTCTCCAGAAGAGCGTCTGCGGGGCCTTCGGGCAAAGGAGCCGGATAGTCGATCTGTCCGGCCATCTTCTGCCAGTCCTGTCAAAGGTACGGGAGTTTAGATCCCGCACAGAGCCAATCTATATAAAATAAGTATCCTGTGAAAGGTAAAACATCTTACCGCACTGGCTTGGCGCTTCGTGCTGAATCCGCGATCCTCAGTAATAGGGGGGACCTCAGCACTTTTGAACAACACCCTCCAGGCGTGTTCATGAGTTGTGTCGAAGAGCCTGTTCAGAGTTCAGTGCTGCGCCGGATTGAACTCCCACAAGTTGAACTCCCGTTGTTGGCATGGGAGTATTCGACGGATGAGCATAACTTGGACCATGTTGACAAGCTTAAGCTTCTTGTCCACCATGTTTTGAATACATGTTTGGAGTCCGGTCAGCTCTTTCGAATTACCCCAGGATAGGCCCTTCTCTTTCCAGGAGGTGAGCCGCGTGGGGATGCCAGATCGGAACTCGGGGGCCGCTACCCATGCAGGGTCGCGCGGCTCGGTGATATAGAACCACCCCGATTGCCACCCCTTTATGGTTTCCACAAAGAAGCCCTCGAGCCATGTTATGTTGGGCATCTTTCCCACCATGGCGCCTCCGCACTCCGCCTGGCGGCCGCCCACCACCTTCGGCTTGACATTGAAGGTCTTCAGCCATAAGCCAAAGTGGGGCTTGATGCGGAGGAAGGCCTCGCACACGACGATAAACGCCGAGATGTTGAGGACGAAGTTCGGGGCTAGATCATGGAAATCCAGGCCATAATAGAACATGAGCCCCCGGACGAAGGGATGGAGAGGGAATCCTAGTCCGCGGAGGAAATGGGTGAGGAATACTACCCTCTCATGGGGCCTGGGGGTGGGGATGAGCTGCCCCTCATCTGGGAGCCGGTGTCCGGTTCTCCTCAGTTTCTTGATGTCTCCCTCCGTGACGGAGGAGACCATCCACTTGCCTCCCGCTCCAGACATGATTGGAGAAGGTCGAGGTGGGAAGTGCGGACTTGGGCGCTAGAGCTCGAGTGTGCGAAAACGGATGAGCAAAGGAGGAAGAAGGCGTGAATAGAAAGGTGAATCCTTATCCCTTTATATGGGTGGACGAAACTAAGCGTCCCCACTTGTCTGGTAAAACTTGCTTATCCCCCAAGCGCCGCAATTGATGGCGCGGTTGGGTTACCCACGCCCGTATTGATGAGAATCCCGTAATAAGGGGACACGATCTCTGCTTTGACAAGACGTGTCAAAAAACTACCTCGCATCATGTGCGGGGCTGGTTAAAAGAAACGGTTCGAATAATCATCGGGCCATGATGTAACGTCATGCTGCCAAAACAAGCCAGGAAATTAGACCTGCGAAAATATTATTCTCTCTGCGGTGGAATGTGGAACTTATCTTGCAGGATCGGACACTATCTTCGTATTCAAATTCTTCTGCGGTGTATTCGAAGAAGGAACCCGCCTTGCAATGCCGAAGACAATACTGCGCGCCGGACTCATTGTCATTGAAGCCCGGTTCAGGGGCTACTGAGGGAGTCCTGGATTAGGGGGTCTCCGGACAGCCGAACTATCTCCATTGGCCGGACTGTTAGACTATGAAGATACAAGATCGAAGACTTCATCTCGTGTCTGGATGGGACTCCACTTGGCGTGGAAGGCAAGCTAGGCAGTACTGATAGGGATATCTCCTCCTTTGTAACCGACCTTGTGTAACCCTAACCCTCTCCGGTGTCTATATAAACCGAAGGGTTTTAGTCCGTAGGACAACAACCATAACATACAATCATACCATAGGCTAGCTTCTAGGGTTTAGCCTCTCTGATCTCGTGGTAGATCTGCTCTTGTACTACCCATATCATCAATATTAATCAAGCAGGACGTAGGGTTTTACCTCCATCAAGAGGGCCCAAACCTGGGTAAAACATCGTGTCCCCTGCCTCCTGTTACCATCCGGCCTAGACGCACAGTTCAGGACCCCCTACCCGAGATCCACCGGTTTTGACACCGACATACATCTTTGAAAGGTAGTAGGTGCATTGCATAAACCAAAAGGCATACATCTATAAGCAAAGGTACTGAAAGGGCAAGTAAAAGTGGTTTTTTCTTTATCATCTTTTGACATGAGTATTTGAGAGAAGCCAGAATAACCATCTAGAAAGAAAAAATGTGTATGTTTGGATAGTCTTTCTAGCATTTGATCAATAAAAGGTAGAGGATAATGATCTTTTCTAGTAGCTCTATTTTGTTTACGGAAATCAATTACCATTCTATAACCTGTAACAATTCTTTGTGGAATCAATTCATTCTTATCATTAGGAACAGCAGTAATGCCTCCCTTCTTAGGGACACAATGAACGGGACTTACCCATTGACTATCAGCAATAGGATAAATTATACCTGCCTCCAGAAGCTTTAGTATTTCATTTCTTACCACTTCTTTCATCTTAGGATTTAACCGTCATTGATGATCAACAACTGGTTTAGCATCTTTCTCCAATTTTATTTTGTGCTGACATAGAGTGGGACTAATGCCCTTAAGATCATCAAGAGTATATCCAATAGCGGCACAATGCTTATTCAGGGCTTTCAATAATTTATTTTCTTCATGCTCTGAAAGGTTAACACTAATAATAATAGGATTGATGTCTACTACACAACCTTCTTCTTGTAGACGTTGTTGGGCCTCCATGTTGGGGAACGTAGTAATTTCAAAATTTTCCTACGCACACACATGATCATGGTGATGCATAGCGACGAGCGGGGAGAGTGTTGTCCACGTACCCTCGTAGACCGTTAAGCGGAAGCGTTATGACAACACGGTTGATGTAGTCGTACGTCTTCACGATCGATCGATCCTCAGTACCGAACGTACGACACCTCCGCGTTCAGCACACGTTCAGCTCGGTGACGTCCCACGAACTCACGATCCAGTAGAGCTTGGGGAAGAGTTTCGTCAGCATGACGGCATGGTGACGATGTTGATGAAGTTCTGCTGCAGGGCTTTGCCTAAACACCGCTACACTATGACCGAGGTGGATTATGGTGGAGGGGGGCACCGCACATGGCTGGGAGAGATCTCTGTGATCAACTTGTGTGTATAGAGGTGCCCCCTTCCCGTGTATATAAAGGAGCAAGGGGGAGGCCGGCTGGCTCTTGTTGGCGCGCCTAGGAGGAGGAATCCTCCTCCTAGTAGGAGTAGGATTCCTCCCTTTCCTACTCCTACTAGGAGGGGGAAAGGCAGGGAGAGAAAGAGAAGGAAAGGGGGTGCCGCCCCCCTTCTCCTAGTCCAATTCAGACAGGGGGAAGGGGGCGCGCTGCCTGCCTTAGGCCGGCCCC
>NC_041388.1:584361768-584389968 GCF_002162155.2 Triticum dicoccoides
CCCTCCGGTACTTCGATAAAATCACAATTTCACCCGGAACTATTCCGATGTCCAAATGTAGGCTTCCAATATATCAATCTTTATGTCTCGACCATTTCGAGACTCCTCGTCATGTCCGTGATCACATCCGGGACTCAAAACTACCTTCGGTACATCAAAACATATAAACTCATAAAACCGATCGTCATAGAACTTTAAGCGTGCGGACCCTACGGGTTCGAGAACTATGTAGACATGACCGAGACACGTCTATGGTCAATAACCAATAGCGGAACCTGGATTCTCATATTGGTTCCTACATATTCTACGAAGATCTTTATCGGTCAAACCGCACAACACTATGTGTTGTTCTCTTTGTCATCGGTATGTTACTTGTCCGAGATTCGATCGTCCGTATCTCAATACCTAGTTCAATATCGTTACCGACAAGTCTCTTTACTCGTTCTATAATACATCATCCCGTAACTAACTCATTAGTTATCATGCTTGCAAGGCTTATAGTGATGTGTATTACCAAGAGGGCCCAGAGATACCTCTCCGACAATCGGAGTGACAAATCCTAATCTTGATCTATGCCAACTCAACAAGTACCATTGGAGACACCTGTAGAGCACCTTTATAATCACCCAGTTACATTGTGATCTTTGGTAGCACACAAAGTGTTCCTCCGGTATTCGGGAGTTGCATAATCTCATAGTCATAAGAACATGTATAAGTCATGAAGAAAGCAATAGCAGTAAACAAACGATCAAGTGCTAAGCTAACGGAATGGGTCAAGTCAATCACACCATTCTCCTAATGATCTGATCCCATTGATCAAATAACAACTCATGTCTATGGTTAGGAAACTTAACCATCTTTGATCAATGAGCTTGTCAAGTAGAGGCATACTAGTGACACTATGTTTGTCTATGTATTCACACATGTATTATGTTTCCGGTTAATACAATTCTAGCATGAATAATAAACATTTATCATGAAATAAGGAAATAAATAATAACTTTATTATTGCCTCTAGGGCATATTTCCTTCAGTCTCCCACTTGCACTAGAGTCAATAATCTAGATTACACAGTAATGATTTTAACACCCATGGAGCCTTGGTGCTGATCATGTTTTGCTCGTGGAAGAGGCTTAGTCAACGGGTCTGCAACATTTAGATCCATATGTATCTTACAAATCACTATGTCTCCCACCTGGACTTGATCTCGGATGGATTGAAGCGTCTCTTGATGTGCTTGGTTCTCTTGTGAAATCTGGATTCCTTTGCCAAGGCAATGGCACCAGTATTGTCACAAAAGATTTTCATTGGACCCGATGCACTAGGTATAACACCTAGATCGGATATGAACTCCTTCATACAGACTCCTTCGTTCGCTGCTTCCGAAGCAGCAATGTACTCCGCTTCACATGTTGATCCCTCCACGACGCTCTGTTTAGAATTGCTCCAACTGACAGCTCCACTGTTTAATATAAACACGTATCCGGTTTGCAATTTAGAATCGTCCGGATCAGTGTCAAAGCTTGCATCAATGTAACCATTTACGATGCGCTCTTTGTCACCTCCATAAACCAGAAACATATCCTTGGTCCTTTTCAGGTACTTCAGGGTGTTCTTGACCGCTGTCCAGTGATCCACTCCTGGATTACTTTGGTACCTCCCTGCTAGGCTAATAGCAAGGCACACATCAGGTCTGGTACACAACATTGCATACATGATAGAGCCTATGGCTGAAGCATAGGGAACACTTTTCATTTTCTCTCTATCTTCTACAGTGGTCGGGCATTGAGTCTTACTCAACTTCACACCTTGTAACACAGGCAAGAACCATTTCTTAGCTTGATCCATTTTGAACTACTTCAAAACTTTATCAATGTATGTGCTTTGTGAAAGTCCAATTAAGCGTCTTGATCTATCTCTATAGATCTTGATGCCCAATATATAAGCAGCTTCACCGAGGTCTTTCATTGAAAAACTCTTATTCAAGTATCCTTTTATGCTATCCAGAAATTCTATATCATTTCCAATCAACAATATGTCATCCACATATAATATTAGAAATGCTACAGAGCTCCCACTCACTTTCTTGTAAATACAGGATTCTCCAAAAGTCTATATAAAACCATATGCTTTGATCACACTATCAAAATGTTTATTCCAACTCCGAGAGGCTTGCACCAGTCCATAAATGGATCGCTGGAGCTTGCACACTTTGTTAGCTCCCTTTGGATCGATAAAACCTTCAGGTTGCATCATATACAACTCTTCTTCCAGAAATCCATTTAGGAATGCAGTCTTTACATCCATTTGCCAAATTTCATAATCATAAAATGCGGCAATTGCTAACATGATTCAAACGGACTTAAGCATCATTGCGGGTGAGAAGGTCTCATCGTAGTCAACTCCTTGAACTTGCCAAAAACCTTTTGCAACAAGTCGAGCTTTGTAGACAGTAACATTACCATCAGCGTCTGTCTTCTTCTTGAAGATCCATTTGTTCTCGATGGCTTGTCGATCATCGGGCAAGTCAACCGAAGTCCACACTTTGTTCTCATACATGGATCCCATCTCAGATTTCATGGCCTCAAGCAATGTTGCGGAATCTGGGCTCATCATCGCTTCCTCATAGTTCGTAGGTTCATCATGGTCAAGTAACATGACCTCCAGAACTGGATTACCGTACCACTCTGGTGCGGATCTTGCTCTGGTTGACCTACGAGGTTCGCCGGTAACTTGATCTGAAGTTTCATGATCATCATCATTAGCTTCCTCACTAATTGGTGTAGATGTCACAGGAACCGGTTTCTGTGATGATCTACTTTCCAACAAGGGAGCAGGTACAGTTACCTCATCAAGTTCTACTTTCGTCCCACTCACTTCTTTCGAGAGAAACTCCTTCTCTAGAAAGGATCCATTCGTAGCAACCAATATCTTGCCTTCGGATCTCTGATAGAAGGTGTACCAAATAGTTTCCTTTGGGTATCCTATGAAGACACATTTCTCCGATTTGGGTTCGAGCTTATCTGGTTGAAGCTTTTTCACATAAGCATCGCAGCCCCAAACTTTAAGAAACGACAACTTTGGTTTCTTGCCAAACCATAGTTCATAAGGCGTCGTCTCAACAGATTTTGATGTTGCCCTATTTAACGTGAATGCAGCCGTCTCTAAAGTATAACCCCAAAATGATAGCGGTAAATCAGTAAGAGACATCATAGATGACACCATATCTAGTAAAGTACGATTACGATGTTCGGACACACCATTACGCTGTGGTGTTCCGGGTGGCGTGAGTTGCAAAACTATTCCGCATTGTTTCAAATGTATGCCAAACTCATAACTCAAATATTCTCCGCCATGATCAGATCGTAGAAACTTTATTTTCTTGTTACGATGATTTTCCACTTCACTCTGAAATTCTTTGAACTTTTCAAATGTTTCATACTTATGTTTCATTAAGTAGATATACCCATATCTACTTAAATCATTAGTGAAGGTGAGAAAATAACGATACCCGCCGCGAGCCTCAATATTCATTGGACCACATACATTAGTATGTATGATTTCCAACAAATCTGTTGCTTGCTCTGTAGTTCCCGAGAATAGCGTTTTAGTCATCTTGCCCATAAGGCATGGTTCGCAAGTACCAAGTGATTCATAATCAAGTGATTCAAAAAGTCCATCAGTATGGAGTTTCTTCATGCACTTTATACTAATATGACCCAAACGGCAGTGCCACAAATAAGTTGCACTATCATTATCAACTCTGCATCTTTTGGCTTCAACATTATGAATATGTGTATCACTACTATCGAGATTCAACAAGAATAGACCACTCTTTAAGGGTGCATGACCATAAAAGATATTACTCATATAAATAGAACAACCATTATTCTCAGATTTAAATGAATAACCGTCTCGCATAAAACAAGATCCAGATATAATGTTCATGCTTAACGCTGGCACCAAATAACAATTATTTAGGTCTAAAACTAATCCCGAAGGTAGATGTAGAGGTAGCGTGCCGACAGCGATCACATCAACTTTGGAACCATTTCCCACGTGCATCGTCACCTCGTCCTTAGCCAGTCTTCGCTTAATCCGTAGTCCCTGTTTCGAGTTGCAAATATTAGCAACAATACCAGTATCAAATACCCAAGTGCTACTGCGAGCTCTGGTAAGGTACACATTAATAACATGTATATCACATATACCTTTGTTCACCTTGCCATCCTTCTTATCCGCCAAATACTTGGGGCAGTTCCGCTTCCAGTGACCAGTCTGTTTGCAGTAGAAGCACTCAGTCTCAGGCTTAGGTCCATACTTGGGTTTCTTCTCCTAAGTAACAACTTGTTTGTTGTTCTTCTTGAAGTTCCCCTTCTTCTTCCCTTTACCCTTTTTCTTGAAACTGGTGGTTTTATTGACCATCAACACTTGATGCTCCTTCTTGATTTCTACCTCCGCATCCTTTAGCATCGCGAAGAGCTCGGGAATTGTCTTATTCATCCCTTGCATATTATAGTTCATCATGAAGCTTTTGTAGCTTAGTGGCAGTGATTGAAGAACTCTATCAATGACACTATCAACAGGAAGATTAACTCCCAGTTGAGTCAAGTGATTATGATACCCAGACATTTTGAGTATATGCTCACTAACAGAACTATTCTCCTCCATCTTGCAGCTATAGAACTTATTGGAGACTTCATATCTCTCAATCCGGGCATTTGCTTGAAATATTAACTTCAACTCCTGGAACATCTCATATGCTCCATGAAGTTCAAAACATCGTGGAAGTCCCGGTTCTAAGCCGTAAAGCATGGCACACTGAACTATCGAGTAGTCATCAGCTTTACTCTGCCAAACGTTCTTAACGTTTTCAGCAGTATCTGCAGCAGGCCTGGCACCCAACGGTGCTTCCAGGACGTAATTCTTCTGTGCAGCAATGAGGATAATCCTCAAGTTACGGACCCAGTCTGTGTAATTTCTACCATCATCTTTCAACTTTGCTTTATCAAGGAACGCATTAAAATTCAATGGAACAACAGCACGGGCCATCTATCTACAACAACATAGATAAGCAAAATACTATCAGGTACTAAGTTCATGATAAATTTAAGTTCAATTAATCATATTACTTAAGAACTCCCATTTAGATTGGCATCCCTCTAATCTTCTAAGTGATCACGTGATCCATATCAACTAAACCATAACCGATCATCACGTGAAATGGAGTAGTTTTCAATGGTGAACATCACTATGTTGATCATATCTACTATATGATTCATGCTCGACCTTTCGGTCTTAGTGTTCCGAGGCCATATCTGCATATGCTAGGCTCGTCAAGTTTAACCCGAGTATTCTGTGTGTGCAAAACTAGCTTGCACCCGTTGCAGATGGACGTAGAGCTTATCACACCCGATCATCACGTGGTGTCTCGGCACGACAAACTTTGGCAACGGTGCATACTCAAGGAGAACACTATTATCTTGAAATTTAGTGAGAGATTATCTTATAATGCTACCGTCAAACAAAGCAGAATAAGATGCATAAAGGATAGACATCACATGCAATCAATATAAGTGATATGATATGGACATCATCATCTTGTGCTTGTGATCTCCATCTCCGAAGCACCATCATGATCACCATCATCACCGGCATGACACCTTGATCTCCATCGTATCATCATTGTCGTCTCGCCAACTATTGCTTCTACGACTATCGCTACCGCTTAGTGATAAAGTAAAGCAATTACAGGGCGATTGCATTGCATACAATAAAGCGACAACCATATGGCTCCTGCGAGTTGCCGACAGCTCTGTTACAAAACATGATCATCTCATACAATAAATATAGCATCATGTATTGACCATATCACATCACAACATGCCCTGCAAAAACAAGTTAGACGTCCTCTACTTTGTTGTTGCAAGTTTTACGTGGGTGCTACGGGCTGAGCAAGAACCATTCTTACCTACGCATCAAAACCACAACGATAGTTCGTCAAGTTGGTGTTGTTTTAACCTTCTCAAGGACCGGGCCGCTTTATCCAACAATACCGCCGAACCAAAGTATAACATGTTGGTAAGCAGTATGACTTGTATCGCCCACAACTCACTTGTGTTCTACTCATGCATATAACATCAACACATAAAACCTGGCTCGGATGCCACTGTTGGGGAACGTAGTAATTTCAAAATTTTCCTATACACACACAGGATCATGGTGATGCATAGCAACGAGAGGGGAGAGTGTTGTCCATGTACCCTCGTAGACCGTTAAGCGGAAGCGTTATGACAACGCAGTTGATGTAGTCGTATGTCTTCACGATCGACCGATCCTCAGTACCGAACGTACGACACCTCCGCGTTCAGCACATGTTCAGCTCGGTGACGTCCCACGAACTCACAATCTAGTAGAGCTCGGGGAAGAGTTTCGTCAGCATGACGGCGTGGTGACGATGTTGATGAAGTTTTGCTGCAGGGCTTCGCCTAAACACCGCTACAGTATGACTGAGGTGGATTATGGTGGAGGGGGGACCGCACACGGTTGGGAGAGATCTTTGTGATCAACTTGTGTGTCTAGAGGTGCCCCCTGCCCTTGTATATAAAGTAGCAAGGGGGAGGCCGGCCGGCTCTTGTTGGCGCGCCTAGGAGGAGGAATCCTCCTCCTAGTAGGAGTAGGATTCCTCCCTTTCCTACTCCTACTAGGAGGGGGAACGGTAGGGAGAGAAAGAGAAGGAAAGGGGGGGTGCCGCCCCCCTTCTCCTAGTCCAATTCGGACAGGGGGAAGGGGCGCGCTGCCTGCCCTAGGCCGGCCCCTCTCTCTTTCCCTTATGGCCCAACAAGGCCCATTAGCCCCGGGGGGGTTCCGGTAACCCCTCCGGTACTCCGGTAAAATCCCGATTTCACCCGGAACTATTCCGATGTCCAAATGTAGGCTTCCAATATATCAATCTTTATGTCTCGACCATTTCGAGACTCCTTGTCATGTCCGTGATCACATCCGGGACTCCGAACTACCTTCGGTACATCAAAACATATAAACTCATAAAACCAATCGTCACAGAACTTTAAGCGTGCGGACCCTACGGGTTCAAGAACTATGTAGACATGACCGAGACATGTCTCTGGTCAATAACCAATAGCGGAACCTGGATGCTCATATTGGTTCCTACATATTCTACGAAGATCTTTATCGGTCAAACCACACAACACTATACGTTGTTCTCTTTGTCGTCGGTATGTTACTTGTCCGAGTTTCGATCATCGGTATCTCAATACCTAGTTCAATCTTGTTACCGGCAAGTCTCTTTACTCATTCTGTAATACATCATCCCGTAACTAACTCATTAGTTATCATGCTTGCAAGGCTTATAGTGATGTGTATTACCGAGAGGGCCCAGAGATACCTCTCCGACAATCGGAGTGACAAATCCTAATCTTGATCTATGCCAACTCAACAAGTACCATTTGAGACACCTGTAGAGCACCTTTATAATCACCCAATTACTTGTGACGTTTGGTAGCACACAAAGTGTTCCTCCGGTATTCGGGAGTTGTATAATCTCATAGTCATAAGAACATGTGTAAGTCATGAAGAAAGCAATAGCAGTAAACAAACGATCAAGTGCTAAGCTAACGGAATGGGTCAAGTCAATCACATCATTCTCCTAATGATGTGATCCCATTGATCAAATAACAACTCATGTATATGGTTAGGAAACTTAGCCATCTTTGATCAATGAGCTAGTCAAGTAGAGGCATACTAGTGACACTATGTTTGTCTATGTGTTCACACATGTATTATGTTTCCCCTTAATACAATTCTAGCATGAATAATAAACATTTATCATGAAATAAGGAAATAAATAATGACTTTGTTATTGCCTCTAGGGTATATTTCCTTCACTCCAAGTGTAGATGTTTGTAGGACAGTGGCAAATTTCCCTCAAGTGGATGACCTAAGGTTTATCAATCCTTGGGAGGAGTAGGAATAAGATGATCTCTCTCAAAACCAAATAACAAAGAGTCTCTTGTGTACCCAACACACCCAATACAATGGTAAATTGTATAGGTGCACTAGTTCGGTGAAGAGATGGTGATACAAGTGCAATATGGATGGTAGATATAGGTTTTTGCAATCTGAAAATATAAAAACAGCAAGGTAGCAAGTGGTAAATGTGAGCGTAAACGGTATTGCAATGCTAGGAAAGAAGGCCTAGGGTTCATACTTTCACTAGTGCAAGTTCTCTCAACAATAACAACATAATTGGATCATATAACTATCCCTCAACATGCAACAAAGAGTCACTCCAAAGTCACTAATAGTGGAGAACAAACGAAGAGATTATTGTAGGGTACGAAACCACCTCAAAGTTATTCTTTCTGATCGACCTATTCAAGAGCCCGTAGTAAAATAACACGAAGCTATTCTTTTCGTTCAATCTATCCTAGAGTT
Organism: Triticum dicoccoides; assembly: GCF_002162155.2. Classification (NCBI taxonomy): domain Eukaryota; kingdom Viridiplantae; phylum Streptophyta; class Magnoliopsida; order Poales; family Poaceae; genus Triticum; species Triticum dicoccoides. Next base: position 584,370,226 of record NC_041388.1, read on the forward strand.
CGTACTAGAATAACACCTTAAGAAAAAAATCAACCAAAACCCTAATGTCACCTAGATACTCCAATGTCACCTCAAGTATTCGCGGGTATGATTATATGATATGCATCACACAATATCAGATTCATCTATTCAACCAACACAAAGAACTTCAAAGAGTGCCCCAAAGTTTCTACCGGAGAGTCAAGACGAAAACGTGTGGCAACCCCTATGCATAAGTTCACGAGGTCACGGAACTCGCAAGTTGATCACCAAAACATAATCAAGTGGATCACGTGAATATCCCATTGTCACCATAGATAAGCACATGCAAGACATACATCAAGTGTTCTCAAATCCTTAAAGACTCAATCCGATAAGACAACTTGAAAGGGAAAACTCAATCCATTACAAGAGAGTAGAGGGGGAGAAACATCATAAGATCCAACTATAATAGCAAAGCTCGCGATACATCAAGATCGTGCCAAATCAAGAACACGAGAGAGAGAGAGAGATCAAACACATAGCTACTGGTACATATAAAACATACTAGATGGATAATATAATAGCATGGAACAATCGAAAATCATATAGTTTAGTTATGCTCCATCTTTGTCACACAAAATATTCAAATCGTGCACAACCCCGATGACAAGCCAAGCAATTGTTTCATACTTTAGTATTTTCAAACCTTTTCAACTTTCACGCAATACATGAGCGTGAGCCATGGACATAGCACTGTAGTGGAATAGAGTGGTGGTTGTGGAGAAGACAAAAAGGAGGAAGATGGTCTCACATCAACTAGGCGTATTAGTGGGCTATGGAGATGCCCATCAATAGATATCAATGTGAGTGAGTAGGGATTGCCATGCAACGAATGCACTAGAACTATAAATGTATGAAAGCTCAACAAAATAAACTAAGTGGGTGTGCATCCAACTTGCTTGCTCATGAAGACCTAGGGCATTTGAGGAAGCCCATCATTGGAATATACAAGCCAAGTTCTATAATGAAAAATTCCCACTAGTATATGAAAGTGACAACATAGGAGACTCTCTATCATGAAGATCATGGTGCTACTTTGAAGCACAAGTGTGGTAAAAGGATAGTAGCATTGCCCCTTCTCTCTTTTTCTCTCATTTTTTTGTTTTTTTGGGCCTTCTTTTTTGGCCTTTCCTATTTTTTTTCCTCACATGGGACAATGCTCTAATAATGATCATCACACTTCTATTTATTTACAACTCAAGGATTACAACTCGATACTTAGAACAAAATATGACTGTATATGAATGCCTCCGACGGCGTACCAGGATGTGCAATGAATCAAGAGTGACATGTATGAAAACATTATGAATGGTGACTTTGACACAAACACGATGTCAACTACATGATCATGCAAAGCAATATGACAATGATGAATCATGTCATAATAAACGGAACGGTGGAAAGTTGCATGGCAATATATATCAGAATGGCTATGGAAATGCCATAATAAGTAGGTATGGTGGCTGTTTTAAGGAAGGTAAATGGTGGGTTTATGGTACCGGCGAAAGTAGCGCGGTACTAGAGAGGCTAGCAACGGTGGAAGGGTGAGAGTGCGTACAATCCATGGACTCAACATTAATCATAAATAACTCACATACTTATTGCAAAAATCTACAAGTCATCAAAACCAAGCGCTATGTGCATGCTCCTAGGGGGATATATTGGTAGGAAAAGACCATCGCTCGTCCCCGACCGCCACTCATAAGGAAGACAATCAAAGAAATGCCTCATGCTTCAAATTTGTTACACAAGGGTTACCATACGAGCATGATACGGGACTTGCAAACCTCAACACAAGTATTTCTCAAATTCACAACTAATCAACTAGCATGACTCTAATATCACCATCCTCATGTCTCAAAACAATCATCAAGCATCAAACTTCTCATAGCATTCAATGCACTTTATATGAAAGTTTTTATTATACCCATCTTGGATGCCCATCATATTAGGACTAGTTTTATAGCCAAAGAAAATTACCATGCTGTTCTAAAAGACTCTCAAAATAATATAAGTGAATCATGAGAGTTCATATATTTCTTCAAAATAAAACCACCGTCGTGCTCTAAAAAGATATAAGTGGAGCACTAGAGCAAATGACAAACTACTCCAAAAGATATAAGTGAAGATCAATGAGTAATCGAATAATTATGTAACTATGTGAAGACTCTCTAACATTTAAGAATTTCATATCTTGGTATTTTATTCAAAAATCAAGCAAAATAAAATAAAATGACATCCTAAGAATAGCACACATCATGTGACGAAGCAAAAACTTAGGCTCAACCAATACTAACTAATAATTGTTGAAGAGGAAAGGTGGGATGCCTATCGGGGCATCCCCAAGCTTAGAAGCTTGAGACTTCTTGAAATATCATCTTGGGGTGCCTTGGGCATCCCAAAGCTTGAGCTTTTGTGTCTCCTTAATTCTTCTCATATCATGGTTTTCCTGAATCTCAAAAGCTTCATCCACACAAAACTCAACAAGAACTTGTGAGATAAGTTAGTATAAACTAATGCAAAAACCTTATCATTCTCTACTGTAGAAAATTACTAAAATTATTATTCAACATTGCATACTAAATGCCTCTACATATTTCATACTCCTATCCTCAAATAGAATCATTAAGAAAGCAAACATATGCAAACATAACAGCAAACTGCCAAAACAGTACAGTTTGTAAAGAATGCAAGAGTATCAATACTTATTCAACTCCAAACATTATGAAAATTTACCACACTGAAGAAAATTATCAGATCTAATTTTGCAAAAGTTTTTGAACATTTTATCACATCCGGACTTTTCTAAGGAATTTTTGCAACAACGGTAAACTTTATGTTTTCAAACAGTAACATGTATACTTGCAAAATAAGCATGACAAAGGCTATCATTGCCACTTTTATTGAAATAAAAGATTCAAAACATTATTCTAAATAATAGCAAGCAAATCAAAATAAAATAAAATGACGCTCCAAGCAAAACACATATCATGTGGTGAATAAAAATATAGCTTCAAGTAAGGTTACCGATGAACGAAGACGAAAGAGGGGATGCCATCCGGGGCATCCTCAAGCTCAGGCTCTTGGTTGTCCTTGAATATTACCTTGGGGTGACTTGGGAATACCCAAGCTTAGGCTCTTGTCACTCCTTATTCCATAGTCCATTGAATCTTTACTCAAAACTTGAAAACTTCACAACACAAAACTTAACAGAAAACTCATAAGCTCCGTTAGTATAAGAAAATAAATCACCACTTAGGTACTGTTGTGAACTCATTCTAAATTCATATTGGTGTAATATCTACTGTATTCCAACTTCTATATGGTTCATACCCTCCGATAATACTCATAGATTCATCAAAATAAGCAAACAACACATGAAAACAGAATCTGTCAAAAACAGAATAGTCTGTAGCAATCTGAAACCTTCGAATACTTCTGTAACTCCAAAAATTCTGAAAAATTAGCACGACCAGGATAAAAAGTATATTTATCTACTGTAGTTGGAATTGGTATTTTATTGCTCTCTGGTAAAAAATGATAATTATTTTCATGAGCGCATACTTTCTGTTTTTATCAGCAAGATCAAACAACAATCACCCAAGAAGATCCTAAAGGCTTTAGTTGGCACTTTATTGAAACAAAAGCTATATAACATGATTACTGCAGTAGATTAATCATGTGAACACACAAAAACAGTAGGGGTAAATATTGGGTTGTCTGCCAACAAGCACTTTTCTTTAATGCCTTTATAGCTAGGCATGATGATGACAATGATGCTCACATAAAAGATAAGAATTGAAACATAACGGGAGCATCATGAAGCATATGACTAGAACATTTAAGTCTAACCCACTTCCTATGAATAGGGATTTTGTGAGCAAAAACTTATGGGAACAAGAATCAACTAGCATAGGAAAGCAAAACAAGCATAGCTTCAAGATTTTCAACACATAGAGAGGAAACTTGATATTATTGCAATTCCTACAAGCATATGTTCCTCCTTCATAATAAATTTTAGTAGCATCATGAATGAATTCAACAATATAACTATCACATAAAGCACTCTTTTCATTATGCATAAGCATAGAATTTTTATTACTCTCCACATAAGCAAATTTCTTCTGATGAATAGTAGTGGGAGCAAACTCAACAAAATAACTATCATGTGAGGCATAATCCAATTGAAAATTAAAATCATGATGACAAGTTTCATGGTTATCATTATTCTTTATACCATACAAGTCATCACAATAATCATCATAGATAGCAACTTTGTTCTCATAATCAATTGGAACCTCTTCTGAAATAGTGGATTCATCACTAAATAAAGTCATGACCTCTCCAAATCCACTTTCATAATTATCACAATAAGATTCAACACCCTCCAAAATAGTGGGATCATTACATCCTAAATTTGACACTCTTAGAAACCCACTTTCATCAATATAATCATCATAAATAGGAGGCATGCTATCATTATAATAAATTTGCTCATCAAAACTTGGGGGACAAAAAATATCATCTTTGTCAAACATAGCATCCCCAAGCTTGTGGCTTTGCATATCATTAGCATCATACACATCCAAGGAATTCATACTAACTACATTGCAATCAGCTCATCATACAAAGATTTAGTGCCAAACATTCTAATGCATTCTTCTTCTAACACTTTGGCACAATTATCGGAATCCTCATTTTCACAAAATACATTAAAAAGATGAAGCATATGAGGCAACTTAATTCCATTTTTTGTAGTTTTCTTTTATAGACTAAACTAGTGATAAAATAAGAAACTAAAAGATTCAATTGCAAGATCTAAAGATATACCTTCAAGCGCTAACCTCCCCGGCAACGGCGCCAGGAAAGAGCTTGATGTCTACTACACAACCTTCTTCTTGTAGACGTTTTTGGGCCTCCAAGTGCAGAGGTTTGTAGGACAGTAGCAAATTTCCCTCAAGTGGATGACCTAAGGTTTATCAATCCGTGGGAGGCGTAGGATGAAGATGATCTCTCTCAAACAACCCTGCAACCAAATAACAAAGAGTCTCTCGTATCCCCAACACACCCAATACAATGGTAAATTGTATAGGTGCACTAGTTCGGCGGAGAGATGGTGATACAAGTGCAATATGGATGGTAGATATAGGTTTTTGTAATATGAAAATATAAAAACAGCAAGGTAGCAAGTGGTAAAAGTGAGCGTAAACGGTATTGCAATGCTAGGAAACACGACCTAGGGTTCGTACTTTCACTAGTGCAAGTTCTCTCAACAATAATAACATAATTGGATCATATAACTATCCCTCAACATGCAACAAAGAGTCACTCCAAAGTCACTAATAGCGGAGAACAAACAAAGATATTATTGTAGGGTACGAAACCACCTCAAATTTATTCTTTCTGATCGATCTATTCAAGAGTTTGTAGTAAAATAACACGAAGCTATTCTTTCCATTTGATCTATCCTAGAGTTCATACTAGAATAACACCTTAAGACACAAATCAACCAAAACCCTACTGTCACCTAGATACTCCAATGCCACCTCAAGTATCCTTGGGTATGATTATACGATATGCATCACACAATCTCAGATTGATCTATTCGACCAACACAAAGAACTTCAAAGAGTGCCTGAAAGTTTCCACCGGAGAGTCATGACGAAAACGTGTGCCAACCCCTATGCATAAGTTCACGAGTTCACGGAACTCGCAAGTTGATCACCAAAACATACATCAAGTGGATCACGTGAATATCCCATTGTCACCACAAATAAGCACATGCAAGACATACATCAAGTGTTCTCAAATGCTTAAAGACTCAATCCGATAAGATAACTTCAAAGGGAAAACTCAATCCGTTACAAGAGAGTAGAGGCAGAGAAACATCATAAGATCCAACTATAATTGCAAAGCTCGCATACATCAATATTGTGCCAAATCAAGAACATGAGATATATATATATATATATATATATATATATATATATATATATATATATCAAACACATAGCTACTGGTACATACCCTCAGCCCCGAGGGTGAACTACTCCCTCCTCATCATGGAGAGCGCCGGGATGATGAAGATGGCCACCGGTGAGGGATCCCTCCTCTGGCAGGATGCCGGAACAGGGTCCTGATTGGTTTATGGTGGTTACAGAGGCTTGCGGCGGCGGAACTCCCGATCTATGTTATTTTCTGGAGGTTTCTGTATTTATAGGAATTTTTGGCGTAGGTCTCACGTTAGGGGGGTCTTCGAGTCGTCCATGAGATAGGGGGACGCGCCCAGGGGGGCGCCCCCCACCCTCGTGGATGGCTCAGGACTCTTCTGGCCCAACTCTTTTACTTCGGGGGCTTCTTTTGGTCCATGAAAAAATCATCAAAAATTGGCACGTCAATTGGACTCCGTTTGGTATTCCTTTTCTGTAAAACTCAAAAACAAGGGAAAAAAGAAACTGGCACTAGGCTCTAGGTTAATAGGTTAGTCCCAAAAATCATATAAAATAGCATATAAATACATATAAAAAATCCTAGATGGATAATATAATAGCATGGAACAATCAAAAAGTACAGATACGTTGGAGACGTATCAAGGATATACTTGTTTTCATCAAGATAAGCATATTTCAGAGTATCAGGTAATTGTTTAAGCTCAAACACGGGATCACCCTTAGGTGGAGGAGGATCCCCAAGGATTTCAACGGGAAAATTGTGTTTCAAAATAGGCCCTTGATTAAAGAGTAATTCATCTATTTCCCTTCTTTCATTCATAAACAAATCATTTTCATGGTCTAGCAAATATTGTTCTAAAGGATCAATAGGAGGCACGTCAATAGAAGCAAGACCAATAATTTCATCCTTACTAGGCAATTCTTTATCATGGGGTTGTCTATGAAATTTAGAGAAATTAAAATCATGAGACATATCCCCTAAATGAACAGTAACAATATCTTTCTCGCAGTCTATCTTAGCATTCACAGTATTCAAGAAGGGTCTACCAAATATAATGGGACAAAAATTATCTTGTGGGGAAGTAAGAACAAGAAAATCAGTAGGATACTTTATCTTTCTACACAAGACTTCAACATATCTAACAATCCTAATTGGTGATATAGTATCTCTATTAGCAAGCTTAATAGTAACATCAATATCTTCTATCTCAGCAGGTGCAATATCATTCATAATTTCATTATATAAGGTATAAGGAATTGCACTCACACTAGCGCCCACATCACATAAGCCATGATAAAAATGATCTCCTATTTTAACAGAAACCACAAGCATGCCAACAACAGGTCTATGTTTATCTTTCATACCGGGTTTAGCAATCCTAGCAGCCTCATCACAGAAATAAATAACATGCCCATCAATATTATCAACCAAGAGATATTTAACCATAGAAATACTAGGTTCAACTTTGATTTGCGTAGAGGGTTTGGGTGTTCTAATATAACTTTTGTTGACCACAGTTGAAGCTTTAGCATGATCCTTTATTCTAACAGGGAAAGGTGATTTCTCAATATAAGAGTAGGAACAATAGGATCAACATTGTAAATAATAGTTTCTTCTTCAACTTTAGTAGGTTCTACTACTTTAACTTCAATGGGAGGATGATATCTAAACCACTTATCCTTAGGGAGATCAACATAAGTAGCAAAAGACTCACAGAAAGAAGCTACTATCTCAGAGTCAAGCCCATATTTAGTGCTAAAATCATGAAAAGCATCGGTATCCATACAAGATTTAACACAATCAAACTTAAGGTTTATACCCGACTCTTTACCTTCATTGAGCTCCCAATCTTCAGAGTTGCGTTTAATTCTTTCCAATAAATCCCATTTGAATTCAATATCCTTCTTCATATAGGAACCAGTACAAGAATAATCGAGCATGCATCGATCATTATGAGAAAGCCGAGCATAAATTTTTTGAATAATTATTTCTCTTGAGAGCCCATGATTGGGGCATGAATATAACATTGACTTAAGCCTCCCCCAAGCTTGAGCGATACTTTCTCCTTCACGAGGCCAACAATTATATATATAATTCCGATCACGATGAACCAGGTGCATAGGTAAAACTTTTGATGAAATTCCAATTTCAATCAGCTGTAGTTCCATGATCCGATATCATCCAATAGCTTATGACATGTCAATGTATTTCCCTTCAAAGATAAAGGGAAGACCTTATTCTTGACAACATCCTCGGGCATGCCTGCAAGCTTAAATAATCCACAAACTTCATCCACATAAATTAGGTGCATATCCGGGTGTAATGTTCCATCTCCTGCATAAGGATTAGCTAGCAGTTTCTCTATCATACCCGAAGGAATTTCATAATAAATATTTTCAGTAGGTGCAGTGGGTTGAGGAGCAACTAATACTGGTTCCGGTCGAGGTGAAGATACCCCGAACAAGCCCCTCAAAGGATTATTTTCCATAGTAACAAGTGACAGTAAATTTCAGCACACTATATAAATGTTTCCTTACCAAATTCGACTTACCAAAGGCGCTTCACTCCCCAGCAACGGCGCCAGAAAAGAGTCTTGATGACCCACAAATATAGGGGATCTATCGTAGTTTTTTCGATAAGTAAGAGTGTCGAACCCAACGAGGAGCAGAAGGAAATGACAAGTGGTTTTCAGCAAGGTATTCTTTGCAAGCACTGAAATTATCGGTAACAAATAGTTTTGTGATAAGATAAATCGTAATGGGCAACAAGTACTAAAAGTAAACAAGGTGCATCAAGGTGGCCCAATACTTTTTGTAGGAAAGGACAAGCCTAGACGAACTCTTATATAAAGCAAAGCGCTCCCGAGGACACATGGGAATTGTTGCCAGGTTAGTTTTCATCATGCTCATATGATTCACGTTCGTTACTTTGATAATTTGATATGTGGGTGGACCAGTGCTTGGGTGTTGCCCTTCCTTGGACAAGACTCCCACTTATGATTAACCCCTCTCGCAAGCATCTGCAACTACGAAATAAGAATTAAGGTAAACCTAACAATATCATGAAACATATGGATCCAAATCTGCCCCTTACAGAGCAACACATAAACTAGGGTTTAAGCTTCTGTCACTCTAGCAACCCATCATATACTTATTACTTCCCAATGCCTTCCCCTAGGCCCAAATAATGGTGAAGTGTCATGTAGTCGACATTCACATAACACCACTAGAGGAGAGACAACATACATCTCATCAAAATATCGAACGAATACCAAATTCACATGATTACTTATAACAAGACTTCTCCCATGTCCTCAAGAACAAACGTAACTACTCACAAAGCATATTAATAATCAAGATCAGAGGAGTATTAATTATCATTAAGGATCTAAAAATATAATCTTCCACCGGATAAACCAACTAGCATCAACTACAAGGAGTAATCAACACTACTAGCAACCCACAGGTACCAATCTGAGGTTTTGGGACCAAGGTCAAATACAAGAGATGAACTAGGGTTTGAGAGGAGATGGTGCTGGTGAAGATGTTGATGGATATTGACCCCCTCTCGATGAGAGGATCGATGTTGATGACGATGGCTTTGATTTCCCCCTCCTGGAGGGATGTTTCCCCGGCAAAACACCTCCGCCGAAGCCCTAGATTGGTTCTGCCCAGGTTCCACCTCAAGACGGCGGTGCTTCATCCCGAAAGCATTCTTCTCATTTTTTCCAGGAACACACCATATAGCCAAAGATGGGCACTGGAGGCCTGCCAGGGGGCCCACAAGGACGGGGCGCGCGCCTAGGGGGTAGGGCGCGCCCTCCACCCTTGTGGCTGGCTGGTGGCCCCCGTCTGGTATTTTCTTCGCCCAATATTTTTATATATTCCAAAAACATGCTCCATGAAGTATCAGGACTTTTGGAGTTAAGCAGAATAGGTCTCTAATATTTGCTCCTTTTCCAGTCCAGAATTCCAGCTGCCGGCATTCTCCCTCTTCATGTAAGCCTTATAAAATAAGAGAGAAAAGGCATAAGTATATTGTGATATAACATGTAATAACAGCCCATAATGCAATAAATATGAATATAAAAGCATGATGCAAAATGGACGTATCACACAACCACCATATTCTATTCCACATATAGTGCTATATCCATGGCTCACGCTCATGTATTGCATGAAAGTTGAAAATTTTTGAGGACATCAAAAGTAAGAAACAATTGCTTGGCATGTCATCGGGGTTTTGTATGATTTAATACTTTGTATGATGAAGATGGAGCATAGCCAGACTATATGATTTTGTAGGGATAACTTTCTTTGGCCATGTTATTTTGAGAAGACATGATTGCTTTGTTAGTATGCTTGAAGTATTATTATTTCTATGTCAACATTAAACTTTTGTTTTTAATCTTATGGATCTGAATATTCATGCCACAATAAAGAAAATTACATAGATAAATATGTTAGGTAGCATTCCACATCAAAAAAAAATCATCATTTACATACTCGAGGACGAGCAGGAATTAAGCTTGGGGGTGCTTGATACATCTCCAACGTATCTATAATTTTTGATTGTTCCATGCTATTATATGATCTGTTTTGGATGTTTTATATGCATGATTATGCTATTTGAAATTATTTTTTGGACTAACTTATTAACCTAGATCCCAGTGCCAGTTTTTGTTTTTCCTTATTTTTGAGTTTTGCAGAAAAGGAATATCAAACAGAGTCCAAATGGAATAAAACTTTGCGCTGATTTTTCTTGGACCAAAATATGCCCAGGGGACTTGGAGTCTAAGTTAGAAGAGCCGCAAGGCGGCAACAAGGGTGGAGGGTGCGCCCTAGGGGGGGTTACCTTGTGGGCCCCTTGAGACTCTCCTGACCTAGCTCTTCGTCCTATATATTCACATATATTCCAAGACCCTCCAGGGGAGCCACGGAACCACTTTTCCACTACCGCAACCTTCTGTACCCCTGAGATACCATCTTGCGGCCTTTTCTGGCAATCTGCCGGAGGGGGATTCGATCACGGAGGGCTTCTACATCAAACTAATTGCCCTTCCGATGAAGCGTGAGTAGTTTACCTCAGACCTACGGGTCCATAGCTAGTATCTAGATGGCTTCTTCTCTCTCTTTGATTCTCAATACCATGTTCTCCTCGATGCTCTTGGAGATCTCTCCAATGTAATCTTCTTTTGCGATGTGTTTGTCGAGATCCGATGAATTGTGGATTTATGATCAGATTATCTATGAATATTATTTGAATCTTCTCTGGATTCTTATATCCATGATTTTATATCTTTGTATTTCTCTTAGAATTATCGGTTTGGTTTGGCCAACTAAATTGGTTTTTCTTGCAATGGGAGAGGTGCTCAGTTTTGGGTTCAATCTTGCGGTGTCCTCACCAAGTGACAAAGTAGGGGTAGCGAGGCACGTATTGTATTATTGCCATCAAGGATAAAAGGATGGAGTTTCATAATTTTGCTTGAGTTTGTCCCTCTACATCATGTCATCTTAATGCGTTACTCTGTTCTCTTGACCTTAATACTCTAGATGCAGGCAGGAGTCGGTCGATGCGTGGAGTAATAGTAGTAGATGCAGAATCATTTCGGTCTACTTGACACAAACGTGATGCCTATATGCATAATCATTGCATTGGATATCGTCATAACTTTGCGCTTTTCTATCAATTTCTTGGCAGTAATTTGTTCACCCATCGTATTATTTGCCTTCATGACAGAAGCCTCTAGTGAAACCTATGGCCCCCGGGTCTATTTTCCATCATATTTGTTTCCTATCTACTATTTTGCAATCTTTTATTTTCAAATCTATAAACCAAAAAAAACCCCAAAAAATATTTCATCTTTTGTTTAGTTTTATCTATCTCTATCAGATCTCACCTTTGCAATTGACCATAAAGGAATTGACAACCCCTTTATCCATTGGGTGCAAATGTTTGATTGTTTGTGCAGGTACATAGATTGGGGACTTGCTTGTACCTCCTACTGGATTGATACCTTGGTTCTCCAACTCAGGGAAATATTTATCTCTACTTTGCTGCATCACCCTTTCCTCTTCAAGGGAAAAACCAACGCAAGCTCAAGAAGTATCATACACCATCTCGTAACTAACTCCTCAGTCACTTTGCTTGCAAGCTTCTTGTGACGTTGTATTACCGAGAGGGCCTAGAGATACCTCTCCATTACACAGAGTGAAAAATCCCAATCTCTATATTCACGCCAACTCAACAGGCACCTTCGGAGATACCTGTAGAGATTATTTATGATCACCCAGTTACGTTGTGAAGTTTGATAGCACACAAGGTATTCCTCCGGTATCCAGGAGTTTCATGATCTCATGGTCGAAGGAACATGTATTTGACATTAAGAAAGCGGTAGCAATAAACTGAACGGTCATATGCTAAGCTAACGGATGGGTCTTGTCCATCACATCATTCTCCTAATGATGTGACCCCGTTATCAAATGACAAGTCATGTCTATGATTAGGAAACCTTAACCATCTTTTGATCAACGAGCTAGTCTAGTAGAGGCTCACTAGGGACAGGGTATTTGTTTATGTATCCACACATGTATTTAAGTTTCCGGTAATACAATTCTAGCATGAATAATAAACCTTTATCAAGAATAAGGAAATATGATAATAACAACTTTATTATTGCATCTAGGGCATATTTCCATCATTAGGTTCGTGGTAAACTACTCATGCATCATCGGAAGGGCATCAAGGTTTGTGTATACGCCCTTCGTGATCGAATCCCCCTCCAGTGGAGTGCTGGAGAAGGCCCTAAGGTGAGATCACACGAGAACAGAAGCTTGCGGCGGTGGAAAAGTATTTTTTTTGTGTGCCCTTTGGCATAGGGGGAATATTTGAGGATTATAGTGCAAAGATTAGGGTTGGAAGGTCTTTGAGGGGCTCACAAGCCCTGGGGGCACGCCCCTATGGCTTGTGGCCACCTCGTAGGTCTTCTGGCCTCCTCTCCAAGTGTCGTGGGTTTCTTCTGGTCAAAGAAAAATCACCATAAAGTTTTATTCCATTTGGACTCCGTTTGATATTCCTTTTCTGTAAAAGTCAAAAAGGAAAAACAGAAACTGGCACTGGGCACTAGGTTAATAGGTTAGTCCCAAAAGTAATATAAAGTAGTATATTAATGCATATAAAACATCCAAAACAGATAATATAATAGCATGGAATAATCAAAATTATAGATACGTTGGAGATGTATCAGCACCCTTCTTGGAATTTGATGTCAAAGGGGGGAGAGAGCACATCAAAGCTTATCAAATGAGCACATCTAAGCTCTTCTAAAAATGTTTGTTAACAAATAGGAGAGAAGTCACATGTCTTTAAGAGGGGAAGACGTGTTAGTATGATTGATTCTAGTTTTGCTTTGTCTTAATTGACCTATATTTGCTCCATTTGTCTTTGCTCTGATTTTATCTCATCTTTGCTCTGATTTCATTGCTCTAATTTTATCTCACCCTACCTTCTCCCATTACCCAATATCAGATTCAGAGTCTATGCCTAAGGGGAGAAAAATCTTTGGAACTTATTGCACATCTTTAAATCTTGGGGGACATGTCTATATCTAAATGAAGTAATCATCTTGTAGTACTCACCCATTACATGTCATCCCAGTCTTGGTATTCGTGTGGTTCTTTGAAACTGCTCTATTTTGAGTGTTCTTGTGTTCTCTAACCCTGTTTTCTCAAGTCTACTCCCTTAAAAGTCAGATCAAGACCACAAGGTAAGTATATGCATCACACTCATGTGCATGATGATCTCTTGCTGTTGTACATATTGTTTGCAAGAGGGAATCATAAACATGAAGGTACATTTCTTAACCACATTGTTTGCTCCGATGCATATAGCCAAGATACATGTAACTCTCTGCTTACTTTGCCATGTTATGCATTCACATGTTCTTATATTCTATCTTAACATGATTGCATACATGTAGGGCGAGCTTATGCATGTTACATGTTTCTCCAAATCTTTACTTACTACTCTTCATATCATTTGCTTAAAGCTTTGATGTATGTTGTCATCAATTACCAAAAAGGGGGAGATTGAAAGCACAAGTGCTCCCTGGGTGATTTTGCTACTAAATGTCAACATATCCCTTGTTGGACTAATAGTTTTATCTAGTATGTTTCAGATATGTTCAACAACAGTGTGGCAAGGACAAGAGGATGTGGAACCCCTTCAAAACTCTAAGGACAAATATTGGCAAAAGCTCAAGACTCTTCATCTTTATTTTGGTGATCCAAGATCACATTGAGTCCATAGGAAAGCTGATACTATTAAAAGGGGATGAGGTGTTGCTTAATGGCTTGCTTACGCAAATGCTTAGTGATATTGCTCCAAAACCCTCAGTCACTTTCTCCATCCAAATATGTCAAAACCCTAAACTCCAACTCGGCCCCACCGATTCTTTCTATCCGCCGCCACCGAGTTCATATGACATAGCCACAGCCAGAAACCCTAACAGTTCGGTCTCATCGAGATGGACTTGCCAATGCTCTGTGACTTGTTGCATTTATTTTGGTCTCACCGAGTTATACGATTGGTCTCACCGAGTTGGCTTGATAGATTCTCTGTTGCCTTATTGCTTCACTTCGGTCTCACCAAGTTGATGCAATCGGTGCCACCGAGATGATGTTTGCCCTAAGCCCTAGCACATCGGTCTCACCGAGTTGTTCCAGTTGGTCCCACCGAGATTCCTAACATTCACATTTTTTAACTAATCGGTGCCACCGAGTTTAATCATTCGGTCTCACCGAGATGGGTCAAATGTGTGTAACAGTTGGATTTTGTGTGGAGGCTATATATACCCCTCCACCCCCTTCTCCATTTGAGAGAGATCCATCAGAACATGCCTACACTTCCACCATGCATTTTCTGAGAGAGAACCACCTACTCATGTGTTGAGATCAAGACATTCGAATCCTACCACAAGAATCTTGATTGCTATCCTTCTCCAAGTTGCATTCCTCTCAAATCATCTTTCCACCATATCCAAATATGTGCGACATAGTTGAGTGTTTAGGAGACTATCATTTAAAGCACAAGAACAAGGAGTTCATCATCAATACACTGTCTATTACCTTTTGGAGAGTGGTGTCTCATAGATTGATTAGGTGTCGCTTGGGATCCTCCGTCAAGATGTGGAGTTCAACCAAGAAGTTTCTAAGGGCAAGGAGATTGCCTACTTCATGAAGATCTACCTGATTGAGGCAAGTCTTTCGTGGGCGATGGCCATGGTGGGATAGACAAGGTTGCTTCTTCATGGACCCTTTGTGGGTGGATCCCTACTTCGTTGAAGTCTCCATCAACGACGTGGATGTACGATAGCACCACCTATCGGAACCATGCCAAAAATCTCCGTGTCTCCATTGCGTTTGCAAACTCCAATCCCATCCCTTTACTTTATTGCAATTTGTATGCTTTACTCTTTCCGCTACATATACTCTTTTCATGCTTTCTTGAAATGTATTGTGAATGCTTGAACTTGTGCCAAAACTCAACCTTAACTTGAAGAATTTAAAAGCTGCTACTTTTGCTTGTTAAGGGTCTAATCACCCCCCTCGAGACCCCTCTTCTCGATCCTCGCACAAATACGTGTCATGTCTGAGCACTACAAGATCGAAACCATCACAAAGCACCTCTCACATCGCAAGAAAAATCAATCTAGTTGGCCAAACCAAATCACAGATCGAAGAGAAATACAAAGCTATAATAATCATGCATAAAAGAGTTTAGAGAAGACTCAAATAATATTCATGGATAATCTAATCATAAACTCACAATTCAAAGGATCCCAACAAACACATCGCAAAAAGTGATTACATCGAATAGATCTTCAAGAACATCGAGGAGAACATTGTATTGAAGATCAAAGAGAGAGAAGAAGTCATCTAGCTACTAACTATGGACCCGTAGGTCTATGGTAAACTACTCACACATCATCAGAAGGGCAACAAGGTTGATGTAGAGCCCCTCCATGGTTAATTCCCCCTCCGATAGAGTGTCGGAAAAGGCCTCCAGATGGGATCCCTCGAGAACAGAATCTTGCGTCAGCGGAAAAAGTATTTTGGGTGGCTCTCTGTTGGTTTCCCAATTTTCGAGAATTTATAGAGGCAGAATTAGGTCAAACAGGTGAACATGAGCCCCACAAGCCACCAGGGCGTGCCTACCCCCCTGGGCGAGCCCTGGTGCCTCGTGGGCTCCTCCTTCATCTTTTGGCACTCCCCCGTAGCTTTCAGGGTCTCTTTTGTCTAGAAAAAATCTGCAAAAAGTTTCATGGCATTTGAACTTTGTTTGGTACTGATATTCTGAAAAACCAAAATCAGGCAAAAACATCAACTGACATTGGTCACTAAGTTGATAGGTCAGTCACAAAAAATGATATATAGTTGGTTGTAATTGCATATAGAACATTGAAGATTGATATTATAATAGCATGGAACAGTCAAAAATTATAGACACGTTGAAGACGTATCACACTCCGTGTTGTTACAATTAATTACACGTTCGGGTCGGGTCGATGTTGTTTTCGGACGTTCGGATCGATTCAATATGACCATTCTTCCAACGTCACAATCTCAATGTTGTTTTCGGACTATCGTTACACTTACGCATATCGAAAGATATGGAAAACATGATCACTAAGAACACTTGAGCTAGTTTTAGAGACGGGTCTATGAACTTTTATTTTATCCGTTTATCATTCCACACATGCATATGAGTTTTTCACTGAATTGCATATTTCAGGATTATAAGAGTTATAGCATAAAATATAAACACTTAACTATAAATGAAAAATATAATAATATAATATTATTGCCTCTAGGGCATATTTTCAACGGCCATAAGTACTAATTGTACTGTTTGTGATCACTAAGTTAGGCTTACTATTTTTCTCAAATGGTGGAAGGTTACTAATTGTACTAGTTAGTTTGTACTAATTGTACTATTTTGGCGGAAATTCATGCTCACGTTGACAGAAGGTTACCGATTGTACTACTTGTAGTATTAATAATCACGTGCTTAGCTCACTATTTGGCAGCGATTTCTCTGTTGCGGAATGGAATTCTATTTTTTAAGCTAATAGAATCGTACATTTGAAGTACAACGTTGGATGACCAGCTTCGTTCTTGTGTCCACGGACCGCGTTCCGTGGATCAATAGTGTGTCTATTTTAGAAGATAGCATTAGAGATGCCCTTTACAACCGGCGCTAACCGCATAAAAATATGTTTTTTTAACATCATTATAGATACAAGCGCTTATATACACGCGCATACACTCATCCTTATAAATGCATACACGCACACCATATTTTTATGAGCACCTCCGAAAGATTGAGCTGGCATATCATCTTGAGATTTACGAAGTCATTGTAGGCACCTCGTCATCGATGGGAACGTCTCTTCCCACTGAATGCGCATCGTCATAAAACCTGAAACAAATTCAGAAATAAATGCGAGAACTAGGATTTGAATCCTAGTGGACTGGGGATACCACAATCCTTTTAACCATCCAATCACAGACTGGTTCGCCGCATGAAAAGATGTTGAGAAATGTTTGCGTACACACGTAACCTGGGTTTGCGACGTCCTCCCAAACAAGGTTTTCAGAATCACAATTTTGAATCGGATCGGAGCTTCGATGGTAGGATAGCAAATTGCAGAATCTTTACTATCAGGATCATAGAAACGTAGATTTTAAGAACTAAAATCGTAGAATCAGAGAGATAATCTTGGATCGTAAAGTCGTAGAACCATATAGCAAAATCGTGATTCCGACAACCTTGCTCCCAAAAATACGATCAAATAATGCAGAGCCAATTGAAGAAATTAGCAAAAGAAACCATGCAATGCATTGGAATAAACTATACCACACTTCTCTAACTAAATGATCATGACTCGAGATGTTAATAGGTCCACGTCCTTTATTTAAATACATGGTATCCATATGTGTTGCCACTTATATATCCTCCTTATCATCCTCGCTGACAGTGGCCTTGGTGCTCACACAACCACAACGAGTTTGAATATTCTCAATCATAAGACATATCTCTGCATAAGATGAGAAGTCTGCTTTTTTGTGAGGTTTTGGCAAGGCGTGCATGCATGGTTAAAGCTCGTTTCTTTTGTCTCCTATCTTGATTTTGCTGAGGTGTTCATTTCTAATCTGGATCGATGCTTATGTGAAAGGGAGACAGACCATGTGCTATTGGTTAATGTTGCACCCTAAATAGCATTTTTTTTAAATAGTTAACATGTAACAGAGCATCATATTCAGTTTCTACACATTTTTTAATCAAATTTCACATATAGCATGTTAAATTTAAAGTTAGGGTTCAAAAGATATGATTTTTCTAAAAGTATTTGATATATATTGTGGATTGATTAACCCAAATATCAGGGGTTCTCATGCAAAAGCAAAAAATTAACATGGGTTAATTACCAAAAACATCAGAGTGTTTTTTGCTAAAGCAAAAAAAATCTAGCTTTAAACTCAATTGCAGGTTGATTAGCGAAACATCACAAAATATCCTGTAAAATGGCATGACGGATCAAAAATATCGCCTTCTTTTATAAGTGGATATAGATTAATCCATAGGTGTCGGTGTGCACAACGTGAGTTCACCTCTCCCACGAGAAAGGGGATGACTGTGTAGAGTACTGTGTAGTCACTTTACTATAGACTTTATTGGAGAATTTTAGGTAGTATACTGACCTAATTTGTGCAATTCCAATCGCACTACAGCTGCCATTAGGGCATTCCAATGTCGACCTTCGAATTGTCCGGACCACGCGGTTCGGATGTATTTTGCCATCCAATGCGGTTATGTATTTGTCTTCTTGGCTCCGGACATTATTCTTCCGGTGGGAGGGGGGGCTTTGTGGCCATCGAGACCGTGGCCACGCAAGCGTTCGACATCCCAAACCATCGATGAGCACCGACGCGTGGATGAGCAACTTGCCGCCACACGGCTATCACGTCAAACGTGGACGTGGACGAGCAGGTAGCACTGCTCGACTCCTACCGCTCCTTCCACGACATCCTCTGTGACCTCCATTAAGCGGAGTTAGAAGTCGCCTTCAAGGAAATTGACGAGGCAGCGGACAAGGACGACGTCGCGAGCTCCCCCTCGACCGCACCCCGCCGCCACAACGATGAAGCTAATACATCCGCGGGCGCCACCCGTGGCGAGGAAGAGTAGAGCATGGGAGGATGCTGGCGCTCGGGTCCCAAGATGGCCACCACTCCTCCCGTTCCGTTGAAGCTAAGCTTGGCGGGCTCTTCATCGCCGACCGATTAACAGAAAGCAAGTTGCGGAGGCGAATAGCTTCGGTCCCTGACATTCATGGCCGATTGTACATGGGGAATGGGCACCAACGATCATTTAGACTAACTTTAGAGTACGGTTAATTTCAAAACTTCAAATATGTCGAAATATAATAAATTTGCTCCGATTTAGATGAAAAGCTTCTGGCTTTATGTAAGATTTACCCAAGTATGAATGAATTTCGTCTGGTTCTTTTAAATATGTAACAAATTTGTTCACTTTTGCTAAATTTCCTCTGAAATGTAACCAGACATTTGCGGTTATGGTTGGATAGCCGTCGGCTCCCGCATCCGTGTCGACGGACTGGCCCCTCTCGATTCATGGACGGATGTAGTGTCCGTTTTGAAAGTCAACATTGGATATGTCCTCATCAAAAGTTGGATCAACCCCCTATGG
>NC_041388.1:584390913-584393852 GCF_002162155.2 Triticum dicoccoides
TTTCTTGTTCCTAAAATAAGCACTATGACGGGGTACTCAATGATGAAGGATGAGTTGTTGCGCGATGCTTGAAAGGTCGTATATGCAGACTTTGTAGTTATGAGACAAGGGGGTTCGACCTTTTTGACAAAACATGCATGATTCATTCCCGAGCAAAAGCATTTCGCGCCCTACGACTTGCATGTGATCCATGATCGCAATGTGAAGTCACTAGCCCATTGATGGTACACCATCTCCAACTCCCTCACGAAGTTCTGTGGTGCGATTGCACAAATGGAGAGAAGGTGGCCACCGGTCTCGCAACCATTAAGACCGGAACTTTTTTTCTTCTTGTTGCTTCACATGTTGGTCAATTTGATTAATTCAATGTTGCAACTTGATAATCACTGCCTGTTGTCTTATATAAGACCTGTGATGGATCCTTCAATAAACAATAAGCAAGTCTAGAAAGCCAACGAGACAGCTAACTAGCCGTAGTACTCCGCGTTTAGCGATCGACGTACGTACGTCCATGGCAACAGTCCAGCAGATCCGTCACGCGCAGCGCTCGGACGGCCCGGCGGCCGTGCTTGCAATCGGCACAGCGAACCCGGCGAGCTGCATGCTCCAGAACGACTACGCCGACTAGTACTTCCGCGTCACCAACAGCGAGCACCACGCCGACCTCAAGGACAAGCTCAAGAGAATCTGTAAGACAATGCATGCCCTGCACCTGCAGCGTAAACCTAACCTAGTAACCTAGTAACCTATAAACGTATCGGCGTACGTTTCCAATTTCCAAAGGGTCTATCTATGTCACATCTAGATGTGAGATAATAAGCTGACATCATCCTCTAATCTGTCCCCACTCCTGACAAACAATACGCCTGATTGCTCCCTGATCACCTCCAAGTCAAACAGTTTGTTTGTTGTCTGGGCAGCCCTTCCAGCCCAACAACCTCCGCCACCTGCCCTTGTTTTTGTTAGGCTTTTTTGTTTTTCTGTTTGTTCTTATTTGTTTGAGACGAAAAGGGCCACATGTGTACGCAGACCTGGGCCTTATTAGTAGAAAAATAACAATTAAAGTAGACTTGTTTGTCAACAAGTGCCTTGTTCATTTGCTCTTTCAAAACACTTCTTTCGTGCTTCCACTCTTGTTTTTTTTCCAACTGTACAAATAAATGAAGTTTCTGTCAGAGAATTCAACTTATGAAAATTAAAAAAGAGAAAAATAAAAATACAACAAAAAGGAGAACAAACACAAAAAGGAAAAAAAGTAGCTTCCTGTAGTTTAGAACATGCCGT
The DNA here is from genome assembly GCF_002162155.2 of Triticum dicoccoides. NCBI lineage: Eukaryota > Viridiplantae > Streptophyta > Magnoliopsida > Poales > Poaceae > Triticum > Triticum dicoccoides. Next base: position 584,392,198 of record NC_041388.1, read on the forward strand.
CTGATGATCAACTATAGTTTGCATAGCTTATGAACAAATGCCATGAGATGTTTGCTCCTACTGGTCAGTCATACTGTCATTTCCTGAGTCATGTCGTTGATTATTGTTGTTCAACTCCAACTGGTCAGAATTTGTATCTTTGCTTGCAAGCTTCTGTTTAAAAAAAGACACAAAACATTTGCCGTCTGATGATCAACTATAGTTTGCATAGCTTATGAACAAATGCCATGAGATGTTTGCTCCTACTGGTCAGTCATACTGTCATTTCCTGAGTCATGTCGTTGATTATTGTTGTTCAACTCCAACTGGTCAGAATTTGTATCTTTGCTTGCAAGCTTCTGTTTAAAAAAAGACACAAACATTTGCGTGAAAAACATGAGCACCACCAAAAAAGGTAAATCTCTTGCAGTGATAGGGGAAAATGAAAATCGTAAACCAAACATAAGCACAGGAAAAACCACTGAGTCTACGTCAAAAAGCTATTGTGTACATTGAAAAAAACATGAAAGAACAACTTGCAAAAACCATCGAGTCTACGTCGAAAAGCTATTGTGTACATTATAAACATTCTTATAGACATTTTTGTATACTTTGCTTTGTTCAGTCAACTTGAGGCTATATGCATATTCAGGCATTTTTCATACGCATTTTGCACATTTAGACAATTCTCTGGGGCAGGGAGAAAACATTAACCATTAAATATAGAAAAACCTTGCTTTTGTCTCACTGAAATTAGTTATCAAAAAGTTTGAGAATGTGTCGCTCTACTAAAAGCTACACTACTACTGGGAAACAAAAACCTTGAGGACACATCGCCCTCTCATGCACGACACAAATACACATGTTAATCACTGAACATAGAGACCGAAAAATGAAAAAAAAAAAGCCTAAATCCAACAATCTCAATCACTGAACTTACATAATCAAAAATGTATGATCTCTCTGAAAAATAAACATCCTGGAAATCCCCCACATTCTGAATCCAACTAAAAGATGTGTGCTAACATTCTGAATCCCACAATCTAAACTTGCAGATCGAAAATGAAAAATTAAACATCCTGAATCCCACATTCTGAAAACAAACAGATTCAGAATGTGTGGTATGCTCTGGAAAACACTCTGAACTCAGAGTGTTGGATTTTGCATTTCTGTAAACACTCTGAATTCTGTTTTTATACCCTGGAGATGTGAACAATAACTTAATTTACAGTTTCAAGTCTGAAAACTTACAGATCAAATCAAAAACAGCTTGCATAACCTCATTGTCATCAACTAGCACCCCTCCCACCCCCTCCCCCCAGCACAATAATGGGCAGATGAAAAACAACTACCAGAAGCTAAGCTGAATTCATCAGTGTAGAAGCTAGCTTCAACACAGAGTATAATTTGTTCGTTGCTGACTCCAGACAAAACATCAAAAACAAAAATCGATGTATATGGCTCCTGCCATTCATTGTTGGCTGAGGCAACAACCTCCTGTAGCCGAAGCTCCATGGCTCCCCCTCGACTATCCCCTACCCCACCCCTATACAACCAACTTGCAAAACAACTGGGTGGTTTCCTACAGATGACGTGAACAGAGATCTATCCAACAACAAAACAATTTTTGCTCCTGACTCCTCGTAAACACAGCTGAGGAAATGGCAACAGGCAAA
>NC_041388.1:584394101-584428252 GCF_002162155.2 Triticum dicoccoides
TTGACCGGAGCGTCCGGCGCAGAGCTCGGGAGCGGCGCCCATAGCAGGAGGCTCGTCCGTCGCAGACTGCTCGGTGAAGATGCGGATGCCGCGGTGCTCGTCGGGCGCGCAGGGCTGGACGACCACCGTGGGAACGGCGGACGCGAAGTCTTCGGGGATGCTCCCGATGCCACGGATCTCGGCGGCGGCGACGTCACATGCCATCGTCTTGGAGCTTCTCACCCTCTTCTTTGCTCCCTTCTGTCTCTCTCCCCCACCGATTCAAACGGTGCAGGCGAAAAACATAGCAGAGCCACACAAATAACGATAGGTGGATATTTGGAGGGAAAAAAAGATCCTGTACTCTTCTTTTGGAAAACATGCAGAAACACCCCTGTAAATGAAAAAAAAACATGCAGCTGCACCATAAAAAGTGGTAGGTTGTTAAGTTAAAAATCATATTTGACATTTCAATAAAAAGAAACCTTTAGAGTTACCTACATTCTAACAGTACAGAAAAAGGCTACCTATTTGTGAGTCAACAGATAACCTGCAAAAAAACTTGTAGCTCAATTGTATGCAAAAAAATCTTGTAGCTCAATTGTATGCAAAAAAACCTTGTCGAGATTGCAAAAATACAGGTTGCCTATAGTTATGAAGAAAGTTCTACTACCCCAATTGCAACAATCAAAGACCCGACTTGCATGTCTATTGGTAAAACAATCTTTAGTAGATACAACTACACGCAAAACACCGCTTGCAAAAGTGGCGTCAAACAAAAGACCCCAGTGCAAGTCAAGAGTTGACTTGCAAGTGGCACCAAAACAAGGAACCCGATTGCAAAGTCGAAGGTTCGGCTTGCAAGTGGCATGAAATAAAAACTACGGGCGCACAATTGCGAGTTGAGGGTTCACTAACAAGTGGAATAAAAGAAAGAACACGGATGCAAGTCGAGGGCCGGCTTGCAAGTGTCATCAAATAAAATAGACCCAATTGCAAAGTCGAGGGTTCACTTGCAAGTGGAATGAAAAAGGAAACCTATCGGGCGACAATTGCAAGACGATGGTGGACTTGCAACTAGGACAACTACAAAACTGCATCCCCGAGTTGCGAGCACATGGTTGACTTGCAACTAGGGCGATTACAAACTACATTCCTCGAGTTGTGACTCGGGGGTGGACTTGCAACTGGGGTCAATACAAACTACATCCCCTCGAGTTGCGAGTCGAGGGTGGACTTGCAACTGGGTCGACAGAAACCCCTAGTTGCAGGTCGATGGTCTAATTGCAACTATTATGAAACAAGAACAAAAAACAACATCCCCCCCTCCGAGTTGTTAGTCGAGGGTGGACTCGCAACTAGGGCAAGTACAAAACTACATCCCCGAGTTGCGAGTACATGGTTTACTTGCAACTGCAATTACAAACTATATCCCTTGAGTTGCAAAGTCAGGGGTGGACTTGCAACAGGGGTTGAAAACAAAACAACACCCCCCCAAGTAGCGAGTCGGGGGTGGACTTGCAATTGGGCCGACAAAAACCCCTAATTGCAGGTCGAGGGCCTAACTGTAACTACCATGAAACAACAATAGAAAACAACACCCCTCGAGTTGCGAGTGGAGGCTGGACTTGCAACTAGGTGCAACTAGAAAACTACATCGCCGAGTTGCTAGAACATGGTTGACTTGCAACTTGGGCGATTACAAACTACATCCATCGAGTTGCGAGTCAGGGTGGACTTGCAACTAGGGAAACTACAAAACTACATCCCCAAGTTGCGAGCACATGGTTGACTTTCAACTGGGGCGATTACAAACTACATCCCTCGAGTTGTGAGTTGGAGGTGGACTTGCAACTGGGGTGAATACAAAACCACATTCCCTCGAGTTGCGAGTAGAGGGTGAACTTCCAACTAGGGCAACTACAAAACTACATCCCCTAGTTGCGAGTACATGGTTGACTTGCAACTGGGGTGAGTACAAACTACATCCCTCGAGTTGCAACTCGGGGGTGGACTTGCAACTGGGGTGAAAACAAACACCCCCCTCCGAGTTGCTAGTCGAGGGTGGACTTGCAACTGGGCCGACAGAAACCCCTAGTTGCAGGTTGAGGGCCTAATTGCAACTACCATGAAACATGAAAAAAAAGACAACACCCTCGAGTTGCGAGTCGAGGGTGGACTTGCAACAACAAAACTACACCCTCGAGTTGCGAGTCGAGGGTGGACCTGCAACAACAAAACTACACCCTCGAGTTGCGAGTCAAGGGTGGACTTGCAACTAGGGAACTACAAAATTACACCCCCGAGATACGAGTCGAGGGTGGACTTGCAACTAGGGCAACTACAATACTATATCCCCGAATTGCGAGTATATTATTGACTTGCAACTAGGGCGATTACAAAGTACATCCCTCGAGTTGCAAGTTGGGGTGGACTTGCAACTGGAGTGAAAACCAAAAAAACACCCCCCCCCCCCGAGTTGCGAGTCGGGGGTGGACTTGCAACTGAGGCGATTAAAAACTACATCCCTCGAGTTGCGAGTCGGTGGTGGACTTGCAACTAGGTGATTACAAACTACATCCCTCGAGTTGCGAGTCGGCAGCGGACTTGCAACTAGGCTAATTAGAAAACTACATCCCCGAGTTGCGAGTACATGGTTGACTTGCAACTGGGTTGAATACAAACAACACCCCTCCTCCAAGTTGCGAGTCGAAGGTGGACTTGCAACTGGGCCGACAAAAAACCCTAGTTGCAGGTCAAGGGTTTGCAGGTCAAGGGTCTAATTGCAACTACCATGAAACAAGAACAAAAGACAACATCCCTCGAGTTGCGAGTTGAGGGTGGGCTTGCAATTTGGGCAACTAAAAAACTACATCCCCGAGTTGCGAGTACATCATTGACTTGCAATTGGGGCAATTACAAAACTACATCCCTCGAGTTGCAAGTTGGCGTGGCCTTGCAACTTGGGTGAAAACCAAAACAACACCCTCCGAGTTGCGAATCGAGGGTGGACTTGCAACTGGGCCGATAGAAACCCCTAGTTGCAGGTCGAGGGTCTAATTGCAACTACCATGAAACAAAAACAAAAGACAACACCCCCTTGAGTTGCAAGCCGAGGGTGGACTTGTAACTAGGGCAACTATTAAAACGACACCCCCGAGTTGCGAGTCCAGGGTGGACTTGCAACTAGACCGACAGAAACACCTAGTTGCAGGTCGAGGGTCTAATTGCAACTACCATGAAACAAGAAGAATAAACAAAACACCCCTAGTTGTGAGTCAAGGGTTGACTTGTAACTGGGTGAACCTACAGTTACAAGAAAGCCCCCAGTTGCGAGCCGAGTGTTGACTTGCAACTAGGGCCTTGAGTTGCGTGCCGAGTGTTGACTTGCGACTAGGACCTTGAGTTGCGAGTTCCAGATCAACTTGCGACTAGGGGCAAACTACAACTACAAAAAGCTAGGTCCAAGTTGCTAGTCAAGGGTTGACTTGCAACTAGAGCCTCCCCCCCTCCCCCCTGAGTAGCGAGTTATGGTCGACTTGCAACTAGGGCAACCTACAACTACAAAAAGAAAAGGAAGCCCCCACTTGCGAGTCTAGGGGTTGACTTGCAACTAGGGACCTCGAGTTGCGAGTCCGGGGTCAACTTGCGACTAGGGGCAACCTACGACTACAAAAGAAAAAGAAGCCCTCAGTTGCGAGTCTATGCTTGACTTGCAACTAGGAATTTCGAGTTGCGAGTTAGGGGTCGACATGCAACTGGGGCAAACCTACAAAGTACAACTGGGGCAACCTAGAACTACAAAGATAAAGAAGCCCCTAGTTGCCAGTCGAGGATTGACATGAAACTAGACGGCACCCCCTCCCTCTCCCCCCAAGTTGCGAGTTAGGGCTCGACTTGCAACTGGGGCAAAAAAACAAAAATTACAAAACAGCCCCCTAGTTGTGATTCGAGTCTTGACTTGCAACAGGGCGACTATACAACTACAAGAAAAACCTTGTTACCAGTGTTGACTTACAACTGAGGGACAAAAAAATATATACACAAAAACCTTAATACATTTTTCTAATCACTTAGTCCCAAAAAATCGAGAAAGTATTTTTAAGAACTTATTTAAGCACAAAATAGAACACTGGTTTGCCGTTTTTCAAGATTTTTGTACCCCTATGTAATTGAAGGAACATGCTTAATACGTTACAGAAAAAAGACAAACAAAAAATGGACAGAGTAGACAAATCACCTTCATTCAAGAAATAAGAAAAGAAATCAAACAAACAAAGAAGGATTATAACACTAAGGGGTGAATAGGAGAAAAATATATGGCAAAAACTTTACCACAAAGGTTTCATCGGCATCATGAAGATGCAAGCTGAAGCTTCGGCCATTTGCACTCTGACAGTGTGAAGAGCAATCTGGGCAAAGCATCCTGGTTCAAGCAAGAAAAAAAATAAGAAAAGAATAAGTGGCATCCTGATAGAGCTTTGACAAATAAACATAGAAATCTTCCACTCCTGGGGTATGCTAACATCCCCTAGCATAAAAAAAGCTAAATTTTATAGTGGATTCAAGCACCAACTATGAGAATTACAACATGCTTTTGTACAGATTACTACACTGAAATTCCATGAACAAGAACTATACTATCAGCAAAAAAAACCTGCTAGAACTATATCAACAACTACACTGAACCTATTCCAAAAAGGTAAGAAAAAAATGAACAAATTAAAAAAAACTACATGAAAGTAAAAGGAGAACCATTTCTAATTGAAGCATGGACGGCAAAAACCATCAAGATCATACATCAAAACAAACATAAAAGATTGCTGGTTGAACACTTAAAGACTATGGCAACACTGTCAGCTAAGCGAATTGCTTAATTTCAAAACTGAAGCTAATCTGACAGATAATCAAGTTAGACTCCTACTATGGAAGAAAGATTGCAGCAAAGCAAGAAGCTCACGCACAACAAAAAGAAAGTCTCATGGCATGAACTACAAAAAACATGTTTTTGGTACAAAAATATTACACACTGAAACTTCCCATGAATAGCTATACTATCAACAAAAAGCCTGCTAGAACTACATCATACAACTACACTTAAAAGTCCATGGACTACAACAACACGCTACACTGAACCTTACATCAACACATACATATACTCATCTATTTCCCCCCTTGTTCCAGTCTTCAGAGCAGAACCATGGTGCTAGTCTGCTAGATAATTGATTTTCAGGCACAACCTTTCCTCATCACAAAGACGTGCCAAAAACAAGTAACTAATCTTCAAAGATACAACTAGAAACTAGATAGTCCGGACACGTTTATATTCTAGCACAGAAGTTCGGCACTTGCTTGTTTTGGCCATATCAGATCCAGAGACACTTGAAATAGCAAGCAGTTTTGTATTCTATGCACACAAAGCTGGGCAAGACACACCACTCCCGTGCATCATAATGCACCACTAATAGGGTTGATTTCAATCTAACAAACTGATATTTTTTGTGGATTAATTAGATAACAGATTAGGGAAACCACCAAAATGTGCCCACTGCCGGTGTCAGCCTGCCTCTGCGTGCGTCCACAAACACATTAAAAAACAACTTACCACTATCTCACAACAATTTCTACTCCTATTGCTGCAACAAAACAAAGTTGATTTAGTGCAGACTGTTAGCAAAGTTGATTTTACCCTGACACAAGTAATCGGAATGCTCACTAAGACAAATAAGAAAAGGCACATGTACAAATTATGATACTGGACAAGCATTAACAAAAGTTATACTGACATGAAAAAATAGAACAGCATGGATCTAGACTGAAAAACAAATCAACCTTGATTCATACAAGAAATGAATTCTACCAGGAGATAAAAAAAACTGCATATCGTTTAAACCCCTAACACTAAAACACACAAACAAAAAAATGGCATATACTGAATCTCTGCACACTACCCAGCGACCACACTGAATAATTTACCTACTTGAACTCCCCCCTCCCCACATTTGGATGTATTTGAGGGAACGAACCTTAGATAGATGAATACATAAACAAATATAGGGATGGTGCTAATCTGTGAGGAACCCTGCCCACATTAGAGTCGATTGAGGCACAAACCCTAGATTGATGATACACAAACAAAAAGAAGAGGGATGGTGCTAATCTGTGAGCAAGGACAATAACCGGACAGAAACAATAACTGGGCAAAAAACTCACTCCAATGGCGTTTCTCTCCCTTCTCACTCTCCAGAAATCGCCGCCGCTGGGAGGAGCGCCTGTCGAAGAGGAATGGGGAACGGGCGACATGAATGCCAGGGGAAAATGGATGGTCGCCCCTCTCTCCAAAACTGCAGTCAGAGGGAGAAAATGGGCCGCCCAACCCAACTATCGCGACAACGACCCGGTCCGCTACTAGTATCGACCTGAAAACAGGCCGCGCGACAGACAACAGCCACGAGCGAACGCACCAGCGGGACAAAAAAACAAGTTTGCGCGAATCTTAAAGACATACAAGATTCAATGGCTCTGAACTTAGATGTGAGATAGCTATTTCACGTCTAGATGTGAAATAGCAAATCCGATTTCCAAATGCATGCATATTTGCGATGAGCTACTATGTAAAATGTTCTCCTGTCCAGGTAAGAATTCGGGCATCGAGAGGCGCTACGTGCACCTCGACGAGGAGCTCCTCGGCGCGCACCCGGACTTCAGCGACCGCGCGCTGCCGACCCTCGACGCGCGGATTGACATGGCCTCGGCCGCGGTGCCCGAGCTCGCCGCGTCCGCCGCGGCCAGGGCCATCGCCGAGCGGGGGCGCCCGGCCGCCGACGTCACGCACCTCGTCTTCAGCACCTACTCCGGCAGGAAGGCCCCCAGCGCCGACCTCCGCCTGGCGTCGCTGCTCGGCCTCCGCCCCACCGTGTCCCGCACCATCCTCAGCCTCAACGGCTGCTCCGGTGGCGGCAGGGCGCTGCAGCTCGCCAAGGAGCTCGCCGAGAACAACCGCGGCGCGCGCGTCCTCGTGGCCTGCTCCGAGCTCACCCTCATCGGGTTCTACGGGCCCCAGGAGGGTCGCCTCGACACCATCCTGGGCAACGGCATATTCGGCGACGGCGCGGGCGCCGTCATCGTCGGCGCCGACCCCGTCGACTGCATTGAGCACCCGCTGTTCGAGATGGCCTTCGCCACGCAGACGACGATACCGGAGACCGAGAACGAGATCACCACGCGGCTCATGAAAGGCGGCCTCGACTTCCACGTCTCCATCCGGGTGCCGAAGCTGCTGAAGAGCAACATCGAGCGCTGTCTGATCGACACGTTCGAATCTATTGGGATCAGTGCTGAGTGGAATGATCTCTTCTGGGCGATCCACCCTGGTGGCCGTGCGATTTTGGACCACGTTGAGCAACTGCTCGGGCTGGGCGTCGAGAAGCTGGCCGCGAGCCGACGGGTGCTGAGAGAGTACGGGAACATGAGTGGCGCCACGGTGCTCTTCGTGCTCGATGAGCTGCGCCGGCGTAGGGCAACGGGAGAAGAGGTGGCCGAGTGGGGTGTGATGATGGCGTTCGGTCCGGGGATCACGATCGAGACCATGGTGCTGCACGCGGCAGGCAGCCTCAAGGAAAACTAGCTATTCTTAAAGAGCAACTGAATCATATGTTTCTGGAGGTTGTGTAGTACTCCCTTCGTCCGGAAATACTTGTCCCAAAAATAGATGTATCTAGACGTATTTTAATTCTAGATATATCCGTTTCTATTCATTTTTGTGACAAGTAATTACGGACGGAGGGAGTACTTATGATCTTGGACTGGGCTAGGTTGCTGTAGCAACCACTAAACATGAAGAGTAGACTTAATTATAAGAAACAGCCAACTTCACCTAAAAAAAAATAAAAAAAAAATAGAATAAGAAAGAGCCAACTTAACATGGCTATGTGCATCCACGTTGGAGTTCCTCCCTTCATTTATCTTTATTCTATAGCGATGGCTTTGCCTTATCTATTAATCAAGAAGAGCATAGAGTTTTACAAATGTCTCTTAAAACATAACATGACGATTACTCGCGCAATATAACTTGGCCTAGATTTTAGAACCCGCGGTGACTCATAGTTTCACCTCGTCAAAGATGATGTTCAGCAAGATCGGTGGCAGGGCACACTTTTGCCGAAAGACGTGTAAGTTTCTCTCGTCCATATTTTCCAAGAGACAAGTGTGGTGAGGAAGGTCATGGCTCGACTGTTCGGGTTTTGCATGGCTGTTCTCTTGTCCCACCAATCCTTAAAGGAGCCGTCCAAATGCCAAGTGGATGTATTCATGTGTACAAGGCCTAGCTTCTCGATGATCAATCTCCAAAGTCCAAGGGTGTAGCACACTTGAAGGATAGATGAGCTCCAATTTCTTGCTCCCTTTTACAAAGAGGATAAAGTCCACAATTTGTTCACCCACGTCTTTCAAACTGATAGGCGTTCCAAGTCTAATCTTGCAATGCCAACCAACCAAAAAAATTGATTTTTGGAAGGGCCCAAACTATGAGATCCATGGAGGAGTGGGTCATGCCAAGGAATTGAGGCGGTGGACGCCGAATAGAACCATATGTCATTTTTTTCAAAATACGACACGTTCCGCATCAAATTGGCGGAATTTTGCACAGGGCGCCCCCTGACAAGGCCGGTCCATGTAGCGAGTACGGTTTCTCTAACAAGCTGGTACAATAGCGGCTAGGGCCCTATAATGTTCCTTTTCATTCGACTTTTTTTAAACGTGGGAACAAATATTTTGAAAAAGTGATTATTAGTTGAGGATATTTATTAAAAAGCATTTTTTAAAAATGTGAATATTTTCAAAAAAAACTAAAAATTTACTAAAACGCACACATTTTTTGGAAAATTAAGAAAATGAACTCTTTTGAAAACATAATGTTTTTTGCGAAATGCAAACATATTTTGGAAAAAGGACATTTAAAAAAAACTTTTTTCCGATTTTTTTGAATTTTTTAACTTTTATAAAATGTAAATACATTTGGTATGTGAAGATTTATTAAAACATGAACATTTTTTTAAAACAAAAAAATTCTTAAAAGGTTGAATATTTTTTGTTCCAAACATATTTTTTGAAAATTACCCAAAAAGAACTAAAATTTTGAAAAAGGAAAAAAACGTAATAAAATTCTGCAAAATAGAATAAAATAAAAAATATAATAACCAAAAACCTATCAAGAACCTTTCTGACCGTTCCCAAAACCAGGTCCAGTACGAGGGGCAGGCCCAGTTACCTGGTCCACTCGCTCTCCTATGTGCGTTTCTGCGGCAATTTAAAGCAACAACCCTTAATTATGGAATACCCTAAGAAGCAAAACCACTAGTTAAGGAGTATCCCTTAACTGGGTAATTCCCCCGCCTTCGCTGGTTTGACAAATGGCATAATTCATGTATGACACTTGTCGTAATGTGAGAGTTTCTCTTTTTACTGTAGTTTCATTTTTTATAAAATATTGTATCTCTTGAACCGTGCATCCGACCGAACATGATAAGATTTCGAGTCTCTGCGCTCACTGTGCTAGTAACTGAATTAATAGCTAGCACACAGTACATGATGTAATATCAAAATAAAACACATGTCATGAATATTACATCGTAGATTTAGAGTTTAAATATTACACTTGTGTGACACAAAGTTAGCATACAGACAAAATACAGTGGAAAAGCAAATAATTTTTTTATGGAGTTGTGTCCGTGTAGGTCAGTTCATCGAATGTACTAGCAAGTCATACGGAAATGATATAATAGACCTACTTGTACATGCTTGTATACCAAAAGGATAGGCTAGTGGTTGTTTTGCAGAAATGCTATTTTCCCCTCATCATGTCAAGATTTTCAAAACTAGGTCCCATTTTAATAGGTTTAGACGAACTTTATCACAAAAAGGATGGAAATAAAAAACAAAACCGGAAAAAATCAAGAAAAAATAAAATGGAATAAACCGGTTCATGAAAAAAGAATACCGGAAAAAAATGAGTCATAAGCACGGTTGCGGTTTTCACTTTCTTGGAAGCACCATTTGTTATTTCCCTTATTTTCGGTGGTGTGCTTCTCACGGAAGCAAATATGTGTTTCCACGAGAAGCCAACCTATTTTTTTCCAAGAAGGAATCATAATTTTTCGTTCTTTTTTTTCTTAAAAGCACAACTGTTCTTCTCGCCAAAGAAAATCTAAGTTTTCACAAGATATCAATTATGTACCTGTGTTGTGGAAACGTATTTTTTCCAAGAAGCACGGCTCACGGAAGCAATTATGTTCTTACACGAGAAACAAATATGTGCTTCTCATGGAAGCATGTTTTTTTTTGATGAACAGTTGTGCTTCTCGTCAAAGTAAATATGTGCTTCTAGACGAAGCAAGTTTATGCTTCTCGTGAAATCATAGTTTTTTCTCCGAGAAGTATTGTGTTTCACAAAAAAAACATTCAATACCTAGGAAAAACCAAGCGAAAACCAGCAAAGAAAAAATAACCCGAAAACCCCATCTTAAACCCGAAAAGGCATAAGAAAAATTAGTGAAAGCACCCAACAGGCGACAGCTAGACACATCACTTGACGGGCTCCAAGGCTACCAAAAGTGACCCGTGGAGGTCCCCCCGAAGGGGTAACCTCTATTTTGTTGCTCATGTTCCCCACATACACCATGGCGAGGGTCAACCAAACATGCACCTTTGGGACGCCCAGAGCTGGGGTTAGGTGCTGGGTTTCGTTCTTTTTCTTGTAGTTTCTTTTTCTATTTTCATTTTCTTTTATCATTTCTTTTCATGTTTTCCTTTTTTAGTTTTTAGTGAAATTTTATAAATGTTCACAAATTAAAACAATGATATAAATATTAGTAATAGCACGAATTTTGTTCACTAATCTGGAAAATGTTCATCGGTTTTTAAATACATTCAGACATTTGAAAAATGTTTTGGGAATAAAAAATGTTCTGTATTCTCTAAAAAATTATTATTTTTTAAATGTTCCCGAATCTTAGAAGGGTTCCCCAATGAAAAATTGTTCACCAAATTAGAATGTTCCAAAATTTAAAAATCTCTGTGAATAAAAAATGTTCAAGAATTATAGAAACATTTAACAAATTTCGAAAATTAAAAGTAAACAAGAAATATAATTAAAAAACGAAATAAATTTGTAGATAAAATCAAAGTAAAAACTGGAATCTTTCGAAAGGGAAAATAACAGTGAAGCCCGAGTGGTTCTGCCCGTGTATGAGAGCGTGAGGGCAGTAGGATCCAGCTTCTCGGAATGCCACAAGGAAGAGGCGAATGTCTTTCTTATGAAAATCAGTACCAATACCTACTGTTTATATTTATATTTTTCGTGATTGCTGAACATATGTGCAAGTGTAGAAACTCCACAAAAAAGTATGTTGTATCTTATAATTCGACCGATCATATTGTTTTCTATACTGCACCTTATCTGTACTACATAACATATAAAGCTCTAGAAGAAAAGAAAGAAACTAGGAATCAAATAAAGCTAGCAATTCAAGATTCAAACTCCAAACGTTTCTTTTATCTTGCATGATGGAAGACCGTGTCAAATTGTCATTGCATGACGTTTTCTTTTCTTTTTGCTGGTTGGAGATCAAGCTATTGGGTTTTCCAGTTTGGTTGTGCATACTACACAATCTACACTACTCAGGTAAGAAGAAAGGTTTGACAACAAAAGTTTACAAAGACAATGATTGCTAGCATAGGGGGGAGTGGTTTCTCAGACAAATCACCTATTGACACCTCATACACAGTAGATTTTTATTGGCTAACTTAAACTAAGCTAGGGAATCTTATTTGACAAAATATCATAATTGTTGACCCAAACATTGTAGAACCAATTACAAGATATTTTGTAGATGCTCAAATAAACACAACAAGATACGAAATGCATTTAAGTGATGCAAATTATTCTCTACATGAATGGATGTGATTTTGTCGCATTTGTTGGATTTTGATAAAATTTAATCCACCATAACGTTTGGAACTAAAATATTTGAAAAAGACCAACAACATATTTTTCACTACAAAATAGAGTTCAATGTTAGCATTGGTGTATTTCTAAAGATACATGTTTGAGTTGTATAACAGTAAATTAGGAGTATGAATATACACACAGCACAAATATGTGGATAATATTGTTACATACAGTAGTAACTAACACGCATGATTGCACGATCAAGGTTCTAAGAATCAAACTAGTTAAGATTCAGTGAGAATGATTTACAAAATAAGTAAAAATATTTAGTATAAATAAAGGGCGGACTAGGGAAATATTTGTAATGGCCTATCAAACTAGACAACCATGTTACCACCTTATGCAATCATTTGCTTCCTTAGAACATCTCCAATAGGCGTGCGATTTTAGCGCCGCGCTGGAAAAATCATCTTTTTTGTGCGCGTGCAGCCATTTCGGGCGCTCCAACGCACGTGCAAAAAACACGCGCGCGATATAGTTGATTCAGCGCGTGGAGCAAAACGGCATCGCGTGCCACTTATTTCGTGCGCCAGCTCCTGCGCGCTGGACACTCGCGCCCGCGACCCACTGCCGCCACCCTCTCCGACCGCCCCGCCCCACGCCGCTGCCGGCGAAATTCGACCGATGGAAGGCCGCGCCGACATCCCCCCAACCCCTCCCTACACCCGCGATTCCTCCGTCGCTGGCGCAAACCCTAGCTTGGGGTTGAGCTCCGGTTTCGCCGCCGACCCTCCTCTAAGCACCGGTCTCGCACACGGCCTTTTCATGGCGCTACGGATGACCTCGGCGGGTGGCGTCGCCGGCGCCCGCCGTGAAGCCACGTGGCTCCCTCTCCAAGCAACCAAATGCGGCGGCCGCGAAGGCGGGCAAGGTGTTCGGGAAGAAGAACAAAGCGGCGGCCGACTCTTCTAGGCGACCGAAGAAGAAGCTTGCAGGGCGTGCAGCGGATGTGGCGCCGACCGAACCGCCGGCGAGCTCGCTTGTTGCACCGGCGGATGATGCGCACAAGGTATGATCTCTTCCCCCCTTTTTTGCTGTTGTTTTTTTACATGAATGGATACATATGGATAGCTTAGTTTTCTTGTACATACTTTGTAGTTTCAGTGATGAGACATATATGTCAACTATGGGTGTTGGCTCCAGCAATTCTCATTGGTCTCAAACCAATGAAGTGCATGAAGATGATCATGAGCTTGAGGTGGACGAGGATGGTGAGGGTATCGTCGATGCACCGAAAGGAAGAGCGGGCAACTACACCATGGAGGAAGACATCTTGCTATGCAATACATGGTTGCAAGTGTCTATGGATGCCAACGTTGGAGGGGAACAAAGTAGAGATGCATATTGGATCCGGATGAAGGAGAACTTTTATGTACACAACACGAGTGGAATTCACCGCACGGAGAGATCTCTTCGCTCCCGGTGGTCGACAATTAACAAAGATTGTCAAAGATGGGCGGCGACACTTAAGGTGGTTGACACGATCAACCCAAGTGGCACTAATGATAGAGATAGGGTAAGCCATTTCTTTCATGCTAACTTGTTCCTTCCATGTTCATGCTTTTTGTTGTTGTTTGAAATGCTAACCTTTTTTGTAGCTCGCTATTGCACAAAACTTATTTCAAGGAGAAGAGAAGAAGATCGAGAAAAGGGAAGGTCAAGAAAGGGAGACCATTTGTGTTTGCCCATTGCTACAATGTGTTGAAGGATGAAGAGAAATGGAAGCCCCGTGATGAAGTAGAGGAGAGCAAGAAAAGCAAGGCAACTATTGATTTGGATGATTATGAAGAGGAGGCATCAAGTGATGGTGGCAAGAGAAGCCCTACATCAAACTCGGTTGCTTACTTCAAGGCCAAAAAGACCAAATGGAGGCAAGAAAGATGCAAAAGAAAAGAAGAAGAAGAAGAAGAAGAAGAAGAAGAAGAAGAAGAAGAAGAAGAAGAAGAAGAAGAAGAAGAAGAAGAAGAAGAAGTAGAAGAAGAGGGGATATTGTCGGCGTTCTGGGAACGGGGGTCCCCAGACTTGCCTGCCTGCGGCCTGCAGTGTGGCTCAAGTGGGGGCCCAGCGCGGCCCATCTTCATCAGCTCAAGCTCAAGACCCTCGCGAGGGGCCAAGCCTCGCCGGGCGGACGACAAAAAGCTTCCTCGGAAGCAGCCTCATCAGGCAGGCTCGTGAGGAGGCGGAGAGATCAAGGCAGGGATACCTCGCGAGGAGCCCGTGATGCAAGCCATGACGATCGAGACCAGGCGGGCGCCAGACGGGCGCCGGCCTGCGTAGTGTCCTTGTTCCCCCTTTGGTGCAAAGGGGGCAAGCACAGGCCAAGGCATCAGGCAAAGGTTACCATTCCGGTGCAACGAGACCAAGACCAACAGAGCAGCAGGACAGAGGTCACCGTGGAGCCCAAGACGGCGTCACCACCAGTGCTTTTGGCAGCCGAAGACCACCTTTGATCAGGATAACTTGTACTAGATGTTCCCCTTCAAAATGGCCAATTGTTGGCGCCCTTCCCGCTCATTATTTGGGGAGAGGCCCAGGGCCTCTATAAATAGAGCTAGCCACCACAGAGTAGGAGGGATCGACACACCTAGACATCTAGAGATCTGATAGAGCCCTAGCAGAGAGAGAGGGAGGCGACTGAACTCATCCAAGCAGTTCATCGCACCAGCTCAAGAACACCTCTCGCGAGGCTGTTCTTCCCTTGTACTATTCATCATCAGCCCCTGAGGCAATCCACCACACCACACACTGGAGTAGGGCATTACACCACAACGGTGGCCCGAACCAATATAAACCTCGTGTCCCTTGTGTTGTTCGTTGTTTCCAGCTTAGATCACGCGAGGAGATTGGACGTAGATCAGTAGGGGAGAGATCTCCACGCGCACCCCAGTGTTCGAACCTCAAGGGTCTGCCGAACCCAAAATCCGACATTTAGTGCGCCAGGTAGGGGGTGCACCGGAGTTCTCCCTCCTGACGACCCGCTCTCCCCCAACATCGCATCCCGCCCTCATGGCGGACAATGTGCCGCCCACTCCAGCAACGGATGGCGGCACTGGGGCCAGGGGGCTCCGGGCCTTGGCCCCCACCTCGCGACAGGTGAAGTGGCCGCACAAGTTCAAGCCCGAGATGCCGCTGCGCTACAACGGCGCGACGGACCCGATGATTTTCCTGCTGGCCTACGAGGAGGCCGTCCTCAGAGCCGGGGGTGACGACCGGGTGATGGCCAACTAGTTACCTATGGCCCTCACCGGCGTCCCGTGCGGGTGGCTCCTCCACCTGCCGACGGCCTCTGTCACCTCCTGGGAGGAGCTGCGCGACCTCTTCCTCGCCCGTTTCGCTGCACCAGCGCCGCCCGTCGTCACAGCTCTCCTAGGTGGCTCCCAGGCACCACCCTCGAGCCATCACGTCAAGCCGTTCACCCGCCGGATCAGCACCGCCTCCAAGCGTCGAGAAGCCCCCCGGGCTGGGTGGCGCCCGAGGCCGACCTAACCTTCGACTCGGAGGACCACCCCTTCAACCCCATCGGTTCGGGCACGCTCCCGATGTTGTGCACCCCCACCATCTACCAAGTGGCCGTCACCAGGACCCTCATCGACGGTGGTGCCAACCTCAACGTGCTCTCGGTGGAGGCCTTCAGCCTCCTCCACGTGCCGCTGGAGCGGCTCCAACCCATCAGGCCTTTCTCGGGCGTCGGAGCCGGTTCCACCGCCTCCTTGGGACAGATCCGCCTCCCAGTGACCTTCGGCACCTGTGACAACTTCCGCACGGAGCTGATCGACTTCGACATCGCCCCCATTGGTCTCCCCTACAACGCCATACTCGGCTATCCGGCCTTGGCTCGGTTCTTGGCAGCAACTCACCCGGCGTACAACCTCATGAAGATGCCTAGGAGCAGCGGCGTCCTCACCGTGTCAGGAGACACAAGGGATGCGCTGCAGGTGCTCCATCTTGTTTTCAGGGCGGCCGCGGTAGCACAGCCCACTAGCACTGACGCCCTTGAGCCAAAGGGGGCTGCACCAGCTAAAAAGAAGCAGCTATTCACCCAAGACAAGGCAGAAACCAAGCAGGTACCAGTCGACGAGGACGGGTCCACTGGCGCCACCTTCACCATAGGGGCCAACCTCGAGCCCGAGCAGGAGGATGCCCTGGTGAGGTTCCTGCGTGCAAACAAGAAGGTGTTCACATGGGAACCTGATCAGTTGGCAGGGGTCCCAAGGAAAGTGATTGAGCATCACCTCAACGTGTGCCCCAATGTGCGCCCCGTGAAGCAGAAGGCGAGGCGGCAGTCCACTGAGAAACAGGCTTTCATCGTTCAAGAGACCGGAAAGCTAGAGGCGGCAGGAGTTATCCGCGAGGTCCGCTACCCTGATTGGCTGGCTAATCCAGTCGTTGTGCCAAAAAAGGGAGGAAAGGAGCGCATGTGTGTCGACTTCACCAACCTCAACAAGGCCTGCCCGCAGGATCCATTTCCGCTCCCCCGCATTGACCAGATAATCGACTCCACCGCAGAGTGTGACCTATTGTGTTTCCTAGATGCCTTCTCGGGCTATCACCAGATCAAGATGGCGGTAGAAGACGTGGAGAAGACGGCTTTCCTGACCCCGTGTGGAGTGTACCGCTATACGTGCATGCCATTTGGGTTGCGCAACGCAGGCGCGACCTTTCAGCAGCTGATGCACATCGCCTTAGGCCGGCAGCTCAGGAGGAACGCTGAAGCTTACGTCGATGACATTGTGGTGAAGTCTCGTGAGGCAAGAACCCTGATACAGGACCTGGAAGAAACCTTTGCGAACCTCAATGAAGTGGACCTACGGCTCAACCCGGAGAAGTGCATGTTTGGAGTCCCCTCGGGCAAGCTCCTGGGTTTCCTCGTGTCCCACAGGGGCATCGAGGCCAACCCGGAGAAGGTCAAGGCAGTCGAAGACATGAGCCCGCCAAGGACCCTCAGAGAAATGCAGAAGCTCACCGGGCGTGTAACTGCGCTGGGGCGCTTCATCTCCAAGCTGGGGGAACGAGCGCTGCCCTTCTTCAAGCTAATGAAGAAAAAGGGCCCCTTCGAATGGACTGAAGAGGCTGACAAGGCATTCCAAGACCTCAAGAGGTACCTTACCAACCCGCCAGTGATGGTAGCTCCGCGTCCTCGGGAGCCCCTAGTGCTCTACCTTGCGGCCACCCCCTACTCCGCTAGCGCAGCCCTGGTGGCGGTCAGGGAGGAGCGCTGTGCCAAGACCGCATCGACCGTCCGAACTGAAGCAAAGCAGAGCCGGGAGGGCCTCGCGAAGGCCGCAACCACAGCTGGAAGGGAACAGCCGCAGCAGGAGAACACACCCGAATCAGGAGAGGCCACTTCAGGCGACCAAGCACTGGGGGCTCCGTCGTCTCAAGAGACGCCTCAACCTATGGAGGACGCAAGCTGCGCCAGCACCCTCAACCTCGTCGAGCATCCCGTGTACTTCGTCAGCACGGTGCTACGGGACGCAAGGGCACGATACCCTATGCCTCAAAAAATCCTCCTCGCGCTACTAGTGGCCTCACGCAAGCTGCGCCACTACTTCCAAGGCCATCCCATCAAAGTCGTCTCAGCATATCCCTTGGAAATAGTACTCAAGAGCCCCAACTCAGCTGGGAGGGTCGCTGAATGGAACATTGAACTACAGGCATTTCAGCTAGAATTCAGTACGGCCAGAGTCATCAAGGGAGCCGCACTTGCGGATTTCGTGGCAGAATGGGCAGAAGCGCCGGGTCTCGAGGCAGGCGAAGACCGATCACTTTCCCCGGGAAGTGAAGCACTGGACGGCTGGGTCATGTACTTCGATGGGGCGTTCTCCCGACACGGTGCGGGAGCTGGCGCAGTGCTCGTATCCCCTACCCAGGACAAACTCTACTACGCCGTACAACTCTGCTTCCAGCACGGAGAAAAGGTCTCCAACAACATAGCGGAGTACGAAGGCCTAATAGCAGGCTTGAAGGCCGCGGTTGCCTTAGGGGTAAAGCGCCTCATCATCAAGGGCGATTCGCAGCTCCTTATCAACTTCTCCAACAAGATATACGAGCCAAAGGACGAGCACATGGAAGCCTACCTCGCTTAGGTTCGCAAGATGGAGAAGCAGTTCTGGGGGCTGGAGTTGCAACACGTGCCCCGGGGCACCAATCAAGAAGTTGATGACATTGCCAAGAGGGCATCTCGGTGGCTTCCTCAGGAGCCTGGCGTCTTCGAGGAGCGGCTCTTCAAACCCTCGGCGGCGCCGTCACTGTCGAGCACGGCGCAACCAAGGGAGGAGCTCCCTCAGCCGCCTGCCCCAGGAGCCCCGGTCTGCGGCCCGGCCTCAGGGGCATGCCTGCTCCTGGCGTTAGAGCCTCAGGAAGGGTGTTGGATCCCGGAGCTCAAGAACTACCTGATGCAAGGGACTCTGCCAGAGAACGAGGAGGAAGCGGAGCGTGTGGCGCGTCAGGCCACATCTTATTGCATCAAGGATGGAGAGCTCTATAGGAGGCGACTGAATGACGTGTCCCTACGTTGCATCTCCCGAGAGCAAGGGAAGGAGCTACTGGCGGACATACACGGCGGAGACTGCAGGCACCACTCGTCGTCACGAACCCTCGTCAGCAAGGCGTTCCGTAGCGGATTCTACTGGCCCACGGCGCTCGCCGACGCTGTTGAGCTGGTGAAGTTTGCGAGGCCTGCCAGTTTCACGCTAAGCAGATCCGTCAGCCTGCGGGGGGTCTACAGACTATACCCCTCTCATGGCCGTTCGCAGTTTGGGGGGTGGACATTATGGGCCCGTTTCCTCGGGCGCCAGGGGGCTATCACTACCTCTACGTCGTTGTGGACAAGTTCACCAAGTGGGCTGAGGTGGAAGTCGTCCGCACAATCCCGACAGGCTCCACGGTCAAGTTCATCAAGAGCCTCGTGAGCCGATTTGGGGTGCCCAACCGCATCATCACCGACAATGGTTCGCAATTCACCAGTAATCTCTTCAAAACATACTGTGCTAACCTTGGAACGCAGATATGCTACGCTTCGGTAGCACACCCCCGGAGCAACGGCCAGGCCGAGTGAGCCAACACGGAGGTCCTGAGGGGCCTCAAAGCCAGGACCTTTAAGAAGAAGCTGGAGGCCTGTGGCAGGGGCTAGTACGACGAGCTCTAGTCCGTGCTGTGGTCAATCCGCACAACTACGACCAAGCTGACTAGCGAGACCCCGTTCTTCCTCGTCTACGGAGCAAAGGCTGTTCTCCCTCACGAGGTCAGACGTCGCTCCGCATGGGTCCTGGCGTTCGACGAGATGCAGTAGGACGCCATGTGGGGGATGGATCTCATGTTGGGGGAGGAACGCCGCCGAGAAGCCGCGCTACGAGCAGCAAGGTATCAACAGGCGCTGCGACAATACCACTGCCGCAACATCCGCCCCGAAACTCTTGAGGTAGGGGATCTCATACTCAGACAGGTTCTCTCCAGGGAGGGGCTGCACAAGCTCTCTCCCATGTGGGAGGGCCCATTCAAGGTTGTTCATGTCTCCAGGCTTGGCTTCGCGCGCTTGGAGACCACGGAGGGGGTACCCATCCAGAACGCGTGGAACATTCAACATCTCTGGAGGTTCTATCCCTGAGAGAGGCCTAGCACCTAGGAAAGGCCCGGTGCCTGTGAAGAAGGCAAATGCCTGTGAAGCT
Organism: Triticum dicoccoides; assembly: GCF_002162155.2. Lineage (NCBI taxonomy): Eukaryota > Viridiplantae > Streptophyta > Magnoliopsida > Poales > Poaceae > Triticum > Triticum dicoccoides. Next base: position 584,413,755 of record NC_041388.1, read on the forward strand.
GCCGTGTTTTGGGAAAGGCCCGGTGCCTGTGAAGAAGGCAAATGCCTGTGAAGCTGCCGTGTTTTGGGAAAGGCCCGGTGCCTGTGAAGAAGGCAAATGCCTGTGAAGCTGCCGTGTTTTGGGAAAGGCCCAGTGCCTGTGAAGAAGGCAAATGCATGTGAAGCTGCCGCATTTCAAGAAAGGCCCGGTGCCTGTGAAGAAGGCCAATGCCTGTGAAGCTCGCCGCCCGTGACACTCTCACGTAATAATGAGTGGGGCTGTACACGCCCCGGAGTCTCCAGAGTGCCGCCCTCGGGCCTCGGGGGCTCCCGCCCACGCCCAGTGGCAGCCCTTAGCTCCGTGCTGGTGAGAAGACGTCGAAGACTAGAATAGATGCCGGACGGGGCTTTTTCATTTGCTTTCTGCAGTTGGCTTGTTTATTCCCGTTTGAAGTTTTATTGAAGCTGTTGACGTTCCTGGTTTGTGACTCTTTATCTTTTTCGCTCGCTTGCCTCGTTTTCTCTCGCACAAGTCTCGCGAGGGAGGTTCGCGGGCGCCCTCGCGAGTGTTTTCTGCCCCGATTGTTTGGAGCTTTCCTGTCCGAGCCCTCTGCGGGAGCACCCCTCCCAGTCTGTGCCTCACAGGCATCGCGACACGAGCGCAAGACCTGGGCCGATCGCCCCCGCAACCAAGACCGAAAGTTACCCCTCCTACTGATCCTTGCTGGGCACAAAGCGCACGGCGAAGCCACGGCCTCGGGAGGCGAGGACCGCGTCAAGCCCCACCGAGCTAAAATAATTCCCGCACATGGGTGCACGGCGCGGGAACACAACGCAGAAATAGCGGAAGCAACACGATGGTTAACAACAGCAGTTCTAACACGCCCCCGCGGGGCCCTATACTACCTTCTATTTTCTGCGCAGGAAAAGAAGGAAAACAAAATGGGTGCGATTCGCCCTGCACCAACCCACAGCGAAGGTTCGAGCTGCTCCTGGGGCTCAGGCGGATCCCTCCTCTCGCTTCGCCGGGGCGCGACGACGGGCTGACCCGCTACCTTCACCCAGGCGGGCGCGATGGTGCGGGGGCTGGTCGCGGCCACCGCTGGAGGAGCTGCTGCCTGAGAGGGAGTCACCGAAGCTCAGCGAACCCCGAGCACCGCCGCATGTATGCCTGTCGCCGTCTTCATCCTGGTCAGTACCGGGGCTGGGCAGGCGGCCGCGGTCGTCGTCTTTAGGGCAGCACCCAGCACGGCGGCCGTCTTCCCCGAACACCCTCACGTAGAGGGTGGCGTCGCCATCGAACTTGAAGTGCAGGGTGCACCACCGGCCCAGGCCGCGCGCGCGGGCAAACATTTGCCAGCCGCGGGTCAGGGCCCCGTTCCCAGAAATGGAGACCTCCAGCGAAGCCCAGGAGGCCTTGCTGCAGCAGCCTTCTGCCTGGAGCCAGAAGCCGCACCAGGCGCTGGCCGGTAGATCACCTACGAAGAAATGGGGGAGCTAGAGCCGGGTGCTGGTTGGGTCCGCTGACCACACGATGAACTCCGGCAGCACCTCCGCAGAGCGAAAGCGTGGCCTAGGGGGGCGTGCAGCCACGGCGTGCCCCCCGTCGGCAGCCGGGCGCTCACCACCGCGCAAGGAACCGCCTCCATGGCCGCGGGAGGCCACTACGGGGACCGTGGAATACTTGCGAGGGCGGCCTCGGCCGCGCTTGGTCGGGGGGGAGTCAGGCCCTGCCTGGAGGGCCTTTCCTTTCTCCGCGTCCGAGAATCTCTTTGGAGCCATGGGAACGGCGAGTAGCCAAGGAAGAAGAAGGAAAGGGGTAGCAGCAAGGGATGGGCTGAAGGGGCTCACGCATCCCTGTACTTATAGCCGGAGGAGGCCAACCACCGAGCACCACGATCGCAGGTAATCATGACCGGTTTCTCTGCATGCAGGGACTTGTCAAGTCGTGCGGTCACCGAGGCATCGTGGGGAAGTGCAGACGCCCATGTGCAATCAATCGCCACGCGGCGCCCAAGGCCGCAGGCTATTGGGGCCCGCGGCGCTTCGCGCTTGCCTCTTCGCTTCCCTGCTAGGCCAAGCCCGTGCGCGCCTTGGGCCCGGGGCTACTGTCGGCGTTCTGGGAATGGGGGTCCCCAGACTTGCCTGCCTGCAGCGTGGCTCAAGTGGGGGGCCCAGCGCGGCCCATCTTCATCAGCTCAAGCTCAAGACCCTCGCGAGGGGCCAAGCCTCGCGGGGCGGACGACAGAAAGCTTCCTCAGAAGCAGCCTCATCAGGCAGGCTCGCGAGGAGGCGGAGAGATCAAGGCAGGGATACCTCGCGAGGAGCCCATGACGCAAGCCATGACGATCGAGACCAGGCGGGTGCCGGCCCGCGCAGTGTCCTTGTTTCCCCTTTGGTGCAAAGGGGGCAAACACAGGCCAAGGCATCGGGAAAAGGTTACCATTCCAGTTCAACGAGACCAAGACCAACAGAGCGGCAGGATGGAGGTCACCGTGGAGCCCAAGATGGCGTCACCACCAGTGCTTTTGGCAGCCGAAGACCACCTTTGGTCAGGATAACTTGTACTAGATGTTCCCCTTCAAAATGTCCAATTGTTGGCACCCTTCCCGCTCATTATTTGGGGAGAGGCCCAGGGCCTCTATAAATAGAGCTAGCCACCATAGAGTAGGGGGGATCGACACACCTAGACATCTAGAGATCTGATAGAGCCCTAGCAGAGAGAGAGGGAGGCGACTGAACTCATCCAAGCAGTTCATCGCACCAGCTCAAGAACACCTCTCACGAGGCTGTTCTTCCCTTGTACTATTCATCATCAGCCCGTGAGGCAATCCACCACACCACACACTGGAGTAGGGTATTACACCACAAAAGTGGCCCGAACCAGTATAAACCTCGTGTCCCTTGTGTTGTTCATTGTTTCCGGCTTAGATCATGCGAGGAGAAGCACCCCATTGTTCAAACCTCAAGGGTCTGCCGGAACCCGAAATCCGATAGATATGATGATTTGAAGAATGCTATGGAAGCTATTGTGAAGGCAAGAAAGGAAGCGAACAAGGTGAGGATGATGGCAAGGAGCCAAGATGCGGCGGCCGAGGAGAGGAGGTTGGCGGCCGAGGAGAGGAGGGTGGCGGCCGAGGAGAGGAAGGTTGCATTGGCCATTGAAGAGCGATCTAGATTATTGGAATGGGAGAAGTACTTGTTCTTCATGGACACATCTAACCTCGATGCTAAGCAAAAGGAGTATGTCAATCTTTCCCGTAAAGACGTCTTGGTCCAAAAAAGAGCCATGGCCATGAGAGGCATGGGAGCTACCATGGGAGGCATGGGTGACATGGGAGACATGGGTGGCTTCGGAGCTACCACGGGAGGCATGGGAGCACCTTCGGGAGGCATGGGCGGCATATGGAAGGCATGGGTGGCTTCGGAGCTACCATGGGAGGCATGAGTTTTGGGTCTCTCATGGGAGGCATTGGAGCATCTTCGGGTGACATGGGTGGACACATGTCTTCCGGTGTGTGTCACATACCTTCGCATGATGCCATTGGAGATCTTTCTGAAGGAAATATGCCCTAGAGGCAATAATAAAGTTATTATTTATTTCCTTATCTCATGATAAATGTTTATTATTCATGCTAGAATTGTATTAGCCGGAAACATAATACTTATGTGAATAGATAGACAAACAGAATGTCACTAGTATGCCTCTACTTGACTAGCTTGTTGATCAAAGATGGTTATGTATCCTAGCCATTGACATGAGTTGTCATTTGATTAACGGGATCACATCATTAGGAGAATGATGTGATTGACTTGACCCATTCCGTTAGCTTAGCACACGATCGTTTAGTATGTTGCTATTGCTTTATTCATGACTTATACATGTTCCTATGACTATGAGATTATGCAACTCCCGTTTACCGGAGGAACACTTTGTGTGCTACCAAACGTCACAACGTAACTGGTGATTATAAAGGTGCTCTACAGGTGTCTCTGAAGTTACTTGTTGGGTTGGCGTATTTCGAGATTAGGATTTGTCACTCTGATTGTTGGAGAGGTATCTCTGGGCCCACTCGGTAATGCACATCACTTAAGCCTTGCAAGCATTGCAACTAATGATTTAGTTGCGGGATGATGTATTACGGAACGAGTAAAGAGACTTTCCAGTAACGAGATTGAACTAGGTATTGAGATACCGACGATCGAATCTCGGGCAAGTAACATACCGATGACAAAGGGAACAACGTATGTTGTTATGCGGTCTGACCGGTAAAGATCTTCGTAGAATATGTGGGAGCCAATATGAGCATCCAGGTTCCGCTATTGGTTATTGACCGGAGACGTGTCTCGGTCATGTCTACATAGTTCTCGAACCCATAGGGTCCGCACGCTTAAAGTTTCGATGACAGTTATATTATGAGTTTATGAGTTTTGATGTACCAAAGGTTGTTCGGAGTCCCAGATGTGATCACAGACATGACGAGGAGTCTTGAAATGGTCGAGACATGAAGATTGATATATTGGAGGCCTATATTTGGATATTGGAAGTGTTCCGGTACCGAGGGGTTACCGGAACCCCCCAGGGGCTTAATGGGCCCTAGTGGGCCTTAGTGGAGAAGAGCAGAGGCGGCTAGGGCAGGGCCACGTGCCCCTCCCCCTCTAGTTCGAATAGGACAAGGAGAGGGGGGTGGCGCCCCCCTTTCCTTCCTCTCCCCCTCCTCTTTCCCCCTTCCCCTAATCCAACAAGGAAGGGAGGGAGTCCTACTCTCCCAGTGGGAGTAGGACTCCTCCTGATGCGCCTCCTCCTGGCCGGCCGCACCTCCCCTTGCTCCTTTATATACGGGGGTAGGGGGGCAGCCCAAGAACACAACAATTGATTTGATCTTTTAGCCGTGTGCGGTGCCCTCCTCCACCATAGTCCACCTCGATAATACTGTAGCGGTGCTTAGGCGAAGCCCTGCGTCGGTAGAACATCATCATCGTCACCATGCCGTCATGGTCGGCTGGATCGGAGTTCGAGGGACGTCATCGGGCTGAACGTGTGCTGAACTCGGAGGTACCGTGCATTCGGTACTTGATCGGTCGGACCGTGAAGACGTACGACTACATCAACCGCGTTGTGTTAACGCTTATGCTTTCGGTCTACGAGGGTACGCGGACAACACTCTCCCCTCTCATTGCTATGCATCACCATGATCTTGCGTGTGTGTAGAATTTTTTTGAAATTACTACGTTCCCCAACAGTGGCCTCCGAGCCCGGTTTTATGCGTAGATGTCATATGCATGAGTAGAACACAAGTGAGTTGTGGGCGATATAAGTCATACTACTTACCAGCATGTCGTACTTTGGTTCGGCGGTATTGTTGGATGAAGCGGCCCGAACTGACATTACGCATACACTTACGCGAGACTAGTTCTACCGACGTGCTTTGCACACAGGTGGCTGGCGGGTGTCAGTTTCTCCAACTTTAGTTGAACCGAGTGTGGCTACGCCCGGTCCTTGTGAAGGTTAAAATAGCACCAACTTGACAAACTATCGTTGTGGTTTTGATGCGTAGGTAAGAACGGTTCTTGCTCAGCCTGTAGCAGCCACGTAAAACTTGCAACAACAAAGTAGAGGATGCCTAACTTGTTTTTGCAGGGCATGTTGTGATGTGATATGGTCAAAGCATGATGCTAAATTTTATTGTATGAGATGATCATGTTTTGTAACCGAGTTATCGGCAACTGGCAGGAGCCATATGGTTGTCGCTTTATTGCATGCAATGCAATCGCCCTGTGATGCTTTACTTTATCACTAAACGGTAGCGATAGTCATAGAAGCATAAGATTGGCGAGACGTCAACGATGCTACGATGGAGATCAAGATATCGCGCCGGTGACGATGGTGATCATGACGGTGCTTCAGAGATGGAGATCACAAGCACAAGATGATGATGGCCATATCATATCACTTATATTGATTGCATGTGATGTTTATCTTTTATGCATATTATCTTGCTTTGATTGACGGTAGCATTATAAGATGATCTCTCACTAAATTTCAAGATAAAAGTGTTCTCCCTGAGTATGCACCGTTGCCAAAGTTCGTCGTGCCCAGACACCACGTGATGATCAGGTGTGATAAGCTCTACGTCCATCTACAATGGGTGCAAGCCAGTTTTGCACACACAGAATACTCAGGTTAAACTTGACGAGCCTAGCATATGCAGATATGGCCTCGGAACACCGAGACTGAAAGGTCGAGCGTGAATCATATAGTAGATATGATCAACATAGTGATGTTCACCACTGAAAGCTACTCCATTTCACGTGATGACTGGTTATGGTTTAGTTAATTTGGATCACGTGATCACTTAGAGGATTAGAGGGATGTCTATCTAAGTGGGAGTTCTTAAGTAATATGATTAATTGAACTTAAATTTATCATGAGCTTAGTACGTGATAGTATCTTGCTTGTCTATGTTGATTGTAGATAGATGGCCCGTGCTGTTGTTCCGTTGAATTTTAATGCGTTCCTTGATAAAGCAAAGTTGAAAGATGATGGTAGCAATTACACGGGTTGGGTTTGTAACTTGAGGATTATTCTCATTGCTGCACAGAAGAGTTACATCCTGGAAGCACCGCTAGGTGTGCCACCTGCGCCAGCAACTGCAGACATTGTGAATGCCTGGCAGTCACGTGTTGATGACTACTCGATAGTTCAGTGTGCCATGCTTTACAGCTTAGAACCGGGACTTCAACGACGTTTTGAACGTCATGGAGCATATGAGATGTTCCAGGAGTTGAAGTTAATATTTCAAAAGAATGCCCGGATTGAGAGATATGAAGTCTCCAATAAGTTCTATAGCTGCAAGATGGAGGAGAATAGTTCTGTCAGTGAGCATATACTCAAGATGTCTGGGTACTGCAATCACTTGATTCAACTGGGAGTTAATATTCCGGATGATAGCATCATTGACAGAATTCTTCAATCACTGCCACCAAGCTACAAAAGCTTCATGATGAACTATAACATGCAAGGGATGGATAAGACGATTCCCGAGCTCTTCGCAATGTTAAAGGTTGCGGAGGTAGAAATCAAGAAGGAGCATCAAGTGTTGATGGTCAAAGACCACCAGTTTCAAGAAAAAGGGCAAAGGGAAGAAGAACGGGAACTTCAAGAAGAACAACAAGCAAGTTGCTGCTCAAGAGAAGAAACCCAAGTCTGGACCTAAGCCTGAGACTGAGTGCTTCTACTGCAAACAGACTGATCACTGGAAGCGGAATTGCCCCAAGTATTTGGCGGATAAGAAAGATGGCAAGGTGAATAAAGGTATATGTGATATACATGTTATTGATGTGTACCTTACCAGAGCCCGCAGTAGCACCTGGGTATTTGATACTAGTTCTGTTGCTAATATTTGCAACTCAAAACAGGGACTACGGATTAAGCGAACACTGGCCAAGGACGAGGTGACGATGCGCGTGGGAAACGGTTCCAAAGTCGATGTGATCGCCGTCGGCACGCTACCTCTACATCTACCTTCAGGATTAGTATTAGACCTAAATAATTGTTATTTGGTGCCAGCGTTGAGCATGAACATTATATATGTATCTTGTTTGATGCGAGACGGTTATTCATTTAAATCAGAGAATAATGGTTGTTCTATTTATATGAATAATATCTTTTATGGTCATGCACCGTTTAAGAGTGGTCTATTTTTGATGATTCTCGATAGTAGTAATACACATATTCATAATGTTGAAGCCAAAAGATGCAGAGTTGATAATGATAGTGCAACTTATTTGTGGCACTGCCATTTAGGTCATATCGGTGTAAAGTGCATGAAGAAACTCCATACTGATGGACTTTTGGAACCACTTGATTATGAATCACTTGGTACTTGCGAACCGTGCCTCATGGGTAAGATGACTAAAACGCCGTTCTCCGGAACTATGGAGCGAGCAACAGATTTGTTGGAAATCATACATACAGATGTATGTGGTCCAATGAATGTTGAGGCTCGCGACGGGTATCGTTATTTTCTCACCTTCACAGATGATTTAAGCAGATATGGGTATATCTACTTAATGAAACATAAGTCTGAAACTTTTGAAAAATTCAAAGAATTTCAGAGTGAAGTTGAAAGTCATCGTAACAAGAAAATAAAGTTTCTACGATCTGATTGTGGAGGAGAATATTTGAGTTACGAGTTTGGTCTACATTTGAAACAATGCGGAATAGTTTCGCAACTCACGCCACCCGGAACACCATGGCGTAATGGTGTGTCTGAACGTCGTAATCATACTTTACTAGATATGGTGCGATCTATGATGTCTCTTACAGATTTACCGCTATCATTTTGTGGTTATGCTTTAGAGACGGCTGCATTCATGTTAAATAGGGCACCATCGAAATCCGTTGAGACGACGCCTTATGAACTGTGGTTTGGCAAGAAACCAAATTTGTCGTTTCTTAAAGTTTGGGGCTGCGATGCTTATGTGAAAAAGCTTCAACCTGATAAGCTCGAACCCAAATCGGAGAAATGTGTCTTCATAGGACACCCAAAGGAGACTGTTGGGTACACCTTCTATCACAGATCCGAAGGCAAGACATTTGTTGCTAAGAATGTATCCTTTCTAGAGAAGGAGTTTCTCTCGAAAGAAGTGAGTGGGAGGAAAGTAGAACTTGATGAGTTAACCGTACCTGCTCCCTTATTGGAAAGTAGTTCATCACAGAAACCGGTTCCTGTGACGTCTATACCAATTAGTGAGGAAGTTAATGATGATGATCATGGAACTTCAGATCAAGTTGTTACTGAACCTCGTAGGTCAACCAGAGTAAGATCTGCACCAGAGTGGTATGGAAATCCTGTTCTGGAGGTTATGTTACTAGACCATGACGAACCTACAAACTATGAAGAAGCGATGGTGAGCCCAGATTCCGCAAAATGGCTTGAGGCCATGAAATCTAAGATGGGATCCATGTATGAGAACAAAGTGTGGACTTTGGTTGACTTGCCCGATGATCGGCAAGCCATTGAGAATAAATGGATCTTCAAGAAGAAGACTGACGCTGACGGTAATGTTACTGTCTATAAAGCTCGACTTGTTGTGCAAGGTTTTCGACAAGTTCAAGGGATTGACTACGATGAGACTTTCTCACCCGTAGCGATGCTTAAGTCTGTCCGAATCATGTTAGCAATTGCCGCATTTTATGATTATGAAATTTGGCAAATGGATGTAAAAAATGCATTCCTGAATGGATTTCTGGAAGAGGAGTTGTATATGATGCAACCGGAAGGTTTTGTCAATCCAAAGGGAGCTAACAAAGTGTGCAAGCTCCAGCGATCCATTTATGGACTGGTGCAAGCCTCTCGGAGTTGGAATAATCGCTTTGATAGTGTGATCAAAGCATTTTGTTTTGTACAGACTTTTGGAGAAGCCTGTATTTGCGAGAAAGTGAGTGGGAGCTCTATAGCATTTCTGATATTATATGTGGATGACATATTGCTGATTGGAAATGATATAGAATTTCTGGATATCATAAAGAGATACTTGAATAAGAGTTTTTCAATGAAAGACCTCGGTGAAGCTGCTTATATATTGGGCATCAAGATCTATATAGATAGATCAAGACGCTTAATTGGACTTTCACAAAGCACATACCTTGACAAAGTTTTGAAGAAGTTCAAAATGGATCATGCAAAGAAAGGGTTCTTGCTTGTGTTACAAGGTGTGAAGTTGAGTAAGACTCAATGCCCGACCACTTTATAAGATAGAGAGAAGATGAAAGATGTTCCCTATGCTTCAGCCATAGGCTCTATCATGTATGCAATGTTGTGTACTAGACCTGATGTGTGCCTTGCTATAAGTCTAGCAGAGAGGTACCAAAGTAATCCAGGAGTGGATCACTGGACAACTGTCAAGAACATCCTAAAATACCTAAAAAGGACTAAGGATATGTTTCTCGTTTATGGAGGTGACAAAGAGCTCATTGTAAATGGTTACGTTGATGCAAGCTTTGACACTGATCCGGATGATTCTAAATCGCAAACCGGATACGTGTATACATTGAACGGTGGAGCTGTCAGTTGGTGCAGTTCTAAACAAAGCGTCATGGCGGGATCTACGTGTGAAGCGGAGTACATAGCTGCTTCAGAAGCATCAAATGAAGGAGTCTGGATGAAGGAGTTCATATCCGATCTAGGTGTCATACCTAGTGCATCGGGTCCAATGAAAATCAGGTCCAAATTTCACAAGAGAACCAAGCACATCAAGAGACGCTTCAATTCCATCCGGGATCTAGTCCAGGTGGGAGACATAGAAATTTGCAAGATACATACAGATCTGAATGTTGCAGACCCATTGACTAAGCCTCTTCCACAAGCAAAACATGATTAGCACCAAGGCCCATTGGTGTTAGAATCATTACTGTGTAATCTAGATTATTGACTCTAGTGCAAGTGGGAGACTGAAGGAACTATGCCCTAGAAGCAATAATAAAGTTATTATTTATTTCCTTATCTCATGATAAATGTTTATTATTCATGCTAGAATTGTATTAACAGGAAACATAATACTTGTGTGAATACATAGACAAACAGAATGTCACTAGTATGCCTCTACTTGACTAGCTCGTTGATCAAAGATGGTTATGTTTCCTAGCCATTGACATGAGTTGTCATTTGATTAACGGGATCACATCATTAGGAGAATGATGTGATTGACTTGACCCATTTCGTTAGCTTAGCACACGATCGTCTAGTATGTTGCTATTGCTTTCTTCATGACTTATACATGTTCCTATGACTATGAGATTATGCAACTCCCATTTACCAGAGGAACACTTTGTGTGCTACCAAATGTCACAACGTAACTGGCTTATTATAAAGGTGCTCTAGGTGTCTCCGAAGGTACTTGTTGGGTTGGCATATTTCGAGATTAGGATTTGTCACTCCGATTGTCGGAGAGGTATCTCTGGGCCCACTCGGTAATGCACATCACTTAAGCCTTGCAAGCATTGCAACTAATGAGTTAGTTGCGGGATGATGTATTACAGAACGAGTAAAGAGACTTGCCGGTAACGAGATTGAACTAGGTATTGAGATACCGATGATCGAATCTCTGGCAAGTAACATACCAATGACAAAGGGAACAACGTATGTTGTTATGCGGTCTGACCGATAAAGATCTTCGTAGAATATGTGGGATCCAATATGAGCATCCATGTTCCTCTATTGGTTATTGACCGGAGACGTGTCTCGGTCATGTCTACATAGTTCTCGAACCCGTAGGGTCCGCACGCTTAAAGTTTCGATGACGGTTATATTATGAGTTTATGAGTTTTGATGTACCGAAGGTTGTTCGGAGTCCCGGATGTGATCACGGACATGACGAGGAGTCTCGAAATGGGCGAGACATGAATATTGATATATTGGAAGCCTATATTTGGATATCAGAAGTGTTCCGGGTGAAAATGGGATTTTACCGGAGTACCGAGGGGTTACCGGAACCCCCCGGGGGCTTAATGGGCCATAGTGGGCCTTAGTGGAGAAGAGGAGAGGCGGCTAGGGCAGGGCCGCGCGCCCCTCCCCCTCTAGTCCGAATAGGACAAGGAGAGGGGGGCGGCGCCCCCCTTTCCTTCCTCTCTCCCTCCTCTTTCCCCCTTCTCCTAATCCAACAAGGAAGGGAGGGAGTCCTACTCCCGATGGGAGTAGGACTCCTCTTGATGCGCATCCTCCTGGCCGGCCGCACCTCCCCCCTTGCTCCTTTATATACGGGGGCAGGGGGCACCCCAAGAACACAACAATTGATTTGATCTTTTAGCTGTGTGCGGTGCCCCCCCTCCACCATAGTCCACCTCGATAATACTGTTGTGGTGCTTAGGCAAAGCCCTGCGTCGGTAGAACATCATCATCGTCACCACGCCGTCGTGCTGACGAAACTCTCCCTCAACACTCGGCTAGATCGGAGTTCGAGGGACGTCATCGGGCTGAACGTGTGCTGAACTCAGAGGTACTGTGCGTTCGGTACTTGATCGGTCGGATCATGAAGACGTACGACTACATCAACCGTGTTGTGCTAACGCTTCCGCTTTCGGTCTACGAGGGTACGTGGACAACACTCTCCCCTCTCGTTGCTATGCATCATCATGATCTTGCGTGTGCGTAGGAAAATTTTGAAATTACTACGTTCCCCAACACTTTCGAACACCATCCTAGCTCCCGATGATGATGCAGCGTGTGACAATGAAGAGGAGGAGGAAGAATCATCTTTGGATGAGGAGGAAGAATTGAAGGAGGAGGACGATGATGATGTGGCATGATTGTTGATGTGCCATTTGTTTGTGTGAACTTTTATGTGTCATGAACTTGGTTGGGTGATTTTGAACTATATCGTGCAATTGAACTATGCTATGTGTTTGTTTTGCATATTTATTTATGTTTGAAACATCATCATAGTGTCAAAATGGACATGTAAAATCTTATTTGCAAGCGCCGGTGTAGCGACCTGACCCGAATGGATCAAGTCTCTGTGCTTAAGTGTCATCCCTGGATCGGTATGCGGACACACACAGTACTCGAGGATTTATAACAGAGGTAAATCACATGTATAAAGTAACGTAAATACTATTACCTCGATCCAAATAGCGGAAGTAACAAGGTTGTGGATCCCCATCAACATCAACGGCAAAGTTGAGTGTAGAAATCGTAACCCTAACGTATCACTTACTCATCATAATATAATCCTGCAACATGAGACGTTGCAGCCACAACGGGTCAGTACATTGAATGTACTGGCAAATTCACACTATAGAGCAATGATGAATAATGGCTATCACTACATGCATATATGGCTGGTGGAAAAGCTCTATCGTTATAAAGTTTTTGTGAAAAGCCAATTTTTCCCTACTGCAAAGGAATAAATTTTATTTAACTATCATGGTGGTTATTAAACATTGAGAATGGTTGACAGCATTCTCAATCCCAATTAAGCATCATCATTAAAACCCAACAATATTTATTTAAAGTAATGTGATGAGATTCACATGATAATCCAGATACTAGATACTCAAGACGTCCATAACCGGGGACACAGCTAATCATGATTAGTTTATACACTCTGTAGAGGTTTGTGCACTTTTCCCCACAAGACTCGATCGCCTCCGTTTGGTTTCTCGCACTACATGGTGTTTGAGAAGACGGATGACCGAGACATAGTCTTTCAGAAGCGCTAGCACCTTACGATGGATAGACCGTTACACCTACTTTCCCCTACATCTGCTAGTCTACCCTGTAAGAGTTCACACGACTTAATCAACTATGCTAGAGCCCATAATAGATTGTGGCTGCACACGGAAGTTTCTAGTATGAATAATATGATGATCCCTTTGAGCCTGGGTGGCGGTCCATAAAAAAACAGGCAATCCTGGTCTACCCAGGTGCCTAGACAGGCAATCCTGGAATACCTAGGTGCCTCAATCCACCCAGATGTGTGTTTAAGTTGCCACCTTAAGTAAACCATTAATTAACAATCTCACATCTATCATGAATACTCTCAAAACCCAATCCACGTCTACTAGCATAGCATAGCAATAGTAAGCAAACATAGAAGTAACTCCCTAGGTTTGATAATATACAGGTAATAGGTACTACCTCAACTACTTCCCATCCCACAATTTAATTAGATCCTAATCATGCAATGTTTGAGGTTTGATCTAATGCAATAAAAACTGGGTATGAAAGGGATATGATCAAAGTGTGAACTTGCCTGCAATGTTGATGAAGATGATTCGCACTCAAAAATCTTGATAGCTCTACTCGTCACACTCCGGTCAATCTATCGTAAGCAAGCAATAGTAACCACACATAAGCAATCACTCAAAAGATCAGAAAGAACGAAGAAGACGATTCGAAAAACATCAAAACCAAGCAAATAACTCTTGCCACATAAAACAATTTCTAACAGCACCAAAATTATGTGAATTTGGCCTTATCAGAAAGTTTAGGTCAAGAGCTTCGATTTGCAAAAAGAATCAATCAAACGGAGCCACGAAACTCAAGTTATGATCAAATGAAGTTTGAATTCTAATCTGATCTAATTCAAATTTTAAACTTTTCAAAAACATGTTTGAGTTGGATTACTGGATAGAGGAGATCATAACGAAGATGTGGGCGTTGGTTTCGTTGGATTTGGATAAACGAGCAAAAAGTGTGATGGATTCAAGATTAGGGACTAAACTGTGAGGAAACTAATTACATACGGGTCCCTAGCCGAGATTAAACAGAAAAGGAAAAACCTATCTAATGAACGTTCGCTACAGAGGCATATTCGAAGAAAACCGTTCACTAAAGAGGCCTAACTGGTGAACGCTCGCAAAATAAACTAAACTAAATAATAAACCGTTTTTTTAGAAAACCGAAGTAAACCTAAACCCTAAAAAAACTGGACCGGGCGGTTTATACCAGTTGGCGGCGGATGGCAGCAGCGACTCCGGCGTTGAGGCGAATGGCGGCGGCGGCGGCTTCGGCCTCA